>NW_007248351.1:93469-94089 GCF_000164805.1 Carlito syrichta
TTTAAGCGGGATGAGAAAAGACTTGAGAATCTTTTACAGGAGGAGGAGAGTTAGGTAAAATTGCCAGGTGACAGGACACCTGAGCATTTTGAAGAAAAACTTAGAATGCTTAGCGCTTGATTTCGTCATATTGTTTATAAAATTCTACTCTGGATATTGAGCAAATATGTACAATTTCTTTGAATTCATAGTTTTATATCATTGTGAGTAAAATAGTTTTACATTTCCTAAGTGTGAATTAACATTGGTGCAGAAATAGTTCAAGTGCCGTTGAGCACACACTCGCCAAGGTAGCTATTCTCATGACCACTAGAGGCATGTGCAACATCTGCTGAAATGTATACTAGTCTTTGAATGATGCCCTCTGAGGACAGACATGTTTATATTGATGAAGATTTGTTGATCTCCTGTAAATAGCCTGTTTTCAACTCATTATAGTAGGTACTACATATGCTCTGCCTTATGGTACGGAATTAAAAACACACAGACAGTCAAGTTAAAAATCTGGCATTCATTCTGTCTTGTTTTTTGCTAAATTGTAAACTCAGTAGAGGGGCTTTGTCTTTTTATCCCCATTCATTCATTGACAAATGTTTACTGTGTGCCTGCTCTGTGCCAGG
>NW_007248351.1:94109-94613 GCF_000164805.1 Carlito syrichta
GAATAGACAGCCTGGGGACCCGCAGGTCTTGAAACCTGACTTCAGTCTCCCAGTGTCAGTCTGGCTCATATGCTTAGTAGCCAGCTCATCTGAGAGCTGTCTTGAGAGCTGCCTTGAAAGGTGTCAGGTCCCTAAGGGTTAGAGCTGTCTGCTTTGACCCAGCCCTTGGATTTATTTAGATCTGTGTGAGCAGGGGCTGAGACCTAGACAGGTCTGTGTATTTGTATCTGCATGCCTTCCTCCAAACTCTTCCTCTTTCAGATGTAGCAAGAACTGTGGAGGAAATGGAAGTATGTGTACTAACTTGTGACTTTTTGGGAGTGGGTCGAGTCTCACCCTGTTGCCCAGGCTGGATGGAATGCAGTGGCATGCTCACGGCCACCCCAGCGTCGACCTGCTGGGCTCCGGCGATCCTTCTGCCTCGCTTTCCTAGTAACCGGAACCACAGGCGCACGCTACCACACCCGGCCAATTTTTTTTTTCTTTTTTCTGAGTTGGAGTCTC
>NW_007248351.1:94633-103405 GCF_000164805.1 Carlito syrichta
ACCTGCTGGGCTCAGGTGATCCTTCCTCCTCAGCCTTCCAAGTAGCTGGAACTACAGGCTTGTGCCATCATGCCCAGGTAATTTTTTGATTTATTGTCTGAATCCCTGGACTTAGATAATGCTCTTGCCTCTACTTCTCAAAGTTCTGGGATTACAGGTGTTAGCCACCGTGCCCGGCTAAATATTTATTTAGCATACGTATATTCATTTATTCCTAGTAGTTTAATAAATGAAAATTTTTTTTTTTTTTTTTTTTGAGTTGGAGTCTCACTCTGTCACCCAGACTGGAGTGCAGTGGCCACTCCCAGCCACCGCAACCTCAATCTGCTGGGCTCTGGCAATCCTTCCGCCTCAGCCTTCCAAGTAGCCGGAATTACAGTCATGCGCTACCACACCTGGCTGATTTTTTGATTTATTGTAGAGATGAGGTCTCGCTGCCCAGGCGGGTCTCGAACCCGCGGGCTCAGGCAATCCACTCACCTCAGCCTCCCAAAGGCGCGGGATTACAGGCTGAGCCACCGAGCCCGGCTTCTAATTTTTGATTTATTGTAGAGATAAGGTCTCACCAAGTTGCCTGGGCTGGTCTCGAACCCGCGGGATCAGGCTGTCCACTCATCTTGGCCTCCCAAAGTGCTGAGATTACAGGCTGAGTCACCAAGCCCAGCTGTGACAGTTTTTAAAATGATGTCATAGCTTCCATCGTGAAGACATTGAAATTGGGGAAAAGGTTACAAAATTGCTTTACCAGTAAAGCATAACCAGAGTTGGTTTAGTAACTTTTTTTTTTTTTTTGCTTGTTTTTGAGTCAAAGTCTCACTTTGTCACCCAGACTGGAGTGTAGTGGCATGCTCATAGTCACCGCAGCCTTGACCTGCTGGACTCAGGTGATCGTTCCATCTCAGCCTTCCAAGTAGCTGGAACAATAGCATGTGCCATCAAGCCCAGCTAATTTTTTGATTTATTGTAGAGATGAGGTCTTGCCAAGTTGCCTGGTCTGGTCTCAAACCTGTGGGCTCAGGTAATCTTCTCACCTTGACCTCCTGAAGTGCTGGGATTATAGTCGTGAGCCACTGTGCTCTGCCAGTTGTTGAATCTTATGACCTTCATTTCTTTGGCAGTGAAGAGTGAACACAATTTTGCTTATAGGGTTGTTTTGCATTGTGTTATTTGCTGAGCTTCTTTCGTCAAGCTGCTTAAAAATTTCAGTGCCATTTCTTCTGAGGATAGAGAGGCTTCTTCATCCAAGCTATATAGAAACTGCCGCAGGGATTGGTTGGCCAGAACAAACCTTTAGACTGTAAAAATGTCCACAACAGACATCTACAAACCATTCAACTTTTACTCATTTTTAAAGGTTTAATTTGGATTTCCCTTGGAGACTCAGAATTCATAATTATTTTACTTCCATTAATGTGCGTACATGTTTACGGGCCATATCTCCACTTCTGTGAAGCCACCTAAGATAATGTGATGTGGGAAGAAGGCTAAAATTTACCTTAATTTCTAGGTATAGAACATTTATTAATATGTAGAATAAGTTTATTCCATTTGGTTTTGGTTTGGGAGATTGGTCAGAATTTAAAGAAACTTTAATGAGTATTTTCTTTCATTTAGTTTCCGTTTTTGTTATATTGTGTCCTATGTTAACAAGGAAGTAGAAATTCTGAGTATTTTGTCTTCCTTTGTTCTTGGTAAGAAAACTGATTACACCATCATAGCACAGTTTGAAACTTTAAGACCCCAGAATACTATATAATCCTACTTTAAACCAGTTGTCACTTGGTTTGTTAAAGATGTTTTGAAGTAGAGCAAAAGGAAATCCTGTTTTCAATAACTTTACTTTCTGGTTTCCTAAGTTGTTTGAGAAATTATTTCCTGGATGTTTTAGAAATTAGAATTAAACATTTCATCTCAGTTGGTTTTAGTTGATGGATTTAGAATTGAATCTTAGAATATTCAAGTGGTTTAGACTGGAAAGGTAATATATTCCACTGCAGATCAGAAGTGTCCTCTTTTATACAACATGCTAATTTTAAACTTTACCAGCAGATTAAGTTTCCATCTTAACTTTTGCATCTGATTTTGTCCCAGTTATCAGGTCAGCTTCCTCAGTTACCTCCACTTCAGAGCAGGGTGCCAAGTGCTTTCAGGCTAGAAAGGATTCTTTTATTTTGCCTAGTGCTTTACAGTTCATCAGACTCTCTCTTCACGGTAACCTCATGAGGAACTGTCCCTGTTTGCTAGATCAGGAGATTGAGACTTCATATTGGAGGGGTCACCCAAGGTTATTCATTCAGACACTAGAACTCTGACTTGAACTTAGGTGTTCTGACCCCTTGCCAAGCACTCTTTCCTCAGGGATCTCATAGGTTGGCTTTTAAGACAGATGTGATTATTAGAGAACAAAGCCCAACAGCTCATAAGGCCTTCAAAGAAAGAAGTGATTGAGAAACAGGAAGGCAGAATATAGGGTCACTTTTTTGTTTGTTTGTTTGTTTTTTAGTTGGAGTCTCACTATGTCGCCCAGACTGGAGTGCAGTGGCTGCGCTGGCCACTGCAGTCTCGACCTGCTGGGCTCCAGCAATCCTTCCGCCTCAGCCTTCCAAGTAGCTGGAACTACAGGCGCACGCTACCACGCCCTGTTAATTTTTGATTTATTGTAGAGATGAGGTCTCGCCAAGTTGCCCAGGTGGTTCACGAACCCACGGGCTCAGGCAATCCACTCACCTCAGTCTCTCAAAGCATGGGATTGCAGGCTGAGCCACCCAGCCTGGCTTGGTAGGGTCACCTAATGGTTTGGTGGAATGAAGGGACATTCTGTGCTAAGCTTAGAGAAAGTGAAATGAGCAGGTGGAAATGAGTTTGTGGAGTCTGAGGACAGGAGGTGGGTCCTCTGCAGACTGGCCTCATGGGAGAGGAGGGTTACCACTGTGGAATGCTGTGTTCTGGGCTTGAGGTTGGGGAAGGCCCCTTGAAGAGGCTTGATCACAGGTGAAGTCAGTCAGATGTAATATGATTTCCAGCAAAGTAGGAAGGTACCTTTGGAGTGAGAGGAAGTGATTGAAGAAGAAACCTAAGAACAGTTACAAAGAAATCACTGACATGACTTAACCTAGAGTTTTGGGGTTTTTTAATTTTAAAAAAATTTATTTCAAAGATGTGAGGTACAATTCAGGGACCTAGAGTTGTTAAAGGCGAGTGAGTACCAGAACTTGATGAAGTTTTGAGCCAGAGACCTGGGAGAATTGTGCTGTCAACAGAGGGTGGAAAGACCAACATAGAGAAGAGGATGTTCCAGGAAGACTCCCGAGTAGCTACTGTGCAGTTCTGTCGAAGCTGCTGTGCCTCCATCCCTCTCTAGGCTTGTTGTCTGATAGAGGGGGAGTTGAGCCCTAACCTGCAGCCTTCTCATGTGACTAGGCCTTCTGAAAAGATGCGATGCAGCAACAGGCATATTATAACGTCACGTCTTTCTTGTTTTAAAATATCTTCTATTTACAGCATGACTGACAGTGCCTTGGTTACCTAATTGTGTTCTTGTTCTGCAGCCTGGAGTACTTGGGTATTTTGAGTTCAGTGGCTCCCCCCAGCCTCCTGGTTATATGACCTTCTTCACCTCAGCATTACATTCCTTAAAAAAAGGTAAAAATGATTTATATTAAGACGTTGGTACTTTAACAGAAATATATTCGTAATGATATATTTTATATCTATTAATATGATTGTTTTTTAATCTAATTCTTTTTCTCAATTGGAAAGGTAATATATTCCAAAATATATTTTCTTAATGTATTTTAAATAAATAACTACATTGTTTGATGTTCTGTAATTAGCAAATGGGAAGTACTGTACTATTTCAGATGAGATTGAGCACATTCAGGGTGGTTATAGCTGTAGATGTACCTACTGTTTCAAATACAAATGTTTAGCTTTTTTTCTTTTGAGTTGGAGTCTCACTCTGTTGCCCAGACTGGAGTGCAGTGGCCGCTCCTGGCCACTGCAGGCTCGACCTGCTTGACTCAGGCGATCCTTCTGCTTAGCCTTCCAAATAGCTGGAACTACAGGTGCGCGCTACCACACCTGGCTAATTTTTTTATTTATTGTAGAGATGAAGTCTCGCCAAGTTGCCCGGGCGGGTCTCGAGCAGTCTCAGGCAGTCCACTCACCTCAGCCTCCCAAAGTGCGGGATTGTAGGCTGAGCCACCAAGCCCGGCTCATTGATAGGTTTCTAAAATGATGTTCCTTTTAGGAATTTCCTTCTAATACAAAACAGTAGCTTTTTTCTCCTTTTTTTTTTTTAAGCAAAGGAAGGGTAAAATAAGGTCAAAAGGGATAAATGGTTAAAAATTACTCAAAGGTTTAGCCAGGCGTGGTAGCTCGTGGCTGTAGTTCCGGCTACTTGCAGAAGGCTGAGGCGGAAGGATCGCCAGAGCCCAGCAGGTCGAGTCTGCGGTGGCCGCGAGCTTGCCACTGCACTCCAGTCTGGGCGACAGAGTGAGACTCCAACTCAAAAAAAAAATTACTCAAAGGTATAAAATGAACCTCCTTGGTCAAATCTAATTTTCACAAGTGATTATATGAAAGTTCTTCTCATAATAAATGTCTGATTTACTTTTTCTACATTTCTCCCCATCCTGTGATTCTAGTTGGATCTTGTAAAATTCTGTTATGCAAGTTTACAGGAGCTGAAATCCTAATTAATCCTTTTCACCCCATTTTTTTGTGTGGCAAAGTTTTCGCTTAAACTTAGCAAATGATTTTTTGAAAAAAAGACAAATTTAGAAATGATAATTTTCTAAATATGTACACTATGAAGGATTACCTAAAATAAATCTTGCCTTGGGCATCTGAGTTTCTCCCCACTTTCTTTCTGCCATGCTGAAGTCAAAAGATATTTTTGTTATTGTTAACAGCAGATGTGCAATAAGAGAAGCATGTGTGAGAAGCATGTATAAGAAGCATGTGCACACTTTTTGTTTTGGTTTTTTTTGAGTAGGAGCCTCACTCTGTCACCCAGGCTGGAGTACAGTGGCATGCTCATGGCCACCACAGACTCCACCTGCTGGGTGCAGGCAATCCTTCTGCCTTAGCCTTCTAAGTAGCTGGAGCCACAGATGCACACCACCACACCTGGCTAATTTTTTGATTTATTGTAGCGATGAGGTCTTGCCAAGTTGCCCAGGCTGGTCTCGAACCCGTGAGTTCAGGCAGTCCTCTCACCTCAGCCTCCTAGAGTGTTAGGATTATAGGCATGAGCCACCACATCTGGCCTACATGCAAACTTTAAAAAATGATACACCTTCAAATGTAAATTCTGGTCAATGTCATGTTTAGATTGTTTACAAAAATCAAGGCATGAGAAACATTTGACATATTTAACATTTGTTTATAGAGTGCTGAATTGAAGAAGTGCTTAGACATGGCAAAAAGCAGATGCCTTGGTTCAATAAGCCACAAACATTTACAAAATGCATGTTGTCTTTCTAGTGCCTTAATGATTTTTTAGAAGTTATCGTAGAGATAGCCATGGTACTGAGTTCCACATTTGTTTTTTAAAGTTGGCTGGCTATGAGTTTACAAATAATTTGTGAATGTGCTGTGTTTGAAGCATCATGACCAGGTGCTCTGGGGTGTGCAAAGAGGAGAGCTTATTCCTGGGCTCTAGGATGCGAGGGTGGAGTTATCAGATCTAGTTCTGTGGTCCTTTCCATTCCCTCCAGGCAGCTTGCCTGACGTTTGATGTTTTTACTCATAGTAAAGGAAATTTACTTACCCTGTGACGAGCACTGTTGCTTTTCCTCTTGTTTTCACTGTTTCCTTTCATTTCCTTTTCTTTGTCCTTGACCTGCTGATCGCTCAGCCTTGGTGCCAAGCTGTCAGTTGATGTTGGCCCACCTGGTAGGTGGTGTGGGCAGGCGCTCTTTGTTGTATTTCCGTTCACTCTTTGCTAGCTGTTTTACTTTTATTTTTTTTTTTGAGTTGAAGTCTCACTCTGTCGCCTAGACTGGAGTGCCGTGGCATGCTCCCAGCCACCGCAGCCTTGACCTGCTGGGCTCTGGTGATCCTTCCGCCTCAGCTTTCCAAGTAGCTGGAACTACAGGTGCGTACTACCACACCCGGCTAATTTTTTGATTTATTGTAGAGATGAGGTCTCACCAAAATGCCCAGGCTGGTCTCAAACCCTTGGGCTCAGGCAATCCACTCACCTTGGCCTCCCAAAGCACGGGATTACAGGCTGAGCCTCCGAGCCCAGCCTGCTGTTTTACTTTTATTATTTTTTTTTTTTATGTAGCAGTTTTACATTTTCTTTTCTTTTTTTGAGTTGGAGTTTCACTCTGTTGCCCAAACTGGAATACAGTAGCACGTTCGTGGCCACCACAGTCTCGACCTGCTGGGCTTGGGTGATCCTTCTGCCTCAGCCTTCCAAGTAGCCGGAACTACAGGTGTGTGCCACCAGGCCCGGCTAATTTTTTTTTTTTAATTGTAGAGATGAGGTCTTGCTAAGTTGCCCAGGCTTGTCTCGAACCCCTGGGCTTAGGCAATCTTCTTGCCTCTGCCTCTCAAAGTGCTGGGATTACAGGCATGAGCCACTGTGTCTGGCTTATTTCCATGTTTTCTTTTGGTCTAGATATTCATATTTGTAAGAATAAACATAATTTACATTCTTGTTTTGTTAATTGTTATTACCTGGTAAACTCTGGACTCCACTTCTTAGAATGTGGAAGAGGGCCGGGCTCAGTGGCTCAGCCTGTAATCCCAGCACTTTGGGAGACCGAGGTGAGTGGATTGCCTGAGCCCGCGGGTTCAAGACCTGCCTGGGCAACTTGGCGAGACCTCATCTCTACAATAAATTAAAAATTAGCCGAGCGTCGTAGCACGCGCCTGTAGTTCCAGCTACTTAGAAGGCTGAGGTAGAAGGATCGCCAGAGCCCAGCAGGTCGAGACTGCGGTGGCTGGGAGCGGCCACTGCACTCCAGTCTGGACGACAGAGTGAAACTCGAGCTCAAAAAAAAAAAAGGAATGTGGAAGAGTCTGGACTCCATCTGTGTTTTGTGAAATATTCTTTTATATGCATCCATGCCTTTGGCTGCTTTTGGTTAGAATTATGTTAAATGTATAAATTGACTTGACAATTGATATGCTCCTAATATTTAGCTTACCTTTCTAGACTCACAGCATAATTATTCATTTATTCAACCCTTTTAACTTTTTATGATAGGTCTTACATATTTCCTATTAATGTTTAATCATTTTAAAGTGCTGAATGATTAATAATGGCTGACCATCTCTGTGTGTGTTTCAAGATCCCGGAGGAAGCTGGCTCTCTTGTACTTTTTGACTTTCTCTCACATTTGATCGTGGCACACAAGTTGCTTTATTCTTTTGCATAAATAAAATTTGGAGCTGGGCTCGGTGGCTCAGCCTGTAATCCCGTGCCTTGGGAGGCTGAGGTGAGTGGATTGCCTGAGCCCGCGGGTTCAAGACCCACCTGGGCAACTTGGCGAGACCTCATCTCTACAATAAATCAAAAAATTAGCCGGTCGTGGTAATGTGCGCCTATAGTTTCAGCTACTTGGAAGGCTGAGGCGGAAGGATCGCCAGAGCCCAGTGGGTCGAGGTTGCGGTGGCCGGGAGCGGCCACTGCACTCCAGTCTGGGTGACAGAGTGAGACGCCAACCTCAAAAATAAAATAAAATAAAATTTGGTAGAGGGGTCATATTCTGAAGTTGCTTACTTGATTTTTAAAAATCTTATGATTGGTTGGACGCAGTGCCTCAGCTTCAAATCCCAGCACTTTGGGAGCCTGAGGTGAGTGGATTGCCTGAGCCCGTAGATTCAAGGCCCAGGCAACTTGGCGAGACATCATCTCTATAATAAATAAAAAATTAGCTGGTTGTGGTAGCATGTGCCTATTGTTCTGGCTACTTGGAAGGCTGAGGTAGGATTGTCAGAGTTCAGCAGGTCGATGCTGGGGTGGCCGTGAGTGTGCCACTGCACTCCAGCCTGGGCAACACAGTGAGACTCCACCTCAAAAAAAAAAAAGTATGATCATTTCATTATTTGCTGTAAAAATGTGTTTCTGTAAAATATCGTAGACTGGGCGTAGTGACTCACGCCTGTAATCCCAGCACTCTGGGAGGCTGAGGTGAGAGGATTGCCTGAGTCCCAGGGTTCTAGACCAGCCTGGGCAACTTGGTGAGACCTCATCTCTATAATAAATCAAAAAATTATCCAGATGTGGTGGCGCATGCCTGTAGTTCCAGCTACTTGGAAGGCTGAGGCGAAAGGATCACCTGAGCCCAGCAAGTTGAGGCTGCAGTGTCCGTGAGCATGCCACTGCACTCCAGTTTGGCTGGCAGTGTGAGGTTCCAACTCAAAAAAAAAAAAATGTTGTTACATTATACTGTGATTTGGTGGCTTTTTTTTTCCTCCTGAGTCAACAGTCTTACTCTGTTACCCAGGCTGGAGTACAGTGGCACAATCATCGCTTACTGCAGCCTCATCCTCCTGGGCTCAAGCGATCCTTCCATCTCCACCTCCTAAGTAGCTGGAACTACAGGTGCATATCACCACATCCAGCTAATTTTTTCAATTTTTTTGTATAGATGAGGTCTTGCCATGTTGCCCAGGCTAGTTTCCAACTCCTGTGCCCAAGCTGTCCTCCCACCTTAGCCTCCCAAAATGATGGGATTATAGTCTTGAGCCCACCACACCTGGCAATTCAGTGACTTTTTTTTTTTTTTTTTTTTTTATTTGGGGTTTTTTTTTTTT
>NW_007248351.1:103425-108277 GCF_000164805.1 Carlito syrichta
TTTTTTTTAATTGGAGTATTACTTTGTTGCCCAGGCTGGAGGGCAGTGGCACAGTTGCTGCTGCCTTAATCTGTTACAGGGCTCAGGGGATTCTTCTGCCTCAGCCATTCAAGTAGCTGGGACTACAAGTGTGTGCTACCACACTTGGCTAATTTTTTGATTTATTGTGGCTGTGAAGTCTTGCCAAGTTGCAAGGCCTGGTCTCAAACCGGGCTCAGGCAGTCCTCTTGCCTCAGCCTCCCAGAGTGCTGGGATTACAGCCTCCCAGAGTGCTGGGATTACAGGTATGATCCACATGCCCGGCTTAGTGATTTTTAAAAGAGAAAATTTGCTGCCAATTTTGATGTCGTTTTTCATTGCACCTACAAAAAGGGAGGCAATGCTGACTGTGAGGAAAAGCAGTGAGTGGGAACCAGCAGTGTTGGGCCTCACAATTTGCTTCTAACCGGGTCTGTGAAGTTGAAACAAAATACTTAATTTTTCTTTGTTTGAGTTTATCTGTCTACAAATTTGGGGAGGTTGGAGAGAAGGATAAATGCTTGTTTCGTAAGGCCAAATTGTGTGAAATACTTTGTGAATATAAAGTAGAGTCTGTAGACCTTTTTTTTTTTTTTTTGAGTTGGAGTCTCACTCTGTTTCCCAGGCTGGAGTGCAGTGGCATGCTCATGGCCACTACAGCCTCTACCTGCTGCGCTCAGGGGATCTTTCCGCCTCAGCCTTCCAAGTTCGCTGGAAGTACAGATGTTTGCCACCATGCCTGGCTAGTTTTTAAATTTATTGTATGTTGAATAGGTCTTGCCAAGTTTCCCACTCTAGTCTCGAACCTGTAGGCTCAGGCAATCCTCTCACCTCCGCCTCCCAATGTGCTGGGATTATAGGCCTGAGCCCCCGTGCCCGGCATCTGTAGGCCTTAATTAGAGACTAAGCCACCTGGATGAAAGCACCTCAGATAAGTATTGTCTATTTTAGTACAGCATCTACACAAGAAATGTCACTTGACTGAACACAAGCCTATTCTTTCTATTCCTTTTTTATAGCCCCCTCAATACTTGATTCTGTTTGTACCACAAGCTTTTCTCAGTATAGAATGGACTGATATGTTCAGATATATTTCCTGAGTACCTTGAGGGTAGGGTTTGTCTTCTTGGTCCTGCAGCTCTGCATCCTGCTTGAGGGTAGCTGTAGCCAACAGGGTGAATGGCTGGCTCATGAGGGACGCTCAGAGGCTTTGGCTGTGGGGTTGAAAAGCGGCTCTGGCTCTTCTCCCTCCACTGCCTCTGCTGCCCATGCTGGGCCCTTCAGCTCCTATAGACTGCCCTGGCTACGCCATTCTTCTTACTTTTTCTTTCTATTGGTCTCTCACTATCCCCTGACATTAGAATCCTAATAAATTGAACTGAAATTCACATGGTACCTAAATGTCACCTTGAAAATACACCTGTCTCTTACTGATGGGAATGTTTCCACTTCTTTTTGCCACCTTTGGGAATTCCTAAGCTTAATTGACGAGGAGACCTTGTGGCTTTTGTTTTTGAAGGAATGCCCTTTGGGAAATGCTGTTCTAATGAATTTTTTAAAGAGGAATTTATTAAAGGGAGTTTTCAATTCCAGTGTAGGGTCCTTCTGCTCCACCAGGTGGCATCTGATGCTGCTGAGATTTGCTTGTAGAACTGAGTCAGGACGCATAAAAAGTGCCCTGCTCCATATCCCTATTCATGAATAAAGCTTTTCTGGAGCATTTTTTGTTAAATTGTGAGATTGTATACAATGTCAAGGGATCTGAAGGGTAGTATATTCTTACCCTATATGTGTCATTTTTAAAAGTGTTGAATAAACAAGGGACCCTTGGTTGACTTAGAAATTGCTTTATTTTCTCAGGATCCTGTGTCCACATCCAGGATCAGGTGTTGGGTTATACAGTTCTCCACAATCAGAGCAGGCTCTGGGATCGCTTTGTTTTTCTTGGAGATTCTCACTCATTGTCAATGTACTCACTCATAGGGAGAGATTTTTTTTTAATCTGCCTGCATTCTGGCTAATACACATTAGAATATACATATTAAAAATACTATACGTAGCCACGTATGGTGGCTCACACCTGTAATCCCAGCACTTTGGGAGGCAGAGGCAAGAGGATTGCCTGAACCCATGGGTTCGAGACCAGCCTGGGCAACTTGGTGAGACCTCATCTCTACAATAAATAACAAAATTAGCCAACTGTGGTGGTGCACACCTGTAGTTCCAGATACTTGGAAGACTGAGGCAGAAGGATCACCTGAGCCCAGCAGGTCGAGGCTGCAGTGGCCATGAGCGTGTCACTGCACTCCTGCCTGGGTGACAGAGTGGGACTCCAACTAAAAAAAAAAGAAAATTTCATACTTCATGTCTCTATGCCTAAAACTGACTTTTACACTATATTACCATTGTTTTTTTTAGTAAAGAATTCTTATATTTCACGGGAGATACTTTTATTCCCATCACAGCTTATTTCTTAAGTCTTGAAAATGCTGCTAGATAAGAACTAAGACTCAAAAAAGAATCCAGCACTTGAGATCAGATACAGAAGTATGATGTCTTAATCCAGCACACATTTGAGGCCCTGCTGTGTGGTATAGCTGTACAGATGAATGACCAACATGTCCTGCCCTCAGCAGGAGCCACCAGGAGGACTGCTCACAGTCGGGGATGCATTCTCAAGCCAGTCTCCTAGGTAAAGGGAAGATAGCTTGGAGGAGTCTGGGGGTGAGGGCTCAGCCTCCAGGTGGGGTAGCGCAAGGTACATCCACTTTTGCTTTGGCTTCAGGAAGTGCAGAAGCAAATTCAGTGTTCGTTTACAGGTATTTTTATTCTTTGAGTGCACGTATTTGAAAAATTAAACCATCTTTACTTTCTCATTGTTTTGTGATATTTTCTACCTTATTAAAATTGTTCTGCTTTAGGGTGTGTATGTGTGTTGATCCTATTTCTTCCAAGTTTGTTTGCTTTTTTCATGTTTGGAAGTTGACAAAGAACTAAAAGCATTAAAATCTTGGAACAAATCTTAGGGTTTACATAATAAAGTCACAGACTTACACTCTAACAACTCAGTGTAGACAAACCCACTTCTGGTTTGTACTCGACCACCTTTTATGCACAGTTGAACATGATAAGCTGGTAATTGGCACTTCTGTGAGTTAGGCACTTTACCTGGAAGATACAGTCTTCACTGCTATCCTTTGAAGTAGAAACTGTGAATTATTCTAGTATTACAGATGAAGTTGAAGCTCCTAGTAGGTTGTTAACTTAGGGTCAGTGTGGTTGGCAGAATAAGGGCTCCCCAGAAAGTTTCACCTTCTGGTCACTAGAACCTGTGAATAGGTCATGTATGTGACAAGGGTTGCAGAAGGGGTTAGGTTGCTAATTAGCTGATTTTGAGATTCTCCTGGATTATTGGGGTGGGCTCACTGTAATCTGGAGGATTCTTATAAGTGGAACTGGGTGGCAAAATAACAGGCACACTGATGTGATGAGAAAAGGACTTGTCTGACCATCGCTGGCTTTGAAATGAAGGAAGAGGGCCACAAGCCAAAGAATGTGGGTGACTGGAAAAGGCAAGGACATGGATTCTCCCCTAGGGTCTCCAGAAGAAACATGCCCTGTTGACAGGGCAGTGTTGGTTTTAGCCCAGAGAGACTCATTTTGACCTTCTGACCTCCAGAACTTTTGAATACATTTATGTTGTTGTAAGTCACTAAGCCTGCTGTAATTTTTCTTTTTTAATTTTAATTTTAAAATTGTGGAGTACAACTCAGGCTTAGGTCTACAAGAGGTCATTGTACAGATAAAGTTTGGGCCTCACCTTGGTCCCCACTTCACCTGGTTTGAGATCAGATACCCTTACTGATGAAGTGTGCCCCCCCCCGGCAGTTTCCCACTACTGCCAATCCCTTTCTTATAATATTATGATAAATGTTCAGGGTATGCTTATGAGTGAGAACATGTGGTACTCAGTTCTTTGTTTTTGTGATAGATCACTGAGTATTACAGATGCTAAATCCATCCAAGTTGCTGCAAAGTTCATAATTTTGTCCTTCTTTATGGCTGTGTAATATTCCATCTTGTATATGTACCACATTTTTTGCTGTAATCTGTTAACAGCAGCAACTGGAAATGAATACATTCACCCACTGGTAAATGCAGAAGCTGATGCAGAAACCCAGACCCTGGTGCAGGGCTCATTCTCTCCACCCTACTCCATTCTGCCCGTGGACACTGTGCTCTGCTGAGATGAGGCCTTGCCTATGATACTGCTTTAAATGCAATGCCTTTCCCTGGTTAATATCTGCCTTGTAGTTTTTCAAGGCCTAGTTGCAGGCCTGTCGTGGATTGATAACTTGTCTACCGGTGTGCTGTCCGGCACACTGTGGACATCACATGGAGGTTGTCCTATCACCAAGCTCCCTTCTTGGATCTCCTGTTGCACTGATGGGCTGTGTCTCCCATTTAGTAACTTGTCTTGTATCCTAGTTTACCCAGCCACTCCTTCTCACTGGCCTTCAAGTTAGCCCTCCATGAAATAAAGGAGCTTTGTCCTGGTTGCCTGTAAGGGACACTTCAACTTGAAAATACAGGGGCTAAGAATGGTTTTTACACTTGTAAAAGGTTGTTGGGGGTAAGAGAACAACTTGTGATAGAGACCTCATCTAGCTGACTCCATTGCTGAAAGGGAGGGGGTGGAGGAGGGTTTCTAAGTGGTATGTTTGAGAAGATACTTGAGGGTTTTTAAAAAAGGAATGTAATTGAAATGCATAGAAGCCAGGCTGGGTGGCTCAGCCTGTAATCCCGCGCCTTGGGAGGCTGAGGTGAGTGAATT
>NW_007248351.1:108805-131136 GCF_000164805.1 Carlito syrichta
GGGTGACAGAGTGAGACTCCAACTCAAAAAAAAAAAAAAGTTTTTGAATTGGTTGTTTTACTATTGTGCTTTGATAGTTATTAAATGAGAACAGCTGGTATGAGGGTATTTATTTTACTGTCAGGTTAAGTTTATGTGACAATGCATATTTAACTGTATTGTCTATTTTCTCCTACAGTGTATTTGGAACTACATTTCTCTTTTCTCTCCTTTCTAACTCACAAGAAAAAAATCACATCTAAGAAGTTACATGCTTACTTAGAGTTTAGCAGTATCTTGGCAACTGCCAGACTGTATCTGTGGAGCCTAAATACCGTGTTTTCCCTAGATAATTGCTTTGTGTTTTATATTAAGAATCTTGGAAATATACAGATCTCACAGTCACATTATTAAGGGAAAAATGCTTAATAATGATAATTTATACATCGAAATCAAACATTAGTGTTACATTTCTTTGAAGGTTTTTTCATTTTGATGGATGTTTATTGGAAGTGTATGAAGTCACCATTCAGTAGATGATTATGAAGAACTTGAAAAGTTAATCACTATGTAAATGTTAATCAGGAGGGTTGTTTTTAATCCTGTTTATATAATCCTATTGTTTTCCTTTTTCTTACTTATCCAAAACCTTGGAAAGAAGAGTGGGAAAGCAGAAGTTAATAAAAATGACAGAGAGAGTAGACCGAGCACTGTTTCCCAGCAGATGGAAAGTACCATGATGCAGGTTTTGGAATATCACTACTTCCCAGTGTAAAGAAATGAGAGACGTTTTCCCAGGAAGTAACTGACCTCTTAGCCACACTGATTAAATTTCAGGTGACTTAATCTAGTGGTATTTTGTTTTGGAGTATATCATGGCTTATTTGTTAGCAGTTATTTTTATAAGAATTTTTCTTGACCTGACATTCCATTTGTCCCATGATCCCTGAGAGATGAGCTCACACTGATGTCTCCTGGATCAGATGGCCAACCCTGATGTAAGAAATTCCACATAGTTTAGCCCTGGCATTTCTGTCTGCTTCCTCAGTGTATCCTTGAGTACTTTACTCTGTAGTACACCAAGTGCTGTTTACTGTCTGCCTCTGAGAGAATTAATTTCCAAAACTCAGTCTAGATAGAATCCCAAGGTCTAGAAGTCCCACCTTTTCTTTTTATAAAGAGAGAGGACACATTCTAAAAATTAATCATTTTCTGCTGTTGGAGGCATTTTCATGAAAAAAATTCAAGAAACATTATCTCACGTATTCTTACCAGATAACTGCCCGTTATTAAGACTTACTGGCTGCTGGATTTGTCATCTCAACCTAATTTTCTTCTTGAGATAAATCAATCTTCATCATTATCAACTTGGGACAGTCCATTGGAAATATAATATCTTTAATACATAGTTAATTAAAAGATTGTTAGTGACTGCATTAAAATAAAAAAGAAACAGGTAAAATTAATAGTATTGAACTCAATATATCCAAATTACTTCAACATGGAATTAGTATAAAATTATTGAGCTATTCTGCATTCTTTTTTTAACCAAGTCTTTGACAAGTATTAACCTTTATAATTAATAGCCCACCTTAATTCAGATGCTAAATTTTTTTGTTTTTGGTTTTTGAGTTGGCGGCTCACTCCATCGCCCAGGCTAGAGTGCAGTAGCATGCTTACAACCACCCCAGCGTCAACCTGTTGGGCTCCGGCTATCCTTCTGCCTCAGCCTTCCAGGTAGCCAGACACACACTACCATGCCCAGCTAATTTTTGATTTATTGTAGAGATGAGATCTCACTAAGTTACCTGGGCTGGTCTCCAACCCCCAGGCTCAGGCAATCCACTCTCCTCGGTCTCCCAGAGTGCTGGGATTACAGGCTGAGCCACCAAGCCCGGCCAAGATGCTAAATTTTCCTTGGAAATATTGATCTGTTTTTAGATTTTATAAATTATAGTTGAAAAGTGATTTATATATTCAAGCTGTTGTTTCTTATTTTCAAATCTGTTTGTTACATTTATTATGAAACATTGGTCTCTTTTTTTTTTTTTAAATATGTGGGGTACAACTCAGGATTAGGTACATAGGTGATCTACATACCGGTAATGTTTGGGCCTCCTGTTGGTCCTCACTTTGCCTGGTTAGGATCAGGTACCCTTGGGGATATTAGGTCCCTTCCCCACATTCCCTGGCAATGTCATGCTACTGCCAATCCCTTTCTTGCAGTGTTATGATAAATGTTCAGGGTCCACTTATGAGTGAGAACATGTGGTATTCAATTCTTTGTTTCTATGATAGCTCAATGAGTATAATAGACTCCAAATCCAACCAAGTTGCTGTGAAGTCCATAATTTTGTCCTCCTTTATGGCTGCATGATATTCAATCATGTATATGTACCACATTTTTTTTATCCAATCCACTTTTGATGAGGAGCATAATTCATTCCATTTTTTTGCTATTGTGAATAGTGCTGTAATAAACATGTATACACAGGTATCTTTTTTTTGGAGTTGGAGTCTCACTCTGCCCAGACTGGAGTGCAGTGGCACGCTCCTGGCCACCGCAGCCTCGACCTGCTGGGCTCCAGCAATCCTTCCGCCTCAGCCTTCCAAGTAACTGGAACTACAGGCGTGCACTACCACACTCGGCTAATTTTTTGATTTTATTGTAGAGATGAGGTCTCACCAAGTTGCCCAGGTGGGTCTCGAACCCGCAGGCTCAGGCAATCCACTCAGCTCAGCTTCCCAAAGAGCGGGATTACAGGCTGAGCCACCGAGCCCGGCTCACAGGTATCTTTTTTAGAATGATTTGAGTTCCTCTGGGTATATTCCCAGAAGGGGTATTTCAGGGTCATATGGAAGGTCAATTTTTAGATCTTTGAGAAATTGCCACACTGTTTTCCACAGAGATTGTACTAATTTTACACTGCCACCAACAGCGTATAAGTGTCCCCTTTTCCTTGCATCCTCTCCAGGATCTGTGGCTTTTGTGTTATTAATTATGGCCATCCTGACTGGAGTTAGGTAATATCTCAGTGTGGTTTTGATTTGTGTTTATTTGATGATTAGTGAGACTGAGCACTACATCTTTTGACTGTTTGTATGTCTTCTTTTGAGAAGTGTCTGCTCATGTATTTTGCCCACTTGTTTTTTGTTTTTTTTTATTTTAATTTTTGTTTTTTTCAAGTTGGAGTCTCACTCTGTTGCCCAGACTGGAGTGCGGTGGCATGCTCCTGACCACTGCAGCCTCGAACTGCTGGACTCCAGCGATCCTTGCGCCTCAGCCTTCCAAGTAACTGGAACTACAGGCACGCGCTACCACGCCTGGCTGATTTTTGATTTATTTTATTGGAGAGATGAGGTCTCGCCAAGTTGCCCAGGTGGGTCTCGAACCCGTGGGCTCAGGCAATCCACTCACCTCAGCCTCCCAAAGCGCTGGGATTACAGGCTCAGCCACCGAGCCCGGGTTTTTGCTCACTTTTTAATAGGGCTGTTTGTTTTTTTCCTTTTGGCACATTTGAGTTCCTTTTAGATCCTGGATGTTAGGCTTTTGTCAGATAAACGGTTGGCATATATTTTTCTCATTCTGTGGACTGTCTCCCCACTCATTTGATGGTTTCTTTTGCTTTGCAAAAGCTTTTTAGTTTGATGAGGTCTGACTTGTCTATCTTATCTCTTATGTCATGGGCTTTTGTGGTTCTGATCAGCAATTGCTTGCCTATTCCAATGTCTAAGGGTATCTCCTGCGTTTTCTGAGTTTCTTATAGTTTGAGGTTTTACGTTTAGGTCTTTGATCCATTTAGAGTTTATTTTTGTGTATGGTGATAGGTAGGGTCCTGTTTCATTCTTCTGCGTGCAATCAGCCAGTTTTCCCATCACCATTTATTGAATAGGTTCTCCTCTCTCAGTGGTTGTTTTTGGTGGCTTTGTCAAATATGAGTTAGTTAAGAAATGAGGTTTTGCTTCTGAAATCTCTATCCTGTTCTACTGGTCTGTGTGCCTGTTCTTGCACCAATACCAGCTGTTATGATTGTTTTTATTTGTTTGTTTGTTTATTTATTTATTTATTTAGAGTTCAGGGTCTTACTCTGTTGCCCAGGCTAGATTGCAGTGGCATGATCACAGCTCACCTAACCTCAACCTCCTGGGCTCAGGCGATTCTTTTGCCTTGTTCTTCCAAGTAGCTGGGACTACAGGTGTATGCCACCACACCTGGCAATTTTTTGGTAGAGATGAAGTGTCGCTATATTGTCCAAGCTGGTCTCGACTTCTTGGGCTCAAACAATTCTCCTCCCTCGGCCTCCCAAAGACATGAGCCACAGTGCCTGGCCTGATACTTTGTTTTAAGTTGAAGTCTTACTCTGTCACCCAGGCTGGAATGCAGTGGCACAATCACAGCTCACCACTGTCTCGACCTCCTGGACTCAGGTAATCCTTCTGCCTCAGCCTCTGAGTAGCTGGGACTATAGGCATATCCAACCAAACCCAGCAAATTTTTAAATTTTTTTATGGAGACAAGTCCTCACTATGTTGCCTAGACTGGGTTTGAACTCCTGGGCTCAAGCAGTCCTTTCTCCTCAGCCTTCCAAAGTGCTGGAAATTACAGGTGTTTTGTCACCACGCCCAACCCTTACTTTGTTATTAATTGTTCAATAAATTCAAAGTTCTTCATTAAAAAATTGAAACGTCATTACTTTTAGGACAAAATAATTTGTTTTATAAATGACAAAAATCCTATTGTAGAAAACTCTGGAGCCCTGCTTAGTGGAGTGCTCTGCATGTGGAGCTGAGCAGTGCTGTTTTTTTGTGTCATCCTTACACTATAAACTTCCTCTGCTAATCCAAGTATTCTTTGTTGATATGAAACTGAAAATCTAAGCTGCTGCTTTCAGTAAGATTTTTATTCCATACTGGAACTTACATAGAAATGTGATTTTTGTAAATTTTGCTGTGTTGAAAAATAAAGTTCTGAAATTGTAATATGTTTGAGCATGTTAGAATCTGTTCTGCGTAGCCAGACTGTCCATTCTGATTAATGCAGTTATGAACGGGTTTTTGAATGGTTCCTTTTAATTTTGGGTTGGGCTGTCACTTCTTATTCCTCTGCTCTGATAAATCATGATGGTGACTTTGGCAGACGACCAAATGAATTTCCTTACCGGCTGCTTTTCTTTATTTTCTTTTTAACTGTGGCATTCACTAAGAGCTAGCTTTTCTTGGGGAGTGGCACTTAGGTCCACCAGTTCCTGTCCTCTCTTAGGTCATGCTATTTTTTCTGATAACTTTGGGATCTGAACTTACATGTTATGTCATTTAAACACAAAATTTTTAAATCTTCAACTAATTCTACACTTCCAGAAAAGTTGCAAAAATAAAACAGAGAGTTTCCTAATTATCTGCTTTCAACTAGATTCCCCCACTGCTAACGTCTTACGTAACCATTTGTTAGGATGGTCTTGTCAAGATTAAGAAATCAGCCTTGATGCCGTCTTGCTAACTACAGCTTTACTTGAATCATCCTAGTGTTTCTGCTGGTGTCTTGTTTTTGTTCCAGGATCCAAGCTGGGATTGGGTCCCAGACCACGGTGAGTGAGTTTTTTCTCTTTAGGCTTGTCCATTTCGTGACAATTCCTCTGTCTTTCCTCATGCTACTTGACTTCGACACTTTGAAGAATATTGCTCAGATATTTTGTAGAAAGTTCCTCAGTTTTGTCTGTTTTCTCATGATTAGAATAGGTTATGCATTTTGGGCAAGAATGCCACATGTTGTCCTCAGCACTTCTTATCAGGGGCTCGTATGATGTGAGCATGATCATATGAACTGGTGATAGTAACCTTGACCACTGATCAAGGTGGTGTCTGCTGGGTTTCTCCACTGAAAGTTTACTGCCTTATCCATTGTAAATAGGAAATACTTTGGTGGAAGATACTTTGAGACTATGTAAATACTTCCTCAAACTTTTGCCCATTAATTTTAGCATCCATCAGTGGATCGTGCCTGCAACAATAGCTCTGGTGTTAAATGGTTTTCTGTTTCTCTCATTCTTCATTCTCTCATTCTTCATTCTCTCATTCTTCATTATTAATGGAATTCTGTAAAGAAAAGCTGACTGTTCTCACTAGTATCATAATGGAGTCAAGTGTATGTATTTTATTCTGTGTACTATCATTGCTTATTTTGTTGCTCATATTGTTTCAGCTTTGGCTATTACTAGTACCTTGGGTTGGCTCTTGTGTCTTTGGACAAATCTTCATCCTTTTATGAACACTTATGACACGAAATATTTCAGGCTTATCTTGTACTTTCCTTGCCCCAGCTCTGGAATCAATTCCAAGGGCCCTGGTTTCTTTTTTTTTTTTTTTTTGAGTTGGAGTCTCACTCTATCGCCCAGACTGGAGTGCAGTGGCTGCTCCTGGCCACCGCAGCCTCGACCTGCTGGGCTCCGGCGATCCTTCCGCCTCAACCTTCCAAGTAGCTGGAATTACAGGTGTGCGCTACCACGCCCAGCTCATTTTTGACTTATTGTAGAGATGAGGTCTCGCTAAGTTGCCCAGGCGGGTCTCGAACCTGCAGGCTCGGGCAATCTACTCACCTCAGCCTCCCAAAGGTGCGGGATTACAGGCTGAGCCACCGAGCCTGGCTGGCCCTGTTTTCTTTTATTGGAGAGTGATATTTAGAAACCAAGATCTGGGTGTTAGCTTTTTGGTATTGGAGTGTCATTACTAGGTCTTCTCAGCAGATAGAACAAGGAAATATATTTCTACCCATGTATATGCATACATCTGTATTTCTGTATCATTTCTGTGCGTGTCTGTGTATTAAAAGCCATTGGTTTATACCAGTTCTCTCTGATTGCCTTGTAATGCCACATGGTCTATTTTAGCCTTTCCTTCCTATATATAACTTCTTACTCCAGCATTGAGGATCCTGGCTCTCATTGCTATAGTATATTTACTTACAAAGAAGTAAATAAAGTAGTAGTTTCAGAATCACTAACTTCTACATTTACCAACTAGATTTACAGCATTTATATTTGATTCTTTTTGCCTTTAGTTTTACAGTATCCAATCTAGTTACTTGGGTCTGCTCTTTCTTCTCACGTCATTCACTGAGGTGCTACTCATTTGCCTAGTTAGGTTTATTTGTTAGCATTTGTGTTCTACGTTGGCTTTTCTGCATCTCGGTTGGTTTTCATTACATATTTGGTTTTGGAGTGTGTGAAGGGTGTGAGAAACATTGCTGGCCCTAGGAGTCAGTTACCAAAGGGTTTTACTCAGAGTGCACCAGACCTCCTCAGCCCCACTCTTCTGCTCCCATTCCCCATTTTCCCACCCACCACCAGAAGTAGCCAGTGTCTCGTTTCTGATTTATTTGTCCTGTATTTCTTTTCTGTCTCTCTCTTTCTCTCTCTTTTTTTTTAAAGAAAGCGAGTTTATTAAGAAGACAGAAAAGGGCCGGGCTTGGTGGCTCAGCCTGTAATCCCAGCACTTTGGGAGGCCAAGGTGGGTGGATTGCCTGAGCCCACAGGTTCAAGACCCACCCGGGAAACTTGGCAAGACCTCGTCTCTACAATAAATCAAAAATTGGCCAGGCGTGGTAGCGCGTGCTTGTAGTTCTGGCTACTTTTGGAAGGTTGAGGCAGAAGGATCGCCGGAGCCCAGGAGGTCGAGGCTGTAGTGGCCAGGAGCGTGCCACTGCACTCCAGTCTGGGTGACAGAGTGAGACTCCAACTCAAAAAAAAAAAAAAAGACAAAAAAGCTCCCACAGTGGGAGGAGATCCGGAAGAGGGTTACCTCATCCTGTATTTCTTTTGTTTTGTGCCACTTTAAACTCATCAGGTTTGTAGGAAATATATTGACCATAGCAGTGGGGACATGTTCACTCCCACTTCATCCTCATCAGCTACTCCTTGGGAGGGAAAGAGCCCACACTGCTGGAAACTGGGGCTTCTCTGTTTAAACCAAAAACTTGAAGTGGTTAGCACCTCAATATTTTCTGTATTTTAGCTACTTGTATATAACGTGACATTTAAAGCCTCACTGGTATTTTTTTTTTTTGAGTTGGAGTCTCACTCTGTCACCCAGACTGGAGTGCAGTGGCCGCTCCTGGCCACCACAGCCTCGACACAATCCTTCCGCCTCAGCCTTCCAAGTAGCTGGAACTACAGGCGGTTCATTTTGATTTATTGTAGAGATGAGGTCTTGCCAAGTTGCCCAGGCAAGTCTCGAACCCACGGACTCAGGCAATCCACTCACCTCAGCCTTCCAAAGGCGCAGGATTACAGGCTGAGCCACCGAGCCCGGCTTCCATTGGTATTTTACATAGCGTCTGCTGATAAAGCAGTAAGGGGCTAGGAAAAGATGAACCTTTCCTATCTTGTTCACCCTCCTTTTAACACTAAATATTTTATAATCACAAACATATTACATTATTATATATTCCATGAAAAAAAAAAGAAAGCTTCACATGTAAGGATAAAGTCCTTTCTGATTTCTGTAACCCAGTATCAAACCACTTTTATTATCCTTTCAGATTCTTTATGCATTTCTAAGCATATGTGCCTGTGGGGGAAAAATACAATTTTTTTATGAATGTGAGATTGGGTTTTCTTTTTTTTTTTTTGGTTACTGCAAAAGGTCTACTAATCTATATTCTTTTGTTCGTTCGTCCTTTTTGGTTGTTGAAACAGAGGTCTCTATCACCCAGGCTGGATTGCAGTGGTACAGTCTTGGCTCACTGCAACTTTGACCTCCTGGGCTCAAGTGATCCTTCTACTGCAGCCTCCCAAGTAGCCAGGACTACAGGCACATACCAACACGCTTGACTAATTTTTGTACTTTTTGTAGAGATGAGGTCTCACTATGTTGCCCGGGCTGGTCTTGAACTTCTAGGCTCAAGCGATTTTCCTGCCTCCGCTTCCTAAAGTGCTGGGATAACAGGTGTGAGCCACTACACCCGGCCTCTATTTTCTCCAGCTTCTGTTTGTGCTGTATAGATAGCCCTGCCTCACTGTTTTTAACATCTGCAGAGTATTTCTTGATGAAAATCCTTGCATGTGACTCCTGACACGTGTGGATATTCAGAAGTGGAATTGCTGACTGTGACCATTCTTTGCTATAGTCAGTACAGCAAACCACTCTCCCAAGTGACTGTGTCATTTGACCTTTTCCATCAGCATTGTATCAGAGCACCCATTTCTCTACCAGTCATTACTTAATATGGCCTATGTCTTAAATTCTGGGCAAGTTGAGAGTCAAAAGTAGTATTTTGTTTTAATTTGCTTTACTCTGAAATCGTGAAACTGAGAGTATTCCATGTAACTATTAGCCATGTACAATTCCTTTCTGTGATTTGCCCATTTTAACCATTTTCCTTTTCTTGTTGGTTCGTGCAAGTTCTTTGTATATGCTGGATTTGCCCATTTAACCAATATATATTGAACTTTCACTCTATACCCAAGGCACTGCTGTAGATGCTGGAGTACCAGCAAAAAACAGGGACTCTAATTTCACAGAATGTTAGACCCACGAAAATCTAGATAAATGAATAAGATTATGCAGATGTTAATACTTAAATGCTATTAAAAAATAGGGTAATGGTCCTGAGCGAGTAGGGGACCCAGTTTTCCTTTGTTGATTGTATCTCTGGTATTTGCTTTTAGGTGGGGTGGTTAGGGAAGGCTTCTCAAAGAAGGTGGGAGCTGGGATGAAGGAGAAGGACTGGCCATGGGAAATGTCCAGACAGAACAGCATGTGCCTTGGCTCTGAGGTGGGCCTGTGATGAAGAGGGCAGGTCACATCACACAGATGGACACAGTAGACTCCTCAACACAAGTGCTTGTCAGAGACACAGCTCACATGCATTGCTCTCAGGAGTGGACTTGACTCTGAAAGCCGGGGTTGCAGGAGGAGGGTTTCACCAGCTCCTCTTTCTTCCCTACCCAAACCAGGCTACCCAAAGGGGCTTCACTCCATGGGGTTCGCACATCAAGACTTGGTCATTGGGTTTTGTGGTGGTTCCAAGGCATAGGCCTTTTCTTTAATAAAGGAAAATTTTCTGTTTCAGATTACCTAGGAACAGTACGATTTGGGGTTATCACAAATAAACATCTTGCGAAACTGGTATCCTTAGTACACTCTGGAAGTGTGTATTTACATAGACATTTCAACACATCACTTGTAAGTATTTTGAAATCACATTTATATTAGTGCAGTGGTTCTTAACCTTGTTTAGGTCAGACTCCTTTGAGAATTGGATAAAATTTATGGTCACTATCTCTAGGAAAGTACTTGTGATTTTAAATGCAAATGGAGAGTTCTTACACCCCAACCCTAGAACCCATTCCCAGGTGAAGAACTTATGCATTAGAGGGCTCTTGTTTAACTTCTGGAAGTTCTGTGTTTGTATTCTTTGATTTTGGCAGAACCTTGTTTTTCTTCTTGGATGAAACTGCAGAGTCATTCTGTTGGAGACTTGCTACGATGGGCCCATGTGCTCAGAGGTTAAGCTTTCATTGGGCGGTGTTCTCTGTTCACTTGTTCCTTGTATGTAATGTGGCATGCTTTTCTTCTTAGCTGATGGAATAGATTTTTGAAGTTCTTGTCAAGTCACAGTGAGAAGTTGATGGCTTCTCACCCCAGAAAGCTATGGGTTTCCTTTATTGCCATTGTTCCTTGATTTCATTTGCTTTTTGGTGGAATAGTCTCAACTCAGCTATTTCTGAGCTTTGACCTGTGTTCTGCTCAGTCCTGCGCTTCGACACTATTCATTGTAACTTCCTTGGTCATGTCACTGAGAGTTTTTCTTAAGTGTTCTCTGTCTCTAATATCATTGACAGTGTCAGTGACTTAACAGTTTCTCTATACCCAGTGTACCCAACCCTTTAAAGCTTGTGCTCTCCTTGGCACAACGTGTATGTCTTGTGCCTGTGAAGGGGCTGTTAAGCCCTCCAGGGGTGCCCCCTCGCTTGCCAGCCACCCCAGCTTCTGCATCTCTCTAGCAGCTCAGAGGTTGTGCTTTACATCTTGCAGTTTATATTCCAAAAGGCAAATGTATTTTCATGTTTTCCAAACAGAAATGTCTGCTTATGGTGTTTGAGTGTGTTTTTTCAAACTGCCACCACTCCATTTGGAGAATCACTCCTGCGATGGTTTCTCTGTTGCTCACCTCCATCCTGTGCTCGTCTCACTGCTTTTGACATGATCTGCTTTTGCTGTCTATCATTTTTCTACATCCTTCATTTTAGCATGTTGTACAACCTACATATATTTATTTGTAGTAAAGGGTACTGAGGAAGAAGCTTAAAGTAAATAGAGAACAAAGGTATGAGATAACACTGAAAAATATATTAGGTTTACTGCTTTGATTGGATAGTTTTTTGTGGACTTTTTTTAGAGTCAGAGTTTCACTCTGTCACCCAGGCTGGAGTGCAGTGGCACTCATCACCACGCCCAGCTAATTTTTTGATGTATTGTGGAGACAAGGTCTCACCAGTTTGCCCAGGCTGGTTTCAAACCCCTGTGCTTAGGCAATCCTCTCGCCTTTGCCTCCCAAAGTACTGGGATTACAGGTGCAAGCCACCACGCCCGACTTGACTGGGTAGTTTTTAAGGTTGGTTGCTTTGTTTAGCAGAATTCCTTTCATCAAATGAAATATAATTGAGATACCAGTATCTAAAAAAAAAGAAAAAAATACAAGCAGTGGCATCTTTTTATGAGGTAGTTTAAATCTCCATTTTTGGGGGGATATCAGATATCTTATTCTGTGAAACCCTCCAATGCACCTCTTTGATAGTTCTGTTTGAAACCAGTGGTTTATATCATTAGAATTTCAAAATTAATTTTATGTTCACATACATTGGTTTTCTATAGAAAAACAAAGCAAAAAATAAAGTGTCTCCCCTCCTTCCTTTATACACATGAAGTGTGATCCATGGCTCTGTACAGGTTTAGATCATTTGTTGATTCATTGAGGTATTTTCCCTGCTCTGTGCCAGGTTTTCATCTTGTCACCGGGGATGCAGGTGAATAAAACAGATATGGCCTCTGCTGTGAGGCTCTGCTTTGCCCTTGTGGGGCAGCATTTGAGGTACCAAGGTAAAAATCTTAATGGCCCTTTACTTCATAATCTCTGTTCCCTTAGATAGGGCCTGGTCCTTTTATAAACACCCAGTAACACTGAATAGTTCTCCTCGGACAGGATGATAGAAATTGATTTTGCCACCAACAATAACAGTCAGTGAGAATTATTTGTTGATGAATGAGTCTTCTGAAGGCAAAAAGATATGAATCACATAATATGAAAGTCACTTCCTGCTTTTCAACCACTTGTGAGGACATGCTCTATCTGGAGAGGTAGGGCCCCAGGGTTGGAAGGCCGAGGTGGGAGGATCACCAAGCCCAGCAGGTTGAGGCTGTTGTGGCTGTGAGCGTGCCACTGCACTCCAGCCTGGGTGACAGAGTGAGACTCCCACTTGCAGCCTCATTTTCTCACCTGTGCAGTGGTAGGGTTGATCAGGCCTCTTAAGGACAGTGTTGATGTGCTTTGAACCGCCCTGTCTCGCTCAGCTTCTCTTTATCTTCTGTGCATTTGTCCTTCCCAGGTCTTTCCCAGGGAGGCCGTGAACTACACAGCCGAGAACATCTATACGTGGGCCTTGGACAACCGGGAGACACTCTTGCGATGGCTGCGACCACACGGAGGCAAGAGTCTCCTGTTGAATAACGAACTGAAGAAAGGACCAGCACTTTTTTTGTTCATACCTTTTAATCCCTTAGCTGAAAGTCATCCTTTAATAGATGAGGTAAGAATTGTGATGTTAAAGATGCCTCCTAAGGAGTAGGATAACCTCACCACCCTGCACATCTCTCATCCCACACTAAGTCATGGACTCCCGCAGCTGAGTGGCTGCCTGGAGTGGCAGCTGCGTTTCTGTGGCAGTGTTTTTTTCCCTCTGAATGGGCAGGAGAAGGGGGCCTGCCTAGAACAGAGACTGCTGCAGCCTCTCTGGCTATGTTTATTGACAACCGCTTGGGTCTGGGCTAAGTAGGAGGAGACAGGGAGCTAAATCATGCCTCTCCAAAGAAGGACCAAATACTCCTGTTTCTTTTTTTTTTTTTTTGAGTTGGAGTCTCACTCTGTCACCCAGACTGGAGTGCGGTGGCTGCTCCCGGCCACTGCAGCCTCGACCCGCTGGGCTCCGGTGATCCTTCCACCTCAGCCTTCCGAGTAGCCGGAATTTCAGGCGTGTGCTACCACGCCCAGCTGATTTTTTTATTTATTGTAGACATGAGGTCTTGCCAAGTCCCCCAGGCGGGTCTCGAACCCGCGGGCTCAGGCAATCCGCTCACCTTGGCCTCCCAGAGTGCTGAGATTACAGGCTGAGCCACCGAGCCCGACCAATACTCCTGTTTCTGAGGTGACTGATGTTGAGCTTCTTAGCTGGACAGTGGGATGGGGGTTGAGCAGGAGCCAGACAGGGTTTAGTGTGGCCTAGGAGATGCCATTGTCACGGGAGGGTTGGCCATTCTGCTTGTCCTGGCCATTCTCAAGGCAGCAGAAAAGAGGAGCAGCAGCTGTGACCTTGGGATGCCTTGTTTTTCTTAACTGTTCCTGTCGTGAGAAGTCAGAGTGGTTTTCAGAGACAGCCGTCAGGATCTGCTCCTCCCTCCTGCCTTTTCGACTGCTCTTCTGCAGCGTTCACTCTTCAGGAGTGAGTCGATTTTCTGTGTGGAGAGTTTGGAGGCACTTAGAGCAGTAACAATAAGCAGAGACAGCCTGGGATTACTAATTTTGATTTACTGAGAGTTTTATTTTTCCTCTCCCCTAAGGATTCCTTAATTGGTCAAAGCCAATTTCAGATAGTCAGTGTCCTGTTGACCAGGCTAAGCAGACACTGTCTCTCCCTAAGCCCCTAAGCACTGGCCTGGTCGTCTGCCTGAAGGGACAGGGAGGCAGGGCTTCCTGCTCAGCCAGACCCTCACTTGGCTGCTCTGGAGTCTCTCGGTTAAAAGTTATTATTCCCGCTGGGGAGTATCCTGAATGAACACTGCTGTCCTGGCTTAGAGGAGGAAAACAGAAGAGAGAAATGAAATTGCTTTGTTCTCCTCTGATTAGGGAGGACTTAAAGTAATAAAACTTCATTTATTTAGAAAATTTTCACTGCATGGTTATTTTATGAACTGAGACAGTCTTTCAAATGACTAGGCCTTTACTGTATCTAATTTTAGAGTCTTCAAGCTTTGTAGGAAATGTAGGGTTTTCAACCAAGTCGGTGCCTATGGTTGTGGATGTTTACTTTTTTTTTTTTTGAGTCAGAATTTCACTCTGTTGCCAAGACTGGAGTACAGTGGCACACTCATGGCCACTGCAGCCTAGATCTGCTAGATTCAGGTGATTCTTCTGCCTCAGCTTTCAAATTAGCTGGAACCCCAGGTGTGTGCCACCTTGCCTGGCTAATTTTTTTTTTTTTTTAACACAGAGACAAGGTTGCTCTGGCTGATCTCAAACCCCTGAGCTCAGGAAGTCCTCTTGCCTCTGCTTCCCCAAGTGCTGGGATTACAGGCATGAGCCACTGTACTTTAACTTTACTTTCCTTTTACTTTAACTTTAAACTTTCCTTCTGGAGAGTTCTCTCTGTCTGCTTTGGGCATGTCAGGGTCCTAGATGGGGTGGTATTTTGTGCCAAAAGTCTATATCGTCTGTCCAGAGGATGTGGTTGGATTTAAGCATCTGGCGGAAGGACACTTTCTTTCTAGAGCCGCCTGTTCTTGGATGAGTGTCTCTCCTGCTCCCCTACTCCTTCACCTGTTACAGGCCTTCATTTTATCGTTGTTTTACTTGGGACTCCCAGTGTCCCTGTGAGTGAATTCCTAACCTCAGCATGCAATTGAGATAGCTGAAAACCAGATGGCATCTCATGGTAATGCAGGTTACTTAGGCAAGCTAACTGTCTGTTCTGCACATTTCCTTCTCCACTTCAGGTCAGTTGGAAAATGTCTATTGAGCACTGTACAAGGGATACCCAGAGGCAAAAAGATGGGCAAGACACAGCCCTGTCTCATGGTCTTAGAGGCTTGTTCAAGGAGAATGAGAGCGTGCTTATGATTCAAGGCAGAGGAAGATCAGGCCCAGGGTCGGGAAGAGGGTACTAGCCCAGAAGGTGCGGGGGCGGGCGTGGCTGGAGGTGTTTGAGGTAACCTTTCAGAGACAGCCAGGACCTTGGTGGACTGAGAAAAACTTAAGGAAAGGACTGGCCTGAGCAAGGCACAAGGGAGGGAGAGTTGCTCTGGGTTTAGGTATTAGGAGGGAAAGCATACAGGCTTTGTGGTCTGCAGGAAGGACTGACTGGAGAAGATCCTGTAAAAGCCTTTGGGGGTGGAGTGGCTTGAGTGCTTCTCGGAGGATTTCAAGATTCATTGTGGCCATCAAAGTCTCATTGACAAAGAAAAGAGATGTGACCAGAGTTGTTTTACCATTAAGAAAGTTTTCAGTCGGGCTTGGTGGCTCAGCCTGCAATCCCGTGCATTTGGGAGGCTGAGGTGAGTGGACTGCCTGAACCCGCGGGTTCGAGACCCGCCTGGGCAACTTGGCGAGACCTCATCTCTACAATAAATTAAAAAATTAGCCGGGCGTGGTAGCGTGTGCCTGTAGTTCCAGCTACTTGGAAGGCTGAGGCGGAAGGATCGCCAGAGCCCAGCAGGTCAAGGCTACGGTGGCCAGGAGCGGCTACTGCACTCCAGTCTGGGCAACAGAGTGAAACTCCAACTAAAAAAAAAAAAGAAAAGAAAAGAAAGTTTTCCTGGCAGAAAAGTGAGAAGTAGTAAGAAGCCGAATTTGGGTTGGGGGGGGATGGAAAGTGGGAAATTGTGAAACAGGGACCAGAGATGAAGAAGCGTTGGGCATTTGGGTGAGGTGGGAAGGATGAATGTTACATGTATTGAAGCTGAACCATAAATGCATTAGCCTTTGACTATGAAAGGCAGCTTCATTTTTCCACTACCACCTTAGGCCTGATTTTAGGCAGAATTGAGAATGCTTACATTATCGAGAAAAGTCATCTTAGAGTCAGGGTAATAAAGGTGGAGGGTATGCCAAGCAAGGGTGTGGGATAGTTGTTGCAGAACATGTATCACACAATTTGTTAAATACTCAGCCTCTGCAAGCAAAGAGTTTTGTGACTGTCTTCTGCTTTAAAAGCATTTGAGACATCCACAGTGAATGAGTCAGGTAAGCCGAAGGCATGGCTATCATGTCCGGATGCATTTTTCTAATTCAAGAAAATAGAAGGAAATATCTACGGTGCAAACATTTAAAGTTAATTTGCCAAGTTTTCTTTAATTGTTCACATGAAATTAAACATGACGTCAAGTGAGACACATAACATAATGTAGTAGGAGTTGTGTTTTTGAGACTGCCTATTATGTAAAAGGAGTAGAAACATAAAAATCAGCTCATGGAGACAAATAATAATGCCTCACTCTTCAAGAGCATTGCTGTATGCAGAATGTTTTCTTCAGTTAAAGTTATTCTTTACATGGCTGCTTTGTTTTTAAGAGTTACTTAGAATAAAGGAAATGGATTTGCCTTTATTTATTTATTTATTTATTTGAGTTAGAGTCTCACTCTGTCACCCAGACTGAAGTTCAGTGGCCGCTCCCGGCCACCACAGTCTCGACCTGCTGGGCTCAGGCAATCCTTCCACCTCAGCCTTCCAGTAGCTGGAACCACAGGCGCACACCACCATACCTGGCTCATTTTTTTATTTATTGTAGAGATGAGGTCTTGCTAAGTTGCCTGGGCTGATCTCAAACCCCTGTGCTCTGGCCATCTGCTCACCTCCACCTCCCCAAGTGCATGCGCCACCACGCCTGGCAAGGAGATGGATCTTCTAGAAATTTATTTTCTTTAATATAGTCAGTTTTCTTTTACTAGGATTTTTGGAAAAGATGGCAGTAAACCTTGACGTCCTATGGAAATTTTTTGTGGGGATGGGTGGCGGTAGTTGTCTGCTGTTGTGTCTTTGAATATAAAGCAGTCCCTAGATGGGGCCACCAGGCAACTGGTCTCTTCATGGACTGTAGAGGCTTATATGGTACCATGTACTGGCAGGGCCTTACCCAGAAAGGATGGAGATGTTTTTGTGTGGGGGAATAAAACAAAACACTGGCTTATTATCTAAAGTGACTTTTTTATGCTAAGAACTATTCAAACAATATACTTTTCTGTGCAGATACATATGTTTTGAATTAACTGTCCATAAGTATTATGTTATAAAACTTTTTAAAACTGGAAATATACTCAAATGGTTTTACACACACACACACGCTAATGAAACAAAATCCTGAGTGACAACTGATGAGATTTGCTTCCACTTTAACACACCATTCTTCTGTTTTAGAGAGTAAATGCCTTTGTACTGTAACATACTTGTCTTTCTCATGAAATTAGGGTGGGAGGTGGGTAATGAAAGATGCTCAGTTTGGATGTGGAAGAGTCTTGGAATAAAATGTAAATCTAAATTGCTAATATTAACTTGAGGGTAAATGGTAAATCTCACTAAGAAAGGGGATTGTGTACATTACCAAAGATACCAGTCACTCATCAGGTGTTCACTGAGCATCATGTGTTACGTGCCTGGCTCTGGGGATGGCAGGAGAGACCCGATATGGGCCCTGCCTATGAGAAATCTGTAAGCTTATGGGAAAGAGGATGTCTTGAGAGAAGCTTGTAAGACTGTGGGAAGGACTTTGGGGACACTGGGGGTGCAGAAACTACTCTTCCTGCGGTGCAGGTGGGAGCAGCTTTACTGAAGCAGCCATCCTGCTGCTGAGCCATGGGAACAGGTGGAGGAAGCCTGTCCTGGGCCAGGCTTTTGAAGACTTGGTCTTGTGAGAGGGCGTGGTCAGGTCTGAAGAGGGTTGGGTGGGACTAGAGAGGCAAATGACCTGATTGGTTAGAGGTTTCACTCTTCAGGTAATGTGGAGTCATCAAGTATCATCTGACTGAGGAGTGTCTTGCTTCCAGTTATATTTTAGAAGGTGTGTAGTCATTCCCCACTGCCGTATCCATGGGGGATATGTTGCAAGACCCCAGGGGATACCTGAAACCATGGATGGTACAGAGTGAACCCTGTGGCTACTGCACATGAATTTCTTTTTCCTTCTCACAATTTCAGACAGAAGATTCGTCTTTATCATAGATCTTAGCCATCTCAGCTTGTGAGTCTTTTTCTTTCCCTATTAATTTGAGAATCTTTTCACTTAAGGAACACTTTTTGGCTTCTCTTTGGCACATCTGAATTGCCAGCATCACCACCCTTGCATGTTTGGGCCCATATTATAAAATAAGTGTTACTTGAACATAAGCACTGCAATACCAAGACAGTCCATGTGATAACCAAAACGACTACTAAGTGACTTACAGGCGGGTAGTGTTTGTAGTATGGACACACTAGACAAAGGGATGAATCACGTCCCAGGCAGGATGGTGAGAGGTTTCCTCACGTGTCTCAGAGTGGCGTGCCATTTAAGACTTATGTGTATTTCTGGGATTTTTCATTTAATATTTTTGGGCTGCAGTTCACCATGGGAAACTGAAACTACACAAATTGAAACCTTGGCAGGGGTGAGGGTACTACTGTAAGGAGGTGGCAGTGTGGAGGCAAGAAGAGAGTGGTGGTCTGTGGCAATCTGAATTGAGGCCACAGTCGTGGAAGTGGAAAGGAGGGGCCTGCTAAGCCTCGCTGAAGTCAAAGCTGGCTGGATTTGAGACTTTGATGCTGTGGAGGGAGAAGTTGAGGGCCAACAGAGTGTCTAGCCTTCTCAGAGTGGTCGGTGTATGGAAAGGTCAGTTGAGGGAGTGTGGTTTGGAACAGGTTGGATTGATAGCCTACTGTGAGGCATGTATTTATTTGGAAGCACATGCTATAAAATAAAATAGTGAGATCCACTCATTAGGTGTTGGGGAAGTTTTTAAAGACTTCCTAGTTAAGGCTGGTCTCAGTGGCTCAGCCTGTAATCCCAGTACTTTGGGAGACTGAGATGAGTGTATTGCCTGAGCCCACAGGTTCAAGACCCACCCAGGCAACTTGGCAAGACCTCATCTCTACAATAAATAAAAACTTAGCCGGGTGTGGTAGCACATGCCTGTAGTTCCTCCTACTTGGAAGGCTGAGGCAGAAGGATCACTGGAGCCCAGCTGGTCAATGCTGGGGTGGCCATGAGCATACCACTGCACTCCAGCCTGGAAGAGAGAGTGAGAATCCAATTAAAAAAAAAAAAAAGACAGGGAGTTAAGAGACTTAAGTTCTGTTCCCAGTGCTCTGACATCCTGGAATGAGTTGTGTCCCCTCTTCAGGCTTCATTTTTCTCGTATGGTAGGCTAGGATATCTCTAAGACTACTTCTGTTTCTGGAAAATTGACTGCTTATTTAAGAGAGGGACATGGTAGGAAAAATTATCCGAGCCTCTTTATTGGTAGGTTTGGTGTGCCCATTTCCTCTGAGGTGGTCCTTCTGGCCCGGCCTCTTGCAGTGACTTAGATAGGGGTACTCTCCAGGCCGACAATGGTGGGTTTCTCCCACAGTTATCCTCAATCCCTCACCAACTCCACCCTTTGTTTCAGATCACCGAAGTGGCCTTGGAGTATAACAACTGTCACAGGGACCAGGTGGTGGAGCGCCTCCTTCAGCACCTGCGACGGGTGGATGCACCAGTGCCAGAATCTCTGGCACTGGGACTGCCAGCACAGCTGCCAGACCCGCCGCTGATAACAGCATCCCCCTGCTGCAACACTGTGATGCTGCCCCAGTGGCACTCCTTCTCCAGAACACACATCTGCGAGTTGTGTGTCAACCAGACTGCCGGGGGCATCAGGCCGAGCTCAGTCAGCATGCCACAGTGCAACTTTTTTGAGATGGCAGCAGCTCTGGATTCTTTCTACCTCAAGGAGCAGACCTTCTATCATGTGACATCAGACAGTATAGAATGCAGCAATTTTTTAACTTCCTATAGCCCTTTCAGCTACTATACTGCATGTTGCAGGACCATAAGCCAGGGCATGGCGGGCTTCATTGATTCGGAGCGAGATGGCTTGGAAGCGCCGACCATTGCGTTTTCTTCCCTTGAGAAGAGATGTGAGGTTGATGCCCCGAGCTCTGTTCCTCACATTGAGGAGACCAGGTATCTCTTTCCAGAAGTGGACATGACTAGTACAAACTTCACAGGCCTGAGCTGCAGAACCAACAAGACCCTGAACATCTACCTTTTGGATTCAAATTTATTTTGGTTATATGCAGAGAGACTGGGTGCTTCGAGCTCCACTGAGGTGAAAGAATTTGCTGCCATTGTTGATGTCAAAGAAGAGTCTCACTATATCTTGGATCCAAAACAAGCTCTTATGAAGTTCACCCTAGGTACTGGAGGCGATTTACTTACCCCGGCATAAGAAGTTGTATGGTTGTGGGGATGATGTCAGCCCTGTAGCTCATTTTAAATCTTTAAACCACAAGTAGTCATAATTTTGAAAGAAGCTAATTTTGTCTATTAAGTGGAAGAGAACTTTTACCTTCAAGTTTTGGATAAGTTTGTCAATTTAGCCCATTGGCGGGCTAGAGTCCAACTGTCTAGATGGGCAGTTCCTGTCACATTTCTGGGGTGGAGCCAGCTACAGTTGGTGAGGACCTGGCTACTAGATGGGGCAGGGAGGGGCAGAGGCAAGAGCAGTTCTGGTGGGACGTCATAGGACTGGGGAGTGCAAGCCATGATGCAGCTTCATCTTCAAGGAGCTGACACAGAGCAGTAAAGAGATGGAACTGCCTTGCCTCCCTTTTTGTCTCAGGTTTAAATGGACAGGTATCGAGACCACCGCACATAATTTGTTCTGCTGATTTATAATGTGTTGAGGAATGCTGCTGTGACCTGGAGTGCCTAAATTGAAACAAGCAAGTATCAGATGCAGTAAACAAGTATCACTTGCAAACCAACAGAATCTCCTTTCTAGGGGATGAGGTTCCATGATGGGAAAGCAACCAGAGCTTGCCTGGGGGTGGCAGTAGCAGTGAACTGACCCCTACTGTCCAGTTTCCAGGATTTCACTGACTTGTTGGACATACACACAAGGAAGTGAGAATTCAAAAGCCATGTTAGTTCAGGCTCATTGGAAACATGAGGAAGGGTCAGTGTTTGCCAAAGGGAGAAAGGAGGAATTTGGTGGGGAAGGAGGCTTTTTATTTCAGGTTTTACAAAGTATGAAATTAAGAGTTAACACAGAGCTCCTAAATACTAGTCCTTTTAGCCAGCCTCTTAGATCCAGGTGAAGAAAGTTGTTTCTTACATGTTTGAAAAGGCTTACATAAATATTGATTTTTCTGTACCAAATTACATATTATAATCCCAAGGGCTCCTTGGTGTTTGAAGAAATCCTGCCACCAGTCACTGTTTGAAGGGCATACTCTATTGATAACATAAATTACTCTCAATTCATGTTTTCTAAAATTATTTTGGTATGAAGCATGTTTTTTGTTTATTTATGGGAAACACAGATGCCAGAGAAGTGGGGTCAGTATTCCCATAAGCATGTTTTTTTTTAAGTAAGTGTACTGGATTTTCCTGAATTTCTGTTCAGTATTACTCAAGTGTTTGATGAGTTCATAGTGTGTTCACTTTGAATTTAAGGGTAACTGAAAGAAGCCTTCTTCAGATTTCTTTCATCTTCTATATCTACTCTGAAATGTCTAGCTGTTCTTTGTCCTGGAGTTGGTGACAGAATTTTTAGCAGTTCTTGTAAAAAGAAAATCTGTATCATTGTGGGTTTAGAAAGTCAACTCACAAGTCAGCTATCTCTAGGGCAGTTTCAGAATTTAGTCTTCATTCAGATTAGGAAATAGGTTTCAAGAGCATAGCCAACTAAGTGTTATTCAGATGCTGATCACAAATTCTCTTTCGTATTCACTTGACATTCTTCAATTCCTTCTCCATTCTGCACATTTCATTGTCTATTGAGACCTCAAAATGGAAGGAGTTAGAAGAAAGAAAAAGAAGTGAAACTAGCCAGGCGTGGTGGCTCACACCTGTAGTCCCAGCTACTCAGAAGGCTGAGGTGGGAGGATTGCTTGAGCCCGGGAGTTGGAGGCTGCAATGAGCTATGATCACACCACTGCACTCCAGCCTGTCTCTAAAAAAATAAAAGAAGTGAGTCGGGCTCGGTGGCTCAACCTGTAATCCCGCGCCTTTGGGAGGCTGAGGTGAGTGGATTGCCTGAGCCCGCGGGTTCGAGACCCACCTGGGCAGCGAGACCTCATCTCTACAATAAATCAAAAAATCAGCCGGGTGTGGTATCGCATGCCTGTAAT
>NW_007248351.1:131341-132172 GCF_000164805.1 Carlito syrichta
GATCCTTCCGCCTCAGCCTTCTGAGTAGCTGGAATTACAGGTGCACGCTACCACGCCTGGCTAATTTTTAATTTTTTGTAGAGATGAGGTCTCGCCAAGTTGCCCAGGTGGGTCTCGAACCCGTGGGCTCTGGCAATCCACTCACCTCACCTCCCAAAATGCTGGGATTACAGGCTGAGCTGTTTGTTTTTTTTTTTTAATTTTAAGGATGTGGGATACAATTCAGTGTTAGGTTGATTATTAATGTTGCTTTAAATGAAGCAAAGGATTCTGAAGATGGCAGACTGTGGGGAGGGTAGCATTGACTCAAGTTAGGTGTTTGATTATTTATGGGTTTTAATAATTTTTTCACTACATATAATTGATTTTTTTTTAACTTAAAGAAACTTGAAGAACTATAATAAAGGAAACAAAAAACTATAGCTTCTTGTCCATAAATTCATGAGCATTTAAATCCATTTTATGTGACTATAACTTGTGCAATTGCTGCCTTTGTAGTTATACTTAAATGTCTTAGTATTATAGTTTGTAATCTCTTGAAAGGATTGTAGATTTTCGATGATTTATGCAGTCTCATTTGGTGTCTATTTGTGGACCAGCTCTTTTAAGAAAGAACAGCATAGAATTCTAGTCCGTGAATATCAAAGCATCTCGCAGTGCACAATGTTTTGTTATCTAAGGTAGTCTGCTGACTTGATACTACCAGGGCTAAACCTGATGCCACCTGAGCAGTTTTGTTCTGAGTTCTGCTTACAGGTGAAGTGTTAAAGATGGTAGACTAGCTGGGCTCGGTGGCTCAGCCTGTAATCCCGCGCCTTTGGGAGGCTGAGG
>NW_007248351.1:132336-136133 GCF_000164805.1 Carlito syrichta
CTTGGAAGGCTGAGGTGGAAGGATCGCCGGAGCCCAGCAGGTCGAGGCTGCGGTGGTCGGCAGCGGCTACTGCACTCCAGTCTGGGCGACAGAGTGAGGCTCCATCTCAAAAATAAATAAATAAATAAAGATGGGAGACTGTGAAGTCATTCCCGTTTTTAAATGTGTATTTTAAAGTAGGTCAGGTACTCTCCTGGCACCTAGAGAAGAGTTGATCTCATTTTCTCTTTATTTTTAGAGTCTTTTATTCAAAACTTCAGCGTTCTCTACAGTCCCTTGAAAAGGCATCTCATTGGAAGTGACTCTACCCACTTACCTTCTTGGCATTTAATCACTGAAGTGACAACTGATACCTTTTGGGAAGTAGTCCTTCAGAAACAGGTATGGAATTGCAAGAGAGGCAAAAGCCAAAATATCCCTATTAAAATAATTTCCATGGCCAGGCTCAGTGGCTCAGCCTGTAATCCCAGCACTTTGGGAGGCCGAGACAAGTGGATTGCCTGAACTCGTGGGTTCAAGACCAGCCCGGGAAACTTGGCAAGACTGCGTCTCTACAATAAATCAAAAATTAGCTGGGCGTGGTCGCATGTGCCTGTAGTTCCAGTTACTTGTAAGGCTGAGGTGGAAGGATCACTGGAGCCCAGCAGGTCGAGGCTGGAGTGGCCGTGAGCGTGGCGTCAGCCTGGATGACAGAGTGAGACTCCAATTCAATAATAATAATAATAATAATAATAATAATAATTTCCAGACCGGATGTGGTGGCACATACCTGTATCCCCAGCTACTTGGGAGGCTGAGGCAAAAGGATCGCCTGAGCCCAGGAGGTCGAGGATTCCATGAGCCATGATCATGCCATTGCACTCCAACCTGAGCAGTAAAGCAAGAGAGACCCAGATGCAAGAAAATCTCCAGAGCTGAAAGTGATTGTTTTTGATGCATGGAAAATGACAGGTGGATTGTGGAACATGAGTGAATTACATGTGGATTGTTTACACGGTTCAGAAAGTCCTTAAGAAAGCACGTAATCTAAAGATAAAATGTTTCACTGTAATTTCTGCATAGGCAGCATTTATTGAATGCCTGCTGGATTCTAAGCATGGAAGAAACGAGCTCGTTTCTCAGGTGCGAGTAACTGCCATTTTCCCCTTTCCACAGGATGTTCTGCTGCTTTATTATGCACCATGGTGCGGCTTCTGTCCATCCCTCAATCACGTCTTTATCCAGCTTGCTCGTCTGCTGCCAGTGGATACATTCGTTGTGGCCAGGTAAGGAAGCTGGTGCACAACACTTTGAGCTGTGTGCCCGTCTCCACTCTTTTTTTGCAGCTTAGCCATATGGTGTGCGAGGGCCTGCCCGTTTTCCATTAGCCTTGAGTAAAACTTGGCTGAATTTAATTGTCAGATTGAAGCCATGAGCAGAGCCTCATTGCAACGGAAATTTTTCTCATGGATTATGAGTGTTCCTCCCAGTTGGTGTTTAACCCTAACTGAATTTATAGGTGGGTGAGTTCAGTTCTGTGGGAGGAGCACTGACCTGATGGCCAGGATGACCCCTTGGACCCCTTGAAATACCGTGGAAGGTGGCCAGCTGGCCCTGGGACTAGAGCACATCTCCCCACCAGCCCTTGTTTCCTCATTTGTGCAATGAAGAAGGGTTGGTTGATAGATAACCATGTTTCTTGTTTTGGTTTGGATAAACAGAAAAATTAAATTTTTTATGGGGGTATTTGGATGAGGCAGTAAGAAGTTTAGGTTAGGGAGGGTGTTTAGCTTTAACTGACCCCCCCAATGCTCCAGATAGAGTTAAATATAAAAGATCAAATCACAGAAAAAAACAGCAGAAGGTAGACTGTTGGATTTGCTAGCTCCTTTGAGAGATAAAAACTCCTAGAGTAGAAGCAGTTGAGAAAATAATGAAAGAAAGATGAAAAGATTCTAATAGAAACATATGCAATGCAAACAAGGAAAACAGACTAGAAAGGGAGACTACTAATATATTTTACAGCATATACATTTCACCTGTTCTATATACTATACATACTAAATAGGACCGAATTTGAGAGTAACTGTGCTGAGAGATTTTTGTGTATCCATATTGTCTGATGTATTCCTTGGGATACTCAGTGAAGCTAGTATGATGGTTATCCCTCTTTTTTTTTTTGGAGTTCGAGTCTCACTCTGTCGCTGGAGTACAGTGGCACACTCGAGCTACCATAGCCTTAACCTGCTGAACTCAGATGATTCTTCTGTCTCAGCCTTCCAAGCAGTTGGAACTACAGGCATGCGCCACCACGCCTAATTTTTTTTTTTAATTGTAGAGACGAGGTCTCACCGTGTTGCCCAGGCTAGTCTGAAACTACTCCTGGGCTCAGGCTATCAGCCTGCCTTGGCCTCCCAGAATGCTGGGATTACGGGCATGAGCCACTGCATTTGGCCACTCTCTTTTTATTGAGGAGGAAACTGAGGCATAGGTTAGGTAACTTGCCAATCACACAACCTTCAATTGAGGGACCAGAGTTTAGAATCCTAAAAACATGTGCAATGCAAAAAGGGAAACAGACTAGAAAGGGAAACATTAATATATTTTACAGCATATACATAGTTTTTATGTATTTTAAACTAGCATATATACTAGTTTTTTAAATTAGCATATATACTAGTTTTAGATCCCTGCAAAATTAAGATGGGTTAAGAAACAGCTGTGAGAAACTCCAATGTGAACCAGGGATGTGAGTAGAGGAGAAGCCAGGCGTGGTGGCTTAAGTCTGTAATCCCAGCACTTTGGGAAGCAGAAGTGAGAGGATTGCCAAAGCCTAAGGGTTTGAGATCAGCCTGGGCAACTTGATGAGACCTCGTCTCTACAATAAATCAAAAAATTAGCCGGGCATGGTGGCACATACCTGTGGTTCTAGCTACTTGGAATGCTGAGGTGGAAGGATCACCTGAGCCCAGTAGGTCGGAGCTGTGGTGACTGTGAGCGTGCCACTGTACTCCAGCCTGGGCGACAGAGACTCTGACTCAAAAAAAAAAAAAGGAGAAGAGAGCAAATAAAGAGGGAAATTATAACCTAGTAAATGTAAGTTAAAACAATAACAGTGTTATTTATACTTACTAAGTTAATAACTGCTTTTAAGTGACAAAATCTTCTGTTAAAGTGAAATTGGCATAGCTAATGAAATGAGTACATTGGCATAACTCTTTTGGAAAGCATTTTGGCAACATTTGCAAGACATCAACAAAACAGTTATACATTTTTGACCCCATTAATTTTACTTTGGGGAGTTACTGAAATAGAATTCCAGAGAAGCATGAGCTAGTTTATAGCCACCAGTAGAGAAATGGCTACATAAGTTATGGTTAGGCATTTAATGGAGGGTTTATCCATTCGTTAAAACAGTGCTTTTCATATAATTAGTTGGAAAGAAGAGAGTATAAAATATGTGATAATTGCTGGTAAAAAAATGTAAGCATACAGACCAAGCCTGAATGAGAACCTCAGAAAAAGGGTCCCAATTAGCCCAATGGAATTCTGAGTGGATTTTTTTTTTTTTTTTGGTGGAGTCTTACTCTGTTGCCCAGGCTGGAGTGCAGTGACACCACTTGTGGCCACCACAGCCTCACCCTGCTGGGCTCAGGTGGTCATTCTGCCTCAGCCTTTCCAAGTAGCTGGAAAAGCTCTGTCGCCCAGGCTGGAGTGCAGTGGCCGCTCCCGGCCACCACAGCCTCGACCTGCTGGGCTCCGGCGATCCATCCACCTCAGCCTTCCAAGTAGCCGGAATTACAGGCATGCGCTACCAC
>NW_007248351.1:136164-152308 GCF_000164805.1 Carlito syrichta
TTTTTGATTTATTGTAGAGATGAGGTCTCGCCAAGTTGCCCAGGTGGGTCTCGAACCCACGGGCTCAAGCAATCCACTCACCTTAGCCTCCCAAAGGCGCAGGATTACAGGCTGAGCCACCGAGCCTGGCTAATTTTTTGCTTTATTGTAGAGACGAGTTCTCGCTATGTTGCTCAGGCTGGTCTTGAACTGAGCTCAGGTAATCCTCTCGCCTCCGCCTCCCAAAGTGCTGGTATTACAAGCTTGAGCCACTGTACCCAGCATCTGAGTGGACTTTTAGTGTTTTTCTTTTAATTTTATAGTTTGCCCTTTCTTTGAAGTAAAAATCAGGGGAAAAAAGTGTTTGTCATCCTAGACAACTTGGAGAAACCTTGTCTCTACAGTTAAAAAATTAACTGGGCATAGTGGCAGCTCCTGTAATCCCAGCTACTTGGGAGGACAAGGCGGAAGGATCACTTGAACCCAACAGTTCAAGGCTGTGATAGCTGTGATCGTGTCACTGTACTCCAACCTGAGCAACAGAATTGAGACTATGACTCAAAAAAAAAAAAAGCAATTGATTATAGAATACAGTGTTTGATACCACTTGTTTGAAAATGGAACACGAATGTTTTAGGTAGGCTGGCAGAGGCAGGAGTGCCGTTTTGCTAGTAAAATTTTAGTAAAATGATTTTCACTTGGTTTGCCTTTTTTTAAAAATAAAAAATAAATTTCATTCTTTTGGACAAATATATGGCACTGATCCTCCCACCTCCTCCTCCCAGTTGTGCTTGCTGAAACCTTCTACTAGGTTAATGATTCAGAAAATTTCCATCTTTTGTGTGCCCTATTCATGAATATTGGCCAAGCTGCCCTTCTACAAGGACTGTGCAGCCCCTTCCTTCAAGGATGCTGCTGTAACCCTGTGTCCACTCAGCACATGTCTGAGGGCCTGGCTGCGTGCCCAGCTCAGTGCCAGCTGCTGGATGGCCAGCCCCAGAGCAATTCTGGTTAGCTCCATAGTAATTGAGCACAGGTTGTGTGATTTAGTACAGATGTCATTTTCTATAATAGAAAGTTAATCTAAAATCTAGTAAGAAAATACACTGTTTTGGGCCTCCATCCAGATTTATAGCATATAAAAAAGAAGCCACAATTTTTATCTTGAGTAACATGATATATTTTTCCCAGTGATTACTTTCCTTTTTCCAGAACTAATTCAAGGATTAAATACTTGAGTAGATCAGGTCCTTGAACTATTCCTTAGGTGTCAGTGAGGCATTTTTTTGAAGTTTATTTTTACTTTGAAGATACTGCATACCCATTCAGTGGGAAGTATCCATGTAATGGAGAGTTGCACATCTTAGAAATATCAGTGCCCAGCTATACCTGGTAGAGTACCACCGAGAAGGGGCGGGTCTGGTGCAGGTATACAAAAATAATGCACCAGAAGGTTCTTTCAAGTTGGAGTTTCTTAGGCTGAACTTCCACTTTTTCTCTTCTTTCCCTTTGCCAGGATTGATGTGTCTCAGAATGATCTTCCATGGGAATTTATGGTTGACCGTCTTCCTACTGTCTTGTTTTTTCCCTGCAACAGGTAATGCTGAATGCTTTTCAGTGTTGGGCAGATGGGATTCTTTTGTTGAGGTCTGAAAATGAAAGGGGTTTAAGGTGTAAATCATTCATTATAACTAAACTCTTCAATAAATGTGCCCTTACGGACACATGGCAAAAGGGCTTTAGTGTCAAGATTTTATGAGTGGTGCAGATTTTTTAAAGAAGTTTGCTTTTTTCCAAAGTCTGTTTTTCACATGAGCTTGAACATGGATTCCATCAGCATTTGTTAGGGTTTGTGGCCTATGTGAAGGTATGGAGGATGCAGAGATTGGCAGGGAAGAGTCCGTGTTGGTGCGGGATAATGCAGCAGTGGGTCTTCCCTTGCTTGTCTCTGAGTTACCTGTCCCCCAGGCCCCTCATTCCTCTCTTACAGGAGGCTAGCCTCCCACCTGGGGTACCATCTTTTGTGTGGATTCAGGGAGTCCTGCAAAGAAGCTTTCAGTGCGTGCACACAGCAGTGCACATCTGTCATGGGCTGGCATGTGTCTTCTCCCACTTGCCTAGCTGGTATTCCAAATCCAGCAGCTGCTCTAGAAGTCCCAGCAAGCAGGGATAGGACATTAGCAGAGGGGGAATGGACTTTGCAATTAGTGAACGTGGATGGAAATGTTTCAATACAAAAAGAAATGAACTCTTGATTCTATAGAGCCTGATGAACTGGCTGCTTGCTCCCTTTGTATAGATCCCCTTTGGTTTTAGAAATTGAGTCCTTGTGGGGACCCAGTCACGTTGCTTTCACGGTATCTTCACATCTACTGAATAATTTCCTTGGTTTTTGCTCTTTAGCTCAAAGAATTTTTACTGGAATACTTCCTGTGGCAGTAGGGTCTTGTCAGATCTCACACTAAAAACAGAATGTGACTCACCCTATTCTACTGTTGGCTGAGTTGTGATGAGCATTTTTCTTTCTAAGAAGTGTCTAAATTGCCACATAGTCAAGGAATCATGGACAGTATCACTAGCAATTTCATCTGTGTGGGACAGAAGTTGGGCATGTAGTCTAATGATGTCTAATTTTCTAATTGCAAGCATGGTTTGAGAAAGTATTAAAGGCATAACACCCAGCGAATGCCTTTGCATGAAGAATTCCCAGCAGATGGCATAAAGGAATATATACTGAGAGACACAGCAGAACAGGTGACAGGTGGTCATCTGGAGGCCCACGTCAGGGTGGTTGTCACTCTGAAGCTTCCGGGTATGGTACACAAGAAGAGAGCTCATTGTCCAGACCTGTGCCAGGCTTTGCTATTGTCCAGGGCTGGAAAGGTCAAGACTGTACAGATGGAATATGAGAGGACTTCTGGTCTGTCTTAATGGAGAGAGCTTGCTAAAACCCAGCTTTTTGGCTTTGGAATGGAATTTTTCTCATTTCCTAAAAATAAATGGCAGTCATAAGTGAAGTCACCTTATCATTCACTGGTCCCAAGTGGATGTTTGGTTTAGCCAGAAGGTAAATGGGCTAGCAACATGAGCAGACAGCTTGCAGAAGAGGAAATGAAAAAGCTGGGTGATAACATGGAGCAAGACTTCTCACAGTTCACCTGCTTATGCCATTAAAAATAGAAAAGTGTACATGCTCTCTGAAAAAATAGAAACGTGTGCGTGTGGCAGGTGAAAATGTGCACAGAAGGAAAGATGCCAAGGTGCTGACATTGATGACTTCAGAGGCGTTGGATGGCACACGATTTTAAGATGCTTCTGGTATGAGTTCTATGTTCCTTGCACATTGTCTACAAAGAGCATATCCTGTTTATAAAAATCATGAAGGAGAAAACCATGTGAAAGAGCCCGTCCTCTGACTAGAAGCAAGGTGGGGCCTTGTGGGAGCCTGGGCCCTTCTGTGCAGGGAGAACTCAGAGCCACTCCTTGTAACATGTCAAAATAGAGGTACTGTGGCCAGGCTCTGGGCCAGCAGATGGGGGCGGGCTGACATCCATGTCCCCCAGTCTGCTGTGCTTGGGGAAGAACTGTGCTTCCTCAGGGGTGTGCTGCCCAACCCTTACCCCCCCATACCCCCTGCTGAACTAGAGAAGAGTCCAGTAGACATTGGCTATACCCCACCGTGCTGCCCCAGTGCTGCTTTTTTGGAAACAGATGGTTGACACCTCTGTCCTTGCTGCCTTTTTTTTTGAGTGCGAGTCTTACTCTGTCACCCAGATTGGAGTGCAGTGGCTCCCGGCCACTGCAGCCTTGACCTGCAGGGCTCCGGCGATCCTTCTGCCTCAGCCTTCCAAGTAGCCGGAACTACAGGCGCGTGCTACCACACCCGGCTGATTTTTGATTTATTGTACAGATGAGGTCTCGCCAAGTTGCCCAGGTGGGTCTCAAACCCGCAGGTTCAGGCAGTCTACTCACCTCAGCCTCCCAAGGCATGGGATTACAGGCTGAGCCACTGAGCCTAGCTCCTTGCTGCTTTAAAAAGTGTGGAAACACGTAAGCATGCCCACTGGGGAGATTCATGGAGAGCGCAACAAGACTTCCTAGAAAGCATGCTTAGGTGTCTTCATATGTCCTATAAATGTCTCCAGATGGACAAGAGATCTCAGTAGTTCTTTCTCAGGGTGATTCCCTTTACTCTGTGCTAGAAGACTAGGTTTATATTAGCTGCAAACACAGTGGCAGATCCAGCTGCTGGTGCCCTTCCCCATGCCCACTGCAGGGGCACCATGGGTTTTTAGTTGCCACTTGAATAGCTGGGATGCCCTACTTGAAGGTAGCTTATTGTTAATAAAACTATGCTTTAAAACAGTGGTCCCCAACCTTTTTGGCATCGTGGACCCGATTCGTGGAAGACAGTTTTTCCACAGACGGGGAACGGTGATCATTAGGCATGAGATCCTCATAAGGAGCCCATAACCTAGGTCCCCTGCATGTGCAGTTCACAATAGGGCTTGCGCTCCAATGAGCGTCTGATGCTGCCACTGATCTAACAGCAGAGCTCTACTCACCCACCGCTCGCCTCCTGCTGTGTGGCCTGGTTCTTAACAGGCCACGGAGCAGTACCTGTCTGCAGCCCAGGAGTTGGGGACCCCTGCTTTAAAGGAAAGAATGATTGAATACTTAGCCCAAAATTATCTTCTAGAATAATTTACATACAAGGTTACAAGTTCTTATTTATGTTTAATATTACCTGAGTGTTTTAAATACTTTTTATTAAAAAGTTACCTGAAGCAGCCGGGCTTGGTGGCTCAGCCTGTAATCCCGTGCCTTTGGGAGGCTGAGGTGAGTGGATTGCCTGAGCCCGCGGGTTCGAGACCCGCCTGGGCAGCGAGACCTCATCTCTACAATAAATCAAAAAATCAGCCAGGCGTGGTAACGCGCGCCTGTAGTTGCAGCTACTTGGAAGGCTGAGGTGGAAGGATCGCCGGAGCCCAGCAGGTCGAAGCTGCGGTAGCCGGGAGCGGCCACTGCACTCCAGTCTGGGCGACCGAGTGAGACTCCAACTCAAAAAAAAAAAGTTACCTGAAGCTTCCATCAGCTTTGTAAACCATGTAAAATGGGGTGTATCTGATTTTCACTTCCTTGTGATTTCTATTTTAGAGGGAAAGGGCTACCCACTATAGAATAGCTTTGATCATTTGAGATATTTCACTACTGGCTTTGCGTGTGGAGTTTTTCTTTTTTTTAAGTTGGAGTCTCACCCTGTTGCCCAGGCTAAAATGCAGTGGGTATGATCACTGCTTGCTAGAGCCTCGACCTCCTGGGCTCAGGCAGTGCTGCTTCCTCAGCCTCTTTAGTAGCTAATTTTTTGACTTTTGTGGGGATGTGATCTCACTGTGTTGCCTAGGGTGGCCTCAAATTCCTGGGCTCAGGTGATCCTCCTGCCTCAGCCTCTCAAAGTGCTGGGATTACAGGCGTGTGCCACTGTGCCTGGCCTTTGTGGAACTTTTAGTTAGTAATTTCTTTTTTTTTTTTTGAGTTGGAGTCTCACTCTGTCGCCTAAACTGAAGTGCAGTGGCCGCTCCCGGCCACTGCAGCCTCGAACTGCTGGGCTCCAGCGATCCTTCCACCTCAGCTTTCCGATAATTTTTTGATTTATTGTAGAGATGAGGTCTCACCAAGTTGCCCAGGCGGGTCTCGAACCCGCGGGCTCGGGCAGTTCACTCACCTCAGCCTCCCAAGGCGCAGGATTACAGGCTGAGCCACTGAGCCCCGCTAGTTAGCAATTTCTTAAGGAACAATTTGATCTCTTGAGAACCTCCAACATTCACTGAGCATTCACTTTATTCATTTAATCCTCACAATAACCCCACGAAGCAAGTGACACTTTTATTGTCCCTGTTTCACAGAGGACGCAGTTCAGGAGCCCAGAGTAGACACTTGTCTGATAGCACTTGACAGCGAGCCCCTTGTCCCTCAGCTCTGGAGTCCTGCTCCCCACCTCCACGCCTTTGCCCCTAGAGGGAGGTGGAATCAGCTGTGGGCCCATCTGGGCATACATGCACAAAGCTGGTGGTTTTGGTTTGTTGTGGCCAGGTTTTGCCTGCACAGGTGAACAGATCTGCAAGAGCAGCTGTGGTTGTCAGATGACTAAATGACAAGCTCTGAAAAGGAATTTTCTAAATCAGGAACAAAGCCATGGGGAAAACCCCTTCCTGTGTCACCTTCTGTCCTTACTCTGTGCTGTCAGAGCCAGGCTCCAGAGTCCCTTGGCTGGTCTTTTACCACCAGTAGCACCTCCCCAGGCATGAGCCAGACGTGCCCACAACTGAGAGTCCCTTAAACCATGCGTAATAAATGTTTGCTGAAAAAACAGGTCGAGTGTTTTGCCAGGCACTGTCGATGGGTGACAGTCCTGTCCCAGGACGCCCTTCCTGATATGGCCTTGTGTCATGGAGCACATAGAGACCCCTGCTGATAGGTCTCTGGTGCCCTGTGTCACTGGCCTTGACCTTGGGCCCAGAAGTACTTGTCCTTCTCAGGAGATTGTGTGCAGAAGCTGGGCTCCAGCCTCAGAGCGGACACGTGTGTGAGACGAGCTGTTTTAATGACGGAACAGGCATGTGGGGTGACCTCCTCTCGGTGGAGACGCTCTTATGCAGGCAGCATTTTCCTTAGTGACTTGCAGTGAGCTGGACCCTCGGAATGTTTTCTTTTGGTAAGAGGCCGACGGCCTGCCCTGGAGCAGTCTGGTTTTAGATGGAGCATTTTGGCATGACTTTCATCTTTGATCTTTTCCCTCTCTCCAGAAAAGACCTAAGTGTGAAGTACCCAGAAGACCTTCCCATCACCCTTCCAAGCCTGCTGAGGTTCATTTTGCATCACTCAGGCCCTGCCTCCGCCCCCCCGAGCACGGCTGGTATGCCCACCAAGGCATGTCTCCAGAGCGAGGCAGCCTGGCAGCAGGGGCACATCTCCCACCTGGAGCGAGAGATCCAGAAGCTGAGGGCAGAGATCAGCAGCCTGCAGCGGGCACAGGTCCAGGTGGAGGCCCGGCTCTCCAGCGCCCGCAGAGATGAGCACCGGCTGCGGCGGCAGCAGCAGGCCCTGGAGCAGCAGCATGGCCTGCTGAGGCGGCACAGCGAGCAGCTGCAGGCCCGCTATGCTCAGAAGACGCGTGAGCTCGAAGGGCTGGCGCGCAGGCTGCAGGAGCTGGCTGACGCCTCGGAGAGCCTGCTCAGTGAGAACACGTGGCTCCGGCTCCTGGTGGCCACCATGGAGAGGAGGCTGGAGGGCAGGCCCGGGGCAGAGGACCAGGTGCCCGTGGGGCCGGTGCATGCTGAGCACTCGGAGCCCTCTGGCACGCCCCGCCTGTCTGGCAGCGCCCCTCCACCTCCCAACGGCAGTGCCACATTGGCATCCAAGAGGAGTGATGAGAACAGGACAGATTAGCTTTTACAATGACATGAAGAGATTAGAGGGGAAACTGTACATTGGGAATATATTTATGCAAATTTATTGAAATTTATTGTAAATAAAGATTTTCTCAGTGGTCTAGAAAATCAGCTTGAATGTCATTCAGCGTTTATTGACAAGGGATGACATCCCTTCCACTTATTGCACAAACTTGGTAGCATTGAGACAAAAACAGCACAGTTTGCTCAAAGGTATGTCTGAAAGTTTGCAGTGGCTCAGCATGGAAAGTGCCCTCCTATCCCTACTACTGCTTCTGTGAGGACGTGAAGGACAGAAGCGTGGTTTCTTGACTAGTCAGAAAAAGTGAACGCAACAGCTGGACATTCAGGAAGAATTCAAGAGAGATCACAATTTACCAAGCCAGTGAGTGTGGCTCTGGTGTCTACGCTAAAAACAGTAGCTACTAACAAGTGAGAACAGTGCAAGCTGTTACATGGCGGTTCCCCAGTTGCACAGGCCTCACTGCGCCTTGACCCTCACCTAGCACAGCTGCCACACTCTGAGGGACCCCATCCAGGGAGCAGAAAGAAAACCTCCAGGAGGACACTGTGAGAGAGCGAGGCTTGATCATCTCAGAACTAGAGCTTTGCTGGCAAGGTGAACACCACGGGGCGAGTAGACAGGCACATGACAGGTAGCCCACGGTCAGGTGTGAAGCTGGAGGGAAGAGCCTAGATTTACACTGCTGGCTGTGGCGAGAATAGAGGTAGAAAGCCTGGAAGTTTGGGCGAGTGGAGGTGGGTCAAATGCCTTCTCTAACTCGCCAAAGCAAGACTTCTCCCTGCCTTCCGGTCAGCACCTTTGGGACTCGCCCTCCCTCTGGGCTGACTGCAGGGCTGGATCCCCTCCCGCACCTGCCTTGGGTCCTGCCTCTCCTGACGTCCCACCACCACCCCTTCCTAAGCTCGGCCACCCGTCTGCGGTCAAAGGTGTTTCCTCTGTCTCCCCAAGGGCTCCCAGCAGCCCCCGGTGATGTTTCACTACCACCCCCGTCCCCAACCCAAGCTCTTCGTGTTAACCCCCAGTAAGGGGTATGCTGCTAAAAAGAGGTGTTCCCTACAGCTCCCTGGGGGGGGTTCTAGAAACGGATTGGTTCAACATGCTTTTTTAGAGGAGGCCTGGGTGCGGCCAGATGCCTCTATCCTGGCCAGGTGGCCGGAGCTCCATGGTTACGCCAGGGCCAGCTTCTGGATTCTTACCGAGGATGCTGACACAGTGGTGTCTTAACCATCACAGTGCAGAAGGTGCTCACTGGGGAATTGGAAATCTAAGCAAGCTCGCTGGTGTGTACACAAGGGAAGCCATGGAGATGCAAACTGCTTGAGTGCTGGCTGGACTGAGAACCACAACTCATAGTCTGCAAGAACCAAGTCCTGAACTTGAAGTTCACTCCCAGCCCTGCCCCCACTCCCTGCACCCAGCATGAGCTGGCAAGGAGTGGTCTGGTGACTCCTGCGTGAATGTGCACACAAGAAATGACCTTCCACCAACACTCGCACCTTCAGAGCCAGGCCAGGGGACTCGGGACACAGCCTAGAGACCCAATGAAGAAAGTGAAAGCCAATACCTAGCATGTGGGCCATCATCAGAGAGGGAAGGAAGCTAACTTGTGAAAATGGAAGTGAGAAAGTAAAACAACCTCAACAGTCCCCTTCCCTTCCCTCCCCCTCCAGTGCAGAAATCTTAAAACAGAAACAAAAACAACTTTTTTCACTCTCCTGGGCTGACTGGGTTTCAGACCAAAAATAGCCACTACAGGCCCTGGTGTTTCTATGAGGACCAGGGCACTGACAGAGACGCCGCGTCTGGAGACCGCACCTGCTCAAGGCCAAGGACTGGAAACTGCTCTGCTACTAAGACGCCTGGAGCCCTCGGGACTCGTACCCTGACTTGTCCTTCACCAGCTCCCAGGCAGGCTAGTAGCTTCCTTGCAATACCTCCTCTACCCACAGGAAGTGCTGCTTGGACAAGGGAGTCTACCAGGAGAAGGGAGGAGGGGGTGTGGCCTTCCTCCATCCGTGACCAGCCAAGCAGAAGTCACCGGCTGGGCAGCCACGACACTCCAAACTGGCAATCTACTCCCTTGATACATGCACACGTGGGTGTACATGAGACCCCTGTTCACTGCAGCCTGGCCTTCCAGGGCTAAGACCCTCCCATGGTCTTGACTCAGCTTGTCATGTGTACAGTCGTCATCGAACCAGTCCCATGTACTCTATAGGACATTTTTTTAAAACACAGCAGAACGGCGTAAGCACGTGCTCCCAGGGCCTATTTACAGTTCACAGGTTTGTTAGTTCACACATGACAGTAGTAGCTCCATCAGAAACAGGCTCAGCTAGACATTCAAGTAACAAAAGCGCTGCAGGGCCACGTGCCCCAGCGAGGCGGGGCCTGCCCACTGCCTGCAGTGGGCAGCCCCACTGGGAGGCCGAGCGGGAGGCCCAGGACAGCTGGGCCCCTGGAGTCAGTGCATGCGATGACGAAGCTCGCCAAGGCCATGCCAGCAAGCGTCAGCCCTTCCTCTCAGCCAGCAGCATGTCCGTGTGGCTCTGCCCCTCCCAGCGCCTCTCGGCCAGCCACAGACAGGCCTGGGAGCCTCGCGTCCCAGATCAGCCGTGGACTTCTGGGCCGCCAGGGGCCATCAGCTTGGCCTTTCTCTCCATGCACGGTCCCTTGGCCGAGTACTGCACCAGCAGGAAGGGCTCCTTGGTCTCGCCATCACCCACAATGCTCTCTTCGTCCTCCGACTGACTGATGCGCTGCAACCGCAGGTAGCACCAGCAGCCCAGGATTAGGGCGCCCAGCGCGGCGATGGCGATGAGGATGACGATGACCGTGACCACGCCCGTGGTGGGGCTGTGGTCCATGATAGACATGGTCGGTGCTGGGGGGCCTCCCGGGTAGGAAGCTTTTAGGATGGCAGCTCAGTGAGGCTGGAACCCAGGCTGTACACAGGAGTCCTGGAAGACAAAGCAAGCCCAGGTGAGTGGAGCCTTCCACGGGGACCTGGCCATGCTCAAGCCCGGGTCGCCGCCAGGGTCTGTTTTCAACAGTCCTAAGCCCGCCATCCGCCCGCTGGTGAGCAGCACAGCGGCCGGCTTCAGCTGTGTCTGCCTCCCGAGCTCGTCCAACCTGCTTCAATTCGCGACCTTTGCCGCCTAGTGTCACCCTCGCTCAGCCCCCTGGGACACTAGGACAGCTGCTGCCGAGGCTGCAGGAGGGTGAGGCGCTGTCCTGGCTCTTCTGTGGAAGGTGTGCCTTCTATAAACCCAGTACCCTTGGGGTTCAGTGACCCCTTGGGGACTGAAAGGAGCCCGTGGCTTCAGATAACATCAGTCCCTGTGGCCAGCACAGAGCAGCCCAGTCGCCCCAGGGCACTGTGGCCTGGAAGCCACCTGGCATGGAACACACCACCAGAGGGCAGCTGGCGGCAGAGTTCCCTGTGTGGCTTGGAGGACGGAGCCGATCAAGCAGGAGGGAAGAGGGTCCTGGAAGATGGAGCTCTTGGGAGAGTTGAAGGCAGGGGAGAGGGACAGAAGCCTCCCTCAGAGCTCAGGGTATAGGGCAGCAGGGCAATGCTCCCAATGCCAGGCCCTCCTCATGCAGATCCGTGTCAGGAACACAGGGACCAAGTGCTACGACGCCACGCTGGGTGTGCAGGAAGCCACGCCGATGGGGAAGCGCATTCCCGGCCAGGGGAAGAGCCACAGCGAGACTCTCAGGCGGAGGGGGCCTGATGGCAGTGCTGGGAGCCACAGAGCCAGGGGTGGGGAGGAGTCCCAGCCGGGCCAGGCCAAGCGTGGGGGGAAGGTGAAGGGAGTGACACTGGGTCACCTGGTCACCACTTGGTCACACCAGTCAGGCAACTGCCCCCACCTGTGGATGCGGCTGCCCAGGGGAAGGAGGGCACAGCTGTGGCTGTACGTGAGCTCCACAAGGCCAGCCCAGGCACCCGGGCAGCCTCCAGGGTCACCCCGCTGAGGTGAGGGCTCCACAGCGTTCCCAGACCTTGCCCTCCCTTACTTCTGCCTTACTGGCCACAGACGGAGCAATGACACACCCAGGGGACAGTGAGGACAAGACAGGCCTGAACACGTGCGCATGGGCTGGGCACGCAGTAAGAACCAGACGTTGGAACCCTTTTTTCAGGTTGTCATCAGCAGATAGACAGCAGTGGAAGGTCCCCCAAGCAGGATGGAACCTGCTACGTCCTTGAGCAATGACGGCCTGAAGGGCAGCGGCGGCTAAGTCAGCGTCTCCAAGTCTGTCCAGATCCCAGCCCTGGGGAGACTGCAGACCTCGCAGAGGGCTCTGGGCAGAGGGGATGTTGTCCCTAATCTGTCCCCTTCTGACCATCTCCGGGGCCCAGGCCGTGACCGGCCCTCTCAAGGGCACCCTGTCCACCTGCATGGGCAACTGCAGCCAGGGCCCTGTCCCCGTCCTCAACAGTGACCTCCACCTGCTTCCTGCCACCAGGCCTTTGCCCACACAGTTCTCTTTGCCCAGGAAGTTCCCTCTGCCCGAATGTCCTGACCCTGGACCCCTTATTCAGCGGTTCTCAACTGGGGACGCCGAGGACATGTGGCCATGCTGGCGCCATTTTTGGTTGTCCCAACCGGAGGGAGGGAGTCCTCCTGGCAGCTCAAAGGGGAGGGCGTGGCTGCTGCTGGACATCCCAGAAGGCACAGGGCAGCCCCCGCAATGCAGGGCGGCCCGGCCCCAGCATCGGCATACAGGGCAGCAGAAGCAACTCTGACCCTGTTACACCAGCTCCAGCAGGGAAGCTGCCCTGACCTGGAAGCCTGGGACGCTCCTTCTTCACGAGCCCGGGCACCCGGGGCACGGCCACCCGGAGAGTGCTGCACTCTGAGTGGGCCAGGTGGCCCTGCTCACTCTGTGCCCCTGCATGCACAGGACACCTTGGCCTCCTCTGCCAGCACCAGCTCCCGAACCCCGCTGAGTCGTCCTCTTGGGCCTCCAGACCAGACAGGAGCCCTGAGACCCACTGGAAGCCCAGTGGGCCTGTGCCCACCTGTCTCAGCCTCCACACCCTTCCTGCCCGGAGAACACCTATCTGCCCTGGCCCTCCCGCCCCCTCTCCCCTGCACCTCTGGTCCACTGGGCCAGCCGGGCAGCCACCCTCCCATGGGGTTCACAGACAGGAAGGAAAGTCAGTATCAGTTCGGAAGGGGAAGTGTATGTTTGCGGGGTGGGGGTGGGGGTGGCTCAGGAACAGGAAGTGGAAAATCAAACAACGGCAACCATGACCTGGGGTGGTGGTCCAGGGGTCAAAGCCAGCTAGGGAGTCCAGGAGCACCAAGGGGAAACCAGCATTCCAAAGACTAATAAGGGGGACTTCTGAGAGTAGGGACCGCAAACCCTGTCTGCTGCCCCCACCCCAGGCCAGGAGGGGTGGGCAGAGCCACCCCTCACCCCCATGGGCCCAGAGCCCAGTGACCAAGCCATGGTCACACCTGGCCCATGGCCCCTGGCCCTGCCCCTGGCCGAGTGCCTGTGTGTTCCTTCATTCAGTCAGCAAGTGTTTCCTGAGACCTGATCTTTCAGACCATCTGAGCACATCATCCCTGGCTCAGAACCTGAGAGTCCAGGGTCCCTCCTCCCCGGCCTCAGCGCCCCCGCAGTCCCACTCTGCCCGCAGTGTTCTGCCCCGATGGGCCAAAACGGCTGCTTCCTACTCAGAACTTCCTTGGAAGCTGCTCCTCAGGGGCTGCCCTCCCAGGCCACCCCGGCTGCAAACTCCCACCCGCTGTCACCCAGCCTTGCCCTGCTTCGTTTTCCTTTCTTGCTGCCTACCATTCTCTTGGGCCAGGCTGTTCCCCTGGCTGCTCTGGGTCTGGCACTGGATTCTAAGGCTGTCAGAGGAGGGCAGTGTCCATCCTGCTCAGGGCTCTGCCCCGTGTTCTAGCACCAGCACACAGTAGGCGCTCCATAAATGTCTGCTGATGGAGTGATGACTCAGAGGAGCCCCTGCTCTCCTGGGGATGGGGGGTGGGGAGCCCGTCTGAGCCAGCTCCCACCCCCAGGACCCTGAGCACGGTCCTTACACCAGTCTCTCAAGACTCCAGGAAGCCGGCAGCCTGTGTGGGAGGACTGGCTGCAGCCCTGGGCAGGGTGGGGTGCCCTGTGCCACTGGGTCCCAGGCAGGCCTGAGCCTAGGGAGGGGCAGTCGTCTCCTTGCTTGCTGGGGGAGGGATGGGAAGAGGGAGCTGAGAAGCGGAGCCCACAGGAAACTCACAGTGCTGAGGGCAGCGGTACACTGTGAGCCCTGTGTGCCTGGCTGGGCCCCACCGGCCTGCCATACCTCTCCTAGGACTCCCTCAGGCCCCTCTGAGTGAAAGCGTCTGCTGGAAGCCGCCCCTCACCCTGAAGCCCACAGGACCCGGAGGAGGAAGGGGCAGGGAGGGGTCACAGCTTGGGCTGGCACGTGGGGAGCAAAGACCCTCAGAATAGCCCCCACAGTCACGCATGTTGACTCCCTGCAAGCACAGAGTCCTCCCCACAGGCAGGTGGCAGCCTCTGCTCACCAGCCTCCTCTCCATTTGGCAGGTGGGGAAACTAAGGCACGGAGGGTTTAGGTGGATTGCCCAGGAGAAAGTAGCGTGGGACCCAGAAGGGATCCAGGCAGAGCAAAGGGAGGAGCCTTCCAAGTGTAGATCGCAGCCTGCGGTCTCTGGGGCACCCTGGAGCATCCCCTCAGCCTGGCATTGGAAGCCCAAGGCCACCTGGAACCTCCCATGCACCCTCCGGCTCCATGTGCCCCCAGTCCTGCCTCCCTTTACCAGAGAGGCCTGACCCTCCGATCCCACCCATGGCTCCAGGTCAGCAAGCTCCCAAGCCCGGGCTCTCCAGTGGGTAGACCCTCTTCCCAGAGGAGGTCCCAGTGGCATAGGGGCGAGGGCACATGGGTCCCCTGAAGAACAGCAGCCATCAGCCAGAGCCCTCAGTCACCCCTCTGGCTGCCCAGGTCGCAGGTATTACCATACTTCATGCCTGGTGTCCCAAGGCCCAGAGAGACCAGTCACGGAGAGCCCATGGGCAGAGCAGTGGACCCCACCCTATCAGAGCCTTCCCAAGCGCAATCCCTGCCCCAGCCTCCGCCAGCTGAGATCAGGGGCTCCTCCTGTCCTGCTGTCCCTCACAGGCCCTGCTTCCTCTAGGTTCTCTCCAGCATGGGGGCGTTTCTGGCTACCCTGGCCTCTTCACAGGGCCCCCAGACTAGGCCTGACATACTCCACAGGCCAGTCCCTGTGCTCCAGGCCCATGGGCCGCAGCCAGCACAGAGCAGGCTGGGCACCCCCCTTCCTCCCACAACTGCTACTGTGGACTGTGTCTGCCGGTCAAGCGGGCCACCCCACACAGCCTCAGTTTCTCAACATGCAAAGTGGGAGCGAGCACCAGCCTCACCCACCGAGTGTCTGAGGTAGCAGTGGTGAGAAACATGGAAATGAAAGGGCCATGGGTTGCCAGGTCTGCGTGTCACCAGCCACACCTTTCTGGGTGCCACAAGGAGGACAGGGAGCCCTCAGCCCCGACCCCAACCCTGGGACTAGGAGGGCGCAGAGCCTGGCCCAGGCCTAATGCCACAAATAGCCCCTTCCCTGGGGTAAACACCGCCGCCTCCTCACTTAACTGGGCACATCACGAGTGTTGCTGGGCTCGGCTGGGCACCAGCTTCCACCCCCGCCCAGCAGCCTCCACCTCCTGGGCTCCTGGGGGATGGAGAGAGTCGCAGGAGTTGCCCAGCTCACAGGGGCACGGCCAGGGGCTTCCAGCATTGCCCTCAGCAAAGCCACCTGCCAAGCATGTCAAGCAACTGGGGGACTCCAGCTCAAAACTAGAAGCATTTACTGCCCTGGGTTCTGATTGGGAAACCAGGATTGCAGGGAGAGCGGGCATTGCTGGATACAACCAGGACCAGATGGAATGTCCGCTCTGTGCTGCACCACCAGGCACGGAGACATGGGGACGTGTCTCATAGGCCCCTGCTCTCTGAGAGCCAGGACGAAAAGCAGCCAGGATGCCAGTGGATGAGGCTGTGGCCAGCTTGCAGCCAGTGTCACCTCATCCTCCAGAAGAGGAAACTCCTCCAGACCCCTCCCCAGGTGGCAGAAGAGAAAGTGAAGCCTGCAGAGCTCTGATGGGGACTGCCCCAAGGTCAGTCGGGGTCTCTCTGGGTCCTGGCCTGAGGCTCATGCCAGCACCCTGTGAATCACCCGGGGCACCAGGGTCAGCCAGTTTGTCCAAACAACTTTGGTAATAACAGCAGATGCTGGACAGAGTTGGTGGCGATTATTATGTGCCAGACACTGAGCTAAACACCTCTTGCAGATGTCTCCTTTCTGCCCCCAAAACACCCCAGAGTTGCGCTGTGGCAGTTCCCACTGGCAGACAAAGAATCTGTGGCTCAGAGAAGTTGAGTCAGTGGCCCAAGGACACAAAGCTCAAAAGTCGACGTGCAAGGATTCAAACCCAGGCCACCTGGATCCGAATCCTGGATTGCAACCCCGACACTAAAATGTCATATCCCGGATCCCCACCTCCCCTCCGCGCCGGGCCTCTGTGGGACAGGCGATCCCCAATGTGACCCCGCTAGGGCAAGCTGGGTGGCCTGAAGCTGGGGACTCAGAGACGACAGGCGCCCGGCAGCTCCCAGGGCCGAGCGCGGGCG
>NW_007248351.1:153186-160416 GCF_000164805.1 Carlito syrichta
GACCGCCCTCCGCCGGCCTTGTCCCAACCCCCTTGGGTGTCCTGTTACCGCTCACTTACGGAGAGGGAAACTGAGGCGTAGCACGCAAGAGTGTTGAATGCTGCCCGAAAGCTGCACGCGACGGGGAAGGTGGGGAAGATGGGGAAGGTGGGGAAGATGGGGCAGGGGCGGGAGAGAGGCACCACCACTGAGTTGAATGACCTTGCTTGGGGAGGGAGCGGGTCATTCGTTCGTTAGCTAATTAACTCATTTAGCATTCGTTCACCCATTTAGTAAGTACGATTATGGGGCACCGATACGTGCCTGCTGTCCCGGGTCCCTGCCCTTTCGAAGCTCTCATTCCGCTGCGGGCTGGGGCTACAGGGAGTTTACCCCTTGTGGCTTGGCCTCCCCCCAGATGCCAAGCCTTGTACTGCTGCTCCACACATTTTATTAAAGCGACTCCGAAAGAAAGAACCATCCCATTTTACAGACGAGGAACCCAAAGCTCCAAAGAGCTGAAATTCCACAGGCTGCTCCTGATGGAGGCAGGATTTGAGGCCAGGTCCCTCTGCCTAGGAGCAGAGGCTTCAGTTAGTGCAGTAATCGCTCTACTCGTCCATCCCAGGACGGCCATACTGTGAGAGCATTCCCCCTGGGCCCGCAAGAGGGGTGAGGGTGGGTCCTTCAAGGCCTCTGTGGCCCAGGGGTCTTGGAAAATGAGAGGGCAATTCATGCCAGGACCTTCTCCTAGTAGTTGGGGTGGGAAGGGTTGTCCAATGGAAACGGCTTTCCCAGCCTCAAGCAGAACCTTCTGGAAGAAGATGGAGGGCCCAGCTCACATATGTGGCCAAGCTCTCTCACTCCCTCCACTTCCAACTTTCTGGGCTTGCTTGCTGGCTTCCAGTGCCGTTTCCGATCTCCAGGCCTTTGCCCATGCTGTTTTCTCTAGCTGGAACTTTCTTCCATTTCATTTTCCAGATCTTGGCTTAGATGCCCCTTCCTCAGGAGGGCCCTTCTTAGGCCCCCACCAGAGCAGCTCCCTTTGTTGTTCTGTTTCCTACCCATTGTGAAATTGTAGGCATTGTGATCATAGTTAACTGTAGCCTCAAGCTCCTGGGCTCAAGCTATCCTCCTGTTTCAGCCTCCTAAGCAGCTGGGGCTGCAGGTGGCTACCAGCTAATTAAGACACTTTTTTTTTTTTTTTTTTTGTAGAGACAGGGTCTCCCTGTGTTGCCCAGGCTGGTCTCGAACTCCTGGCCTCAAGCGATCCTCTGGCCTCTGGTTCCTAAAGTGCTGGAATTACAGGTGTGAGTCGCTGTGCCTGGACAAAGTTGTGTGTTTTCAAGGATGTGTGCTTAGCTTTTGATGTATCTCTCCAGGACTGGATCTGTTCCATCCACTGCGTTGCCTGTGGTACAGTGCCTGGCATACACTAGGTGCTAAACAAGTGTATGTTGAATGAATGACCAAACTAGAACTCCAGCGCTGACCCAGCAGCACCCTAGCCAGGAGGCCCGGCCCAGGAGGTGAGCTGGGGGTTGAGCAGGAAGAGGACACAGAGAGGCAGGAAGGAACACAGCTCCAGGCCAGCTGCCCCAGAGACCAGAGCCAGTCGCCTTGACATGGCTCTGCTCCCATGTGTGTGCCCAGAGCTACCCTCCAAGTGCCTTCCCATCAGCCACACCTGGGAGCCCACAGCAGAAGCCAGAAGCCTATTCCAGCCGCTTCGTTCATTATTAGTGAAGACCTGGGAAGGGAGGCTCAGAACCTCAAAGCAGGCAACATAATGACAGGGCAGGCAGGGACAATTAGGGGAGAAGACTTGTGGGCCAGGGGAGGGATGATGAGAGGGAAGCAGCATGGCATAGAGGCTGAGAGTCAGACTTCTCGGTTCAAATCCAGCCTTTCCTGCTACTGCTTTGAAAAAACAGCCTCACCTTTCTGTGCCTTGGTTTTTTCTTCTGAAAAATGGGGATACAGTGAGGTCAGCCTCACAGGGTTGTTGTGAGTACATCAAGTGCTTGGCAGAGGGAAGAATCCCACCCATTCACTACTAACATTATTAACAAACACTGCAAACACCCTGAGGGCAGAAATCTCTCTCCCGCCTCTCCCAGTGCTCACCTGGGTCAGCAGAGCCCAATAAGTACCTGTCCAGTGAAGGTGTGCACTCAGGAAGATGCGGTTTTGAATCCTGTCCTGTGCACCCTGGGGCAAGTCAGGTAACCTCTCTGAGCCTCAGTTTCCCTATCTGCAGCACAGGGACAATAGGTACCTCTTGGAGTTACCATCATGATTATTTGAGAGCTTGTGGGTAGAAGGCCCAGCCCATGGCTCGCGCACAGAGATGCTCAACAACTGTTAGGGCTCTATTGCCTCTTAGGTAAAGGGCACCTCCTGGGGGAGGGAGGAAGTGGCAGGAGGCCTGGGGGGGCATGAGGCAGGAGGCATGCAGCAGAGCTGGACTGAGCCAGAAGGCCAGTGTTGGCAGTTCCTGGGGCTGCAGCTGGCTCTGCTGGAGGCATCTGGGTACTTATCTACCATTCAGGGCCCCTCTCCTGCCTGCCCTGGGCACCTCCCTGGTGAGTCTAGGTAGGAAAAACTCCCCGGAGTCTAGCCACATCGGTGGGGCAGGACAGTGACTCCCTACACCTGGCTCTGGCAGGAGCGAATGGCCAGACTGCTAATCACAAACCTACATTTACTGCGTGCCAGCTACATGTATCTTCTGTGTTAGAGAGGGATCGTCCTTGCCTTAAGGGATATTCCAAGCGTGGGACTCAAGGGAGACACCTTCCTTCGCTCCTTCCCTCCTTCCCTCCTTTCCTCTTTGCCTTCCTCCCCTCCTTCCTTCCTTCCTTCCCTCCCTCCTCCATTTGGTCATTTGCTTTCCATAAACATTTCCTGAGAATCCGTCGTGCCTGGGTTACAAAGCAGACACAGGCTCTGCTCTGAGCCCCTGGGGGTCTCACCACCTGGTGGGGTCCTCAGGTGAGACCTGGGCTGGGCTGCAGGGCACAGAGCAGGATGGCAGGGTGGATATCCTGGGTGGACTCTTATCGGGAGTAGGCATCTGAGAGAGCAGGGATCACGGCCTGAGCAAAGACTGGGAAGGGAGAAGCCACAGGAGGTGGGAGTTGCATGGCTGGAAGGAGGGAGAGGGGAGAGGACGCAGGGGCAGATGGCAGTGCCATGGGGCTGAGCTGGGACTGGGGACCTGGAGCAACCTGCCTCAACTGCTGCATCCTCTCCAGCCTCCCAACAGGCCAGGACCTGCAGGAGATAGCTCACCAGGGGCCAAAGCAGCCGGACGGGGCAGCAGGGGCCCAGGGCAGGGCAGGCATTCCTTCTGAGTGCTCAGGAGTCTGAGAGCCCTGAGAGGCCCCCAGCTCTGTTGGGAGACGGTCTCATTTTCCCGAACTCTCCTCTCCACCAGAGTTCTAAGGGCGTGCTCAGTCTGCCCACATACCAAGCCCGTGCTACCGATGGGGAAACTGAGGCTCAGAGGGGTTGGCCTCAGAGCTGGGATGCGGCAGAGCTGGGCTTGAACCCGAGAGCCTCTGTGGCTCAGAGCCAGAACAATGTTCCCCAAAGAGCCGGTCCTGCAGGGGAGTCTAGTTCGGAGGCGAGGACCTCCCCCTCAGAGCCTGCAGGACCTGTCAGGCTCTCCAGGGCCCAGGAGGATCAGGTGGCACCAGATCCCTACCCACGGTGCTCCCTGGCCCTATTCTAGGCCCCCACACAGTGAACTCCCGCCATCTCCATCTGGGATTACTGGAGGTCGCCATTATTAGGGCAGCCTGCCGCTGGGAATCCCAGTGTGGGCAGCGGCCCCAGGACAGCTCCCCAGAGCACTCTGACTTGGAATCCCCACAAGCAAGGACCACAGCCGGCCAGATGCGGAGGGTCCTGGGGTGACACAGGAACGGCCCTGGGCCCAATCTCACCTGCACACATGGGGGCTGGCAGGCAGGTGCCACCTTAACTCATGGCACTGCTTCCTCTTCTGGGAGCTTCTGCCCACCCGAGTGAGATCTGAGGGCAGAGAGAACTGCCGGGACCCCCAGCCCCCAGGGCCCACCCACAGCCCGGTCTCCAGCGTGGTCCCAGCCTCAGTTCCGGAGTGGAGCAGCTCTCAGCTCTTCCCAGTTTTGCCTTTTCCTCATATTTTTTCTCAATGATTCTTTATCCTTTAATTTTATCTGACATATTGTATTATACTTATATGCTACATCAAAAATCTTTAGATCGATTACATATTTGTTATAATGAATAGAATAAGTTAATACAGCATATTAATTAATTATTTATTTATTTTAGAGTCGGAGACTCACTCTGTCGCACAGGTTGGGGTGCAGTGATCACCTGCTGGGTTCAGATGATCCAGCTGGGTTCAGATCATCCTTCTGCTTCAGCCTTCCAAGTGCTGGGATTACAGGCACGTGCCATCACGCCCAGCTACTTGTTAGTAGTTGTTTTGGTTTTTTTTGAGTTGGAGTCTCACTCTGTCACCCAGACTGGAGTGCAGTGGCCGCTTCCGGCCACCGCAGCCTCAACCTGCTGGACTCTGGTGATCCTTCTGCCTCAGCCTTCCAAGTAGCTGGAACTACAGGCGCGTGCTACCACGCCTGGCTCATTTTGATTTATTGTAGAGATGAGGTCTTACCAAGTTGCCCAGGTGGGTCTTGAATCCACAGGCTCAGGCAGTTCGCTCACCTCAGCCTCCCAAAGGCGTGGGATTACAGGCTGAGCCACCGATCCCGGCTATGTTAGTAGTTTTTATTAGCTACCTTCTTACAAATGCTGTACATGGGGATGGGCGTGGTGGCTTGAGCCTATAATCCCAGCACTTAGGGAGGCTGAGGTGAGGGAATTGCCTGAGCCCGAGGGTTTAAGACCATCCCAGACAACTTGGCAAGACCTCATCTCTACAATGAATCAAAACATTAGCCAGACGTGGTAGTGCACACCTATAGTTCCGGCTACGTGGAAGGTTTGCTGGAGCCCAGCAGGTTGTCAGTGGGGTGGCCATGAGCATGACACTGTACCCCAGCCTGGGGGACGGAGTGAGATTTCAACTCAAAAACAAAAACAAAAACAAATGCTGTACATGAACTTGAACTGTTTTTGGAAATGGCACCTATCCCATGGGGTTGTGGTCAGATGTTGGTGTCAAACCCCAGCTTCTGGCTGGGCGTGGTGGCTCACTCCTGTAATCCCAGCACTTTAGGAGGCCGAGGCAGGAGAACCGCTTGAGCCCAGGAGTTCAAGACTGACCTGCACTACATAGCGAGACCCCATCTCTACAAAAATAAAAAAAGTAGCCAGGCACAGTGGTGCACACCTGTAGTCTCAGCTATGGAGGCTGAGGTGGAAGGATCGCCTGAACCCAGGAAGTCGAGGCTGTGGTGAGCCGTGATCATGCCACTGAACTCCAGCCTGGGTGACAGAGTGAAATTCTGACCCTCTAAAAACAAAGAAAACCCAACTGCTTTTCTAGTGCAGCAGTACTGTGTCTTTATATGTTCCAGATCCTTTGTTAAAATCTGAAATCTATGCGTGCTGATGGGGAGTAAGTTTCAAGATGTATTTGGAAGTGAGAAAAAGAAGGAACAAAATGGCATGTATGCAATTTACCATCTGTGTTGTTCAAAATGCGAATGTATATATAGACATATATACATACACAATGTACACCTACCTCAGATGCATTTAAACAGGATTTTTCTGGAAGGATGCACAGAAGCAGCTAATGCCCCTGGACCCCACGCCACCCCCACCCTTTGTTCTCCTCCCTAGATGTGCACAGCACACTCCACGTTCTTTTTCACTGCCTGTCTTCCTAGGAGGACAGAGCCCCAGGAGGGCAGGGGTGTTTGCTGTGTTTGCTGCAGCGACCCTAGCAACTAAATCTGTCTGTCCAGCACAGCAACCACCAGCCACACGTGGTGACTGAGCCCTGGACACAGGGCTGATCTGAGTTGAGAAGTGACGTCGAGCCGGGCACGGTGGCTCTTGCCTGTAATCCCAGCACTTTGGGAGGCGGAGGTGAGAGAATTGCCTGAGCCCACGGGTTCGAGATCAACCTGGGCAACATGTCAAGACCTTGTCTCTACAATAAATCAAAAAAGAATAAATCAAAAAAAGGAGCTGGTCGTGGTGGCACATGCCTGTAGTTCAGATACTTGGGAAGCTGAGGTGGAAGGATCAACTGAGCCCAGCAGGTCAAGGCTGCAGCGGCCATGAGTGTGCCACTGCACTCCAGCCTAGGCAACAGAGTGAGACTCCAACTAAAAAAAAAAAAGAAGTAACTTCATCCATTTCTTTGTATTTTTTCAAACATGACTACCAGGAAATGTAAGATTTCACGTATGGCTTGAACCAGATGCCTACAGATATCACTACTCTAGCACAGTGTCCAGCACACAGTAGGTGCTCAAAAATGTCTGTTGAAGTCAGATTCAGTGGTTCATGCCTGTAATCCCAACAATTTGTGAGGCCAAGGCAGGAGAATCACTTGCAGTCAGGAGGTCAAAACCAGTTTGGGTAACATAGCGAGACTTCGTCTCTACAAGATGGTAAAAAGTTAGCCCCTGTGTGAGGAAGGCATCCACCCGATCTCAACATAGCTCATACTCTCCCCTAGTTGCCCAGATCTTTCTTTCCTTTTCTTTTTTTTTGAGTCAGGTCTTACTCTGCTCCAGGCTGAATCACCTCACCATGGCTTCAATCTCTAGGCTCAGGTGATCCTCCCGTCTTAGCCTCCTATAGTTGGAACTGCAGCAGCGGTGACCTACCACACCCAGCTAATCTTATTCTTGTTAGCCACAGAGTCTCCACTTGGGTTCACTCCTGTTGCCCAGGCTGCTCTCTTCAAACTTCTGAGCTCCAGCAATCCTGCCTCGGCCTCCCAAAGTGCTGGGATGATAGGCATACCACTGCTCCCAGCCCTTGAACGTTTCATAGCTTAGGCGGCTTTCTCATGTCTTGCTCTGGCAGTTGGCACTTGCCCATGCTTTGGACCTCACCTGCTAAGCAAGAAAGGAAACTGAGCCTTCCAACTAGTATGATGTGTTCCTGATGCCTAGACAGGTTCTTGCTTACTGGGATTTGGGGTTTGAGCTTTTTTCTCCCCCTGTTGACTATCCAACTTAATAAACTGCTTTTTGCTGTGCAAAAAATTAAAAATTAGGTCGGGCTCGGTGGCTCAGCCTGTAATCCCAGCACTTTGGGAGGCCGAGGTGAGTG
>NW_007248351.1:160591-161882 GCF_000164805.1 Carlito syrichta
GCGGCCACTGCACTCCAGTCTGGGCCACAGAGTGAGACTCCAACTCAAAAAAAAAAAATTTTTTTTAATTTTAAACACAATTCAGAGTTAGGTACACACATGTTCATTATACTGACATCCTTGTTGGTGAGGTGTGCCCCCCATCCCTGACAGCTTCCCACTACTGCCAATCCCTTTCTTATAGTATTACGATAGTTGTTCAAAGTCCACTTATGAGTGAGAACATGTGATACTTGGTTCTTTGTTTCTGTGATAGATCATTCAGACTTATAACCTCTAAGTCCATCCAAGTTGCTGCAAAGTTCATAATTTTGTCCTTCTTTATGGCTGCATAATATTCCATCTCTTTTTTTTTGGAGTTGGAGTCTCACTCCATCACCTAGGCTGGAGTACAGTGGCACTCTCATGGCCACACCAGCATCAACCCACTGGGCTCTGGCAACCCTTCCACCTCAGTCTTCCAAGTAGCCAGAACTACAGGCACATACTACCACGCCTGGTTAATTTTATTTATTTATTTATTGCCCCGGACTGCTCTCAAACCTGCAGGTTTAGGCAATCCACTCGCCTTGGCCTCCCAAAGTGCAAGGATTACAGGCTGAGCCAATATTTTGTTTTAATATGAAAAATTTCACACCTCCAAAAGCACAATCGTAGCAGAGGGGCCTCCCCACGCCCTTCCCCACAGCCATCATTTCACGGTCAGTCATCCTGCTCCATCTACGTGCCCCCACCCTGATTATCTTGAAGCAAATTCCCACCAGCAAATCATTTCTGCTGTAAATATTCCCATATGTTTCTCTAAAAGATAAGGCCTCTTCATTCAAACACAACCACGATACCATTAGCACACCTAACAAATTGAACAGTAACAACATGACACCATCTAATATGCACTCAATGTTCCTATTTCCCATACATCAACCTGTAAAACAACAGTTAATATATTCACACCTGTAACCTCAGCATATTGGGAGGCCAAGGCAGGAGGATCACTTGAGGGCCAAAAGATTCAAGACCAGCCTGGGCAACATAGCAAGACCCTGTCTTTGAAAAAAAAATTACCCGAGTATGGTGGTGCATGCCTGTAATCTCAGCTATTTGAGAGGCTGAGGTGGGAGGATCCCTTTTTTTTTTGAGTTGGAGTCTCACTTTGTTGCCCAAGCTGGAGTGCAGTGGCCACCGCAGCCTTGACCTGCTGGGTTCAGGTGATCTTTCCGCCTCAGCCTTCCAAGTAGTTGGAACTACAGGCGTGCACCACCATGCCCAGCTAATTTTTTGGTTTATTGTA
>NW_007248351.1:162439-167007 GCF_000164805.1 Carlito syrichta
TAAAAAAAAAAAAAAAAAAAAATTAAAAATTTGCTGGGCATGGTGGTATGTGCCTGTAGTCCCAGCAACTTGGGAGGCTGAGGCAGGAGGATCACCTGAGCCCAGGAGGTTAATGCTGAGGTGACTGTACCAGGAAAAATAGAAAGATCGTGACACTGAGACTATTATAGGAAGTGGCACTTTATTACGCTGGCCATCCCAGTGGGCCTGAGGGTCTAATGCGGGTCTAATGCGTCCAAATCGAGCACCCCAGAACAGGAGAAGTGGAGTCTTATGCCCTCGTTTAGGTAAGGGAGGGGGTCGTGTTGAGTGATTACATACTTCCTTTGGAATCTTACAAAGTTGTACTCAGCAAAATCAGATTTTTTTTTTTTTTTTGAGTTGGAATCTCACTCTGTCGCCCAGACTGGAGTGCAGTGGCCGCTCCAGGCCACCGCAGCCTCGACCTGCTGGGCTCCCGCGATCCTTCCGCCTCAGCCTTTTGAGTAGCCGGAATTACAGGAATGTGCTACCACGCCCAGCTGATCTTTTGATTTATTGTAGAGATGAGGTCTCGCTGCCCAGGCGGGTCTTGAACCCGCGGGCTCAGGCAATCCACTCACCTCAGCCTCCCAAAGACACGGGATTACAGGCTGAGCCACGGAGCCCAGCTGAAATCAGATTTTTTCAAGAACAACTGGTTACCAGGAACTGAAGGCTTGTAAACCGTCAACTTCAGAAGGGGGGTTTTAGATAAGACTCTTTTCCATTTCCATGAAATGGCCAGTCTCTGAGCCATTTGGCCTTTCTTTTTTTTGAGTTGGAGTCTTACTCGGTCGCCCAGACTGGAGTGCAGTTGCCGCTCCCGGCCACCGGAGCCTCCACCTGCTGGGCTCTGGTGATCCTTCCGCCTCAGCCTTCCGAGTAGGTGGAATTACAGGCGCGTGCTACCATGCCCGGCTAATTTTATTTTATTTTATTTTATTGTAGAGATGAGGTCTCGCCTGCCCAGACAGGTCTCGAACCCGCAGGCTCAGGCAATCCACTCACCATTTGGCCTTTCTTAAACAAAACCTGCCCGATGCCTGGCAGGTCTTTATAGCTGCAACTTGCCTTTCAAAAGGAAATACCTTTAACTGCTAGCAACCCCTCCTGCTGCTGCTGGTAGTTATTCCAGGTGATTGCCATGAGGCCAACTGCTGATTCCGAACCAGCTGCATGTGTTTCTGTGTTTATTCACTCAATCATACAAGAAATATATCTGAGCATTTGCTGCATCCTGCCACATAACCATGATCAGTGCCACTGCACTCCAACTTGGGTGACAGAGACTCCAACTCAAAAAAATAAATAGATAAAATGATAAATAAATAGCTACTGTGTGAACAACCACCCTCAACCAGGTTTTATGGGGAGACATGCTGGCTTATTAGAAGCCCCTTCCTGGCCAGGTGCAGTAGCTTAAGCCTATAATCCCAGCACTTTGGGAGGCCGAGGCAAGAGGACTGCCTGAGTCCACAGGTTCAAAATCAGTCCAGGCAACATGGTGAGCCCTTGTCTCTACATTAAATCAAAAAATTAGCTGGGTGTGGTGGTGCACGCCCGTAGTTCCAGCTACTTGGAAGACTGAGGCAGAACGATAGCCTAAGCCCAGCAGGTCGAGGCTGCGGTGGCCGTGAGCATGCCCCTGTTCCAGCCTGGGTGACAGAGTGAGACTCCAACTAAAAAAAAAAAAAAAAGCCCCTTTCTGCAAGTCATACATTGGGAGTGTCTCCCCCGGGTGGCTGCAAATTCCTTGAGAAGACACACCATTTCCATGTCCCCAGAAGCACCTGGGCCATGATCAGTGGCAGAATAAATGGTAATAACAGCAACTCCTGTAGCGAGGCCCAGCTGTAGGAGGCTATTCAGACCTCCTATGTAAACTATTTCTAAATCACTTTAGAAAATCTCTTTACAAAAGTCTCAAGGTCAACTATTCCCATTTACAGACACGTAAATCAAGGCTCAGAGAAGGTAACTGACTGCCCTAAGGTTGCAGAGCTGGGTTCCAGTGAACTCAAAGCCCCTAATGTGTGAGTGCCCCAGGAGTCTGCAGCTCAGGCCGGAGGACCCCTGTCCCCTTAGGGGGGACGCTCTCCCCTCTCTCTCAGCAGGAAGCCCCCAGCCCTTAGCCCTGGAGAGCAGGGGGTCAGCTGTGGGTAAAAGCCCCTGAGATGGCTTGGGAAGTATTCCTGCCTGACCCTGAGGCAACTCCAGGCCCAGGATGGTGGCTCTGAATAATGCATGACACTGGGGACCTCAGGGACCTGGGGGAGGGGCGTTCATCTCCACTGTGGCCAAGCCACCTGCCAAGGGAGAGGCAGGATGGACTTCCCCAAGAAGCCCAGCCTCCCCTCCGTCCCAGCCTCTCAACAGGTCAGAGTTAAAAAGGGGACTTGGTCGGGGGGCTCATCCCATTTCCTCCGCTCTCTCTCTATTCACCTTTGAAGCCCTCAGTCGCTGAGGCTGCCATTCTTTCTGCTCTCCTGGGGTGGAAGCCAGATTTTGGAGGACGAGGGAAGGGGGAGATATGCCCTTGCTGTGTGGTGGTAAAGGATGAGGACTCTCAGCAGGGCGCAGTGACTCACGCCAGTAATCCTAGCACTTTGGAGATGGAGGCGAGAGGACTACTTGAGCCCAAGTGTTCGAGACCAGCCTGGGCAACTTGGTGAGACCTCATCTCTACAGTAAATAAAAAAATTAGCCGGGCACAGTGGCATGCACCTGTGGTTCGAGCTACTTGGAAGGCTGAAGCAGGAGGATCGCCTGAGGCCAGTGGGTTGAGGCTGTGAGTGTGCCACTGCACTCCAGCCTGGGCAACAGAGTGAGACTCTGACTCAAAAAACAAACAAACAAACAAACAAACAAACAAGAATGAGGACCCTCAAGCCAGGCTGCCAAGGTTCAAGTCCTTTGATGTGCTCGCTGTGTGCCCCTGGGAACTCACTCAACCTCACTGAGACTGTTTCCTCATCTGTAAAGTGTGGAAAATACCTTCTACTTCATGGAGATGTCAGGGGTCCAGTAAATGAATAACCCATGTAGAAGGTGGATGTGGTGGCACACACCTGTAGTCCCAGGTACTTGAGAGGCTGAGGTGGAAGGATCACTTGAGCCCAAGAGTTTGAGGCTGCAGTGAGCTATGATCAAGCCACCGTACTCCAGCCTGGGTATCACAGCAAGACCCCATCTCTAAATAAATAAATAAATAACTCATGTTAAGTGTTTGGCATACCCCCCGGCACACACTTAGTGCTCAATAAATGCTAGTGTTCCCATGCTATGGACCAGCAATGTGGACTGCATTCTGTATACTTTATCTCATGAAATTCTCATAGCAACCAAGAGCAGTCTCTACTATAATTCCTATTTTGCAGAAGAGGAGACTGAGGCTCACAGAAATGAAAAGTAAGATCTCACAGGGAGTGTCTGGAAAGAGAAGAACTAGAATTGAAACCCAGTGAGCAATTTTCAGTACATTCAAGATTCCCAGGGTCTTCAAAATACATTTATCACCTGACAAAAGTTCCTAAGATTAGATGACCAATCCCTACTTCACACCACACACAAACATCAATTCCAGATTAAGGACTTAAAAGTCAAAAACAAATAACAACAACCAAAAAACTATAAAGTCTTCAGTAGAAATTATAGGTAAATACAAAGGTGTCCCAAAAATGTATACATATTTTTTTTTGAGTTGGAGTCTCATTCCGTCAGCCAGACCGGAGTGCAGTGGCACGCTCCCGGCCACTGCAGCCTTGACCTGCTGGACTCTAGCAATACTTCCATCTCAGGCTTCCATGTAGCCGGAACTACAGGCGTGCTACCATGCCCGGCTAATACACATTTGAAGAAAGAAAAAATCTGTATTAAAATTGTGATAGTCAATATATACCAACAACAAAAGATGAATACAAGTCACATTTGACTTCTGCAATTATGAGAGGTGCTCACAGTGGTTACTGTCAGCGTCCAGACACTTGATTATAGTGAACAACTGGAGGACTTGTTTCTGTGAGAGGTCTCCCGGATCTTCCCTTGTGCAGATTACACACAGGACCACATGTCTCAGACTTACCTTGAATGTGTGCAATTGTTAGACGTTTTGGAGGTTCTATTGATACGTCTCCATGGTTGTCCTTCCACAATGTGTGCAAATTTCAAATATCACTTCAAAATGATCTTGCACTCCTTGAAAGACAACCGTACTTCTGCCATTTTCTTGGACTGTCCTGCCTGTTGCATGGGGACGAACACCATCTTTTGAGTGAATGTCATATTACCCAGTGCTACCGTCATTCAATTCAACTTTGAAGAGTAAAACATAGACAACATCGCTTAAAATCAATTTTTTGGCACCCCTGATGTCTGTCAGACCTTAATTTTGGGAAAGATGGCCAATTTCGACTTAAGTGCCGAAAGCAAAGCTTGGGAAGCCTGAATAGAAAATATAAGTACACACGTTTATTTTTATTTTTTATTTGTTTATTTTTTGAGTTGGAGTCTCACTCTGTCACCCAGACTGGAGTGCAGTGGCACGCTCC
>NW_007248351.1:167401-177277 GCF_000164805.1 Carlito syrichta
AGCCCGGCTAATTTTTTGATTTATTGTAGAGATGAGGTCTCGCCAAGTTGCCCAGGTGGGTCTTGAAGCCGCGGGCTCAGGTAATCCACTCACCTCAGCCTCCCAAAGCGCTGAGTCACTGAGCCCAGCTAAGTACACACATTTAGACCTTGGGGTTGATAGCAGTTGTTAGCAGCATTGGTGAGAAAGACAATGCAAATCTACATCTCAACTGGCACAATTTTATATTGAATTGGCAAAAACTTAAAAACCCAACAATGTCCAGTGTCAGAGAAGATGTGGATTGTAAGATGCAACCACTTTGGAAAGTGCCAGTCTCTCCTAAATGTGAACACGACATATTCTGAACCTCAGCGATTCCATCCTAGGTAAACAGCCCAGAGAAACTTGCACGCATGCACCATGCGCCATTTAGGAGAACGTTCCAACAGCGCTTCAAGTTAGCAGATGACTAGACATCACCCATAAGGCCATCCGCAGAGGAGGAGGTGAGTCACCTGCAGTACATTGACTGGAGGGTATGGATATGGCCATCAAAACAAGTGAACCTTTCTGCTGTTTTCTTTCTGCTGGCAAAGAAATGAAGTCCCAGAAGATTCATATAACCTGGTGCTCTTTTTTGTCTGGATTCCCTTTGTTGTGGGTTGAATTGTGTCCCCAAAAAGATATTCTAAAGCCCTAGCCAGGCACGGTGCTCACGCCTATAATCCCAGCACTTTGGGAGGCAGAGGCGGGAGGACTGCCTGAGCCTAGGGTTTGAGACCAGCCTGAGTAACATGGCTCACCTCTACAATAAATCAAAAAAATTAGCCAGATGGGGTGACGCACGCCTGTAGTTCCAGCTACTTGGAAGGCTGTGGCGGAAGGATCGCCTGAGCCTAGCAGGTTGAGGCTGCAGTGGCCCATGAGCGTGCCAGTGCACACTCCAGCCTGGATGACAGTTAGTCTCCGACAAAAAAAAAAAAAAAAAGATATACTAAAATCCTAATCTCAAGTACCTATAAAAGTGACCTTATTTGAGTCTTTAGGTCAGGCACGGTGACTCATGCCTATAATTCCAGCACTTCAGGAGGCCAAGGCAGAAGGATCATTTGAGATCAGGAGTTCAAGACCAGCCTGAGCAACATAGCAAGATCAAGTCTCTACAAAAAGTAAAAAAATTAGCCAGGTGTGGTGGCACACGCCGTTACTCAGGTGGCTGAGGTGGAAGAACCGAGTGAGCCCAGGAGCTCAAGACTGTGGTGAACTGTGATTATGTCACTGCACTCCAGCTTGGACAACAGAGTGAGACCTTGACTCAAAAAAAAAGTGAGTGTCGACTGTCCAAGGTTCTGAGCCTGAGCCCTGCTCTTTCCTGGTTATAAGGGGCTGAGCTGGTCTTTGAGAGGTTTTCTTTCTTTTTTTTGGAGAAATGTGACAGCCATATTAGCAGCAAGCGAGACTTTGTCCCCTTGAATGAGAATTGCTGTGTGTTTCAGAGCCAGGTGACACCCTTTCCATGTCCCCCTAAGCTCACCCTGCAGAATTAATCTGTGAATTCACTTCTCACCCGTCAGGAAACTCCCTTCTGGCCAAGCAGCTTTCAGTTTGGTTTCAGGCCTGGGACCCTTCTGAGGAGGCCATGGGAGCAGTGGCCAAGGCTGTGTACTAGGCAGGGAGACCCAGAGGCAGGCTGAGGTCTCTACCCGTTCCCGCAAGCCCTTCCCTGTCCCAGCCCCCATAGCGCCTGCGGGAGTGGGCCCCCGCGAGCCCCAGGGAGTGGGTGAGCTCATCGCTGGCCCTTAATGATCTTCCTGGCTAATAGGCATCCCAGGAAGAACCCCAGGGGCATGGGGCCAGATGTCACCACGGAGGGAGGTGTGGAGACCAGAGAGCGGAAGTGGGTTTGAGGGAAGCAAGCCACACTTCCTGCCTCTTCTCTGTCAGGAAAGAAAGCCGGGGCTGGGATGGGCAGGTGGGGTGGTGGGTAGGCACAGGACTCCTGCCTGCCATGTAGGTTCCCAGGTGGGCTTGGGGCTCACTGCCGCTGTGACTTTCAGCAAGCGACCTAGCCTTACTGCTTAAAATGTGGTCCCCTAGCTACCAGTGCCACCTGGGAGCATATGAGAAATGCAGACTCTCAGGCCTTGACCTGCTGGGTCGCATTCTGTGTTTTCACATACTCCTTGCTGATTTTTGTGCACATTGCCTCTTGCTGCCTCGGTGTCTTCATCTGTAGAATGGGGTTTAAAGTTAAAATGCATTTGGCATCTGTAGTCCTTAGTCCAGGGTGAATGCAGTGGAGGTGTGTGCTGCTATCGTTATTATTATTATCACCATGGCTGAACTACTCAGGGCAAAATGATGGCTGGGCCCAGATGGGCCACTGCCAGTCCCCAATCCCCCGCTCTCGGCATCCATGGGATGGGTTTCACAAGACCCGTGAAGACCAGGAGCCCAAGGGTCAGAGAGGTGCGGTGATTACTGCAAAATTGCCCAGATATAGTTCCCCAAAGCAAATGTGACCCCATGAGAGCATGTAGCAGGGGCTCTGAGAAGGGTTCCTGGAGGAAGTGATGCTTGAGGCCTGGTCTGAAAGTGGAGAAAGAACTCACTGGGCAGAAAGAGGCAGAAAGATTTTTCCCGGCAGAGGCACCTGCTTGTGCAAAGGACCAGTGGTCAAGGAGCTCCCAGAGGGAAGTGTGTGAGATACCGCAGGTCACAGAGGTCAGGGTGGGAGGTGGAGCTGGTAGGTGGGCAGGAAGCAGGGTTTGGGCTGCGTCCTCAGCACTGAGGCCTTGAAGAGTTTTGGCATCCCCAGGGAGATGGGGTCCACATTAAAGTTTTAACCGCAGGCTGGGGTTGCCGTATGGACAGCTTAGCGGGGCCAGAGGATGGAGAGATGCAGAGATGTGGACAGATTCAGGAGAAATTTTTTTTTTTTTTTAGCTAGGATCTTGCTCTGTTGCCCAGACGGGAGTGCAGTGATGCAGTCACAACTCACTGCAGCCTTGAGTAGCTGGGCTTAAGGGATCCTCCCACCTCAGCCTTCTGAGTAGCCAGGACTACAGGCGCACATTCCCGTATCCGGCTAATTTATTTTTATTTTTATTTTTTGAGATGGGGTCTTGTCATGTTGCCCAGGCTGGCCTCAAACTCCTGGCCTCAAGCGATCCTTCCGCTTTGGCCTCCCAGAGTGCTGAGATTATAGTTGTGAGCCACTGTGTCTGGCCTCAGACTTAGGAGGATTTTTAGCAAAGAGCAAATGGAGTGATTGTGGACTGAGTATGCAGAGAGAGGAGTGAGCAGGACCAGGGTGACGCCAGTCAGGAGCAGTTAATCCCAGGAGCAGGGTCTGAGGAGCCTCCAAGTCCCTGGCCCCTGTCAGTCACCAACCAGACAAGCCATGAGCAGAGCCATGGACCTGGAGGTACCAGTTGACACGAACACACATTCCAGGAGCCACAACCATGCTCCCTCCCGGAAACAGGCAGGAAGCAACCTCCAGAGCATCCTTGGGCAAGGGGTTAGAGCAGTGGTTCCCAAACGCGTGGGCCCCAGGGACGGGTTTCATGGAAGACAGTTTTTCCACCGGCCTGAGGGGGGATGCGATTCTCATAACAAGTGCGCTGCAACCGAGAACCCTCGCGCTCACAGTTCACGACAGGGGCTCGCTCCCATGAGAATCAGGCGCCGCAGCTGGTCTGACGAGAGGTGGAGCTCAGGTCATAACGCCCACGGGGCATGGCTGTGAATAAAGATGCAGCTTTTTTTTTTTTTTTTGAGTTGGAGTCTCACTCTATCGCCCAGACTGGAGAGCAGTGGCTGGAAGCCTCGACCTGCTAGGCTCTGGCGATCCTTCCGCCTCAACCTTCCAAGTAGCTGGAACTACAGGTGCACGCTACCATGCCCGGCTAATTTTTTTAAATTTGTTGTAGAGATGAGGTCTCCTCAAGTTGCCCAGGCAGGTCTCGAACCCGTGGGCTCAGGCAATCCATTCACCTCAGCCTCTCAAAGTGCTGGGATTACAGGCTGAGTCACTGAGCCCGGCCAAAGATGCAGCTTTGCTGGCTCCTGCCCCTCACCTCTGCCGTGCAGCTGGGTTTCTCACAGGCCACAGTGTGGGGGTAGAGGGGGTGTTGAGGACCCCTTGGTTAAAGCCCGCCCACCCTGGAGCTGATGAGGCGCTGAGAGCCGGAGGGGGGCCCTCCCCAGGCCTCCTTGGGACCTGGGGCTCTTGGGGGTCTCATCCCAGCAGCCCCACACTCACACTCAGCCATAGGGATGCATGTGCCCAGGCCCGGGGATGGAGCCATGTGTAAGACCAGATTCCAGCCTGCGTGGAGCCGCCATTCCAGAGGAGGGCTGCGAGCACCGGGACACGTAGACCAATAAATCCACCGTGATGTGACTTCGGGGAGGGGTGAGTGTGGGAACCAGAGGGGGGGCAGGGTTGCATTACTGAGAGGCTGGAGGGACCCTCTGAGGACACAGAGCTTAGGCCTAAAGGCCAAAGAAGCCAGTGATGGGAAGAGTGTTCCTGGAGGAAGGAACCGCCCCTGTGAAGTTGTGAGGCAAGAACAAAGGCTTGGATGGTGGGGGATGAGGGTGGGGGAGAGTGATGAGGGTGGGAGCATGACTCCAGGAAGCCTGCCGGGTTTCAGGTGGGAGGCATGTACCTCCCCCCTCACCCACCAGGGTCTCCCTTCTCCCTGCAGCCTGGAAAGCCACTTCCGGGTAGTTCCCTTTTCCTTCTACTTCCTGGGGTCTTTCCAGGGCTCCCGGCCCCAGGACAGATAATCCCGAGCTGGGATCCCCCATGGGTGTAAACTGCATCCACAGCCAGAAAGGAGAACAAATCTCATCTTCTCAAAGGCTACAGGTTGGGCCCTGGGACCCTCCCAATCACAGCTGACTCAGGGGAGTCAGGCTTCACGGCCTGTTTTACAGACCGGGAGACCCAGACTCAGAGCAATTCACTCAAGACCATGTAACTGAGAGGGCTGCAGGCAGATGTGAGGCCGGCGCCTTCTGACCCCAGAGGAATGTGCCATCTTGCTCCCCTCCCTCAACGTGGGGGCTGTGGATCCTCTGCTGCTTCCAACCTGCACCATCCACGTCCCTGGTCTTGGTAAATGGCACTGCCCTTGTAAACGGCGTCACTGAGCCAGTGCCCAGAGCCACTCTGGATTTAACATCCTCCATGTGCGTCGAGATCATTGCCCTCCCTCTTAGGGACAAGGAGGAACCTACGTTGTGGCAGGTTGTCACTGATCTGGAGAAAGCCACGCTGAGGTCTGCAGGCACCTTTCTCTAAAGAGACACTTCACGTGGCCACAGGAAACACACCATGTCTGGACCAGCCAGGAGGCCAGAAGCTCACGGGTGCCAGAAGGAATATCATGCGACTTGCCGTTCGGCACCTCCCCAGGGGAGCAGTGGACAGGGGGCATCTCCGTGGCCCGCACATTCTGCCATGAGAGAAATCTTCTAAGAGGGCTTAGAGGGACCTTGCGGTTCATGCCTGTAACCCTAATGCTTTGGGAGGTCAAGACAGAAAGATTGCCTGAAGCCAAGGGTTTGAGACTAGCCTAGACAACAAAGTGAGGCCCCATCTCCACAAGACATTTTTTTTTTAAAAGGTGGTGAGACATTGAGGCATGTGCCTGTATTCCCAAGTATTTGGGAGGCTGAAGTGGAAGGATCATTTGGGCCCAGGAATTGAAGACTGCAGCGAGCTATGATTGTACCACTGCACTCCAGCCTGGGTAACAGAGAGAGACCTCATCTCCTAAAAAAGGTGTGTGTGTGGGGGCCCAGAATCACCACCCACCCCATTGAAGCCATGTCCTGTTTGGGGGTAATGTGCTAAAATTGATGGTGGTGGTAGATATATAACTCCACAAATACACTTTACCTGGATGACTTTTGTTTTGTTTTGTTTTGTTTTTTGAGTTGGAGTCTAACTCTGTCGCCCAGACTGGAGTGCAGTGGCCGCTCCCGGCCACCGCAGCCTCGACCTGCTGGGCTCCAGCGATCCTTCCACCTCAGCCTTCCGAGTAGCCGGAATTACAGGCGCACGCTACCACACCCGGCTGATTTTTTGATTTATTGTAGAGATGAGGTCTTACTGCCCAGGCGGGTCTCGAACCCGTGGGCTCAGGCAATCCACTCACCTCAGCCTCCCAAAGGCGCAGGATTACAGGCTGAGCCACCGAGCCCGGCTTACCTGGATGACTTGTATGCTGTGTGAATTACACTGAAATAAATCTGCTAAAGACAAACAAACTCCAGGACAAACAAAACTGCAGGTGCCCTGCATCTCCCCCTAGAGGTGTGGGGTCTGGATCTGCTTAGATAAATGAAACATTTTTAAAAATCATGAAAATACTCTAATAACAACCATCGGAGCTGACTTTTTTTAGTGCTTGTGACTTGCTGTCCCTGTTCTAAGTGTCAAGCTCTGTAACCCTCACCACAGCCAAGTCAGGCAGACATTGCCATCCCCCATTTGACAGATGGGGAAACTGATGCACGTGTGGGTGCATGAGTTGCTAAAGATCACAGGCAAGAAAGTGTCGGGGCAAGATTTGAATCAGGCAGATTAGCTGTAAAACCTTCATTCTCACTCCAATATACAACAAGTTAAATTGAGTAGTAATATAATAATCAACAAGTATCGCCACTCCATGGTGGGCCAACGGGCAGGTCCCACCATGTTCTTTTTTTCTTTATTTTTTTTTGTGTAGAGATGGGAATCTTGCCACGTTGTCCAGGCTGATCTCAAACTCCTGGCTTCAAGGGATCATCCCACCTCAGCCTCTGAAAGTGCTGAGATAGCAGGCATGAGCCACCACACCCAGTCTCCCATCATGTTCCTTGTCAGCACCAGTGAGCCGTGGGCTGGCCCAGTTTTCAGACACATTCCACTCCCTGTGATCATGTGATGTGTATCACTTGGAGAGGGTGTGTCCTCCCCCAACCAGCCTTATTTCAGCTCTACTTCACCCACTTCCCTGCCTGCTCCCTCATGGGTGCTACTATTGCAAATCCCCGACACCATGTCATTTGATATGACAGCCTCGAAAAGCCCTATCTCTCCCTCATGGTCTCCTGAATACATTTTTATGGTTGGTTGGGTCAGATCAAAGGACTAAGTCCATAGACTGCATTTGGGCAGGAGGCTCTTACATCCCTCTTGGTCTAGAATGATGGCCTCTTCCGTTTCCTGGTCCTTAGTCTGCAGAAAGTGGGCATCCTTGCTCATAATCATTAATTGGCTGCTTTTTCTTTCCCTTGAGTTGGGGTCGCCCAAGCTGGAGTGCAGTGGCATGATCCCAGCTCACCACAGCCTTGACCTCCAGGGCTCAGCCTCCAACCTCCCAAGTAGCTGGGACTATGGGAACACTCAGCTAATTTTTTGATTTTTTTGTAGAGACAAGGTCTCATTATGTTGCCTGGGCTGGTCACGAACTCCTGGGTTCAAGCAATCCTCCCACCTCGGCCTCCCATGGTGAAATTATAGGGGCGAGGAGCTGCGCCTGGCTGATTTGCTGCCTTGTAAATGGCCTCCAGCAGAAAGGCCTCCAGCCTTGGCCTTGTGGAGAGCCTGCAAGTCCAACTTTATTGGCAGTCTTAAAAGAAATAAGATTAGGCCTGGGTCAAAAAAGGGAGTCAGGCTGGTTTTGGCAGTTAGCTAAATATGCTCATTTGTCCATTTTGTCACGAGTGCTGCCAGCCCCACCTCCAAAGCCTATCTGGAATCTATCTGCACCTCTCTTGCAGAAGCGGAGTCCAGGAGGCCAGGAAGGAGGCAGGGAGACCGGGGAGAAGGCCTGCACAGTACGGGTGAGAACTATGGAGTCCCCGGGCGGGGGCCTCGGCTTTGGGGAGGAAGGGGCAGGGCTGGGGCCAGGACACTTCTGGAGGGGAGCGGATCAAATGTGGCGGGAGGCGAGACAGGGTGCAGGGCAGGGGCAGCAGGTGAGGGGGGAGTGGCCCCTGCTTGCCTGGAAAGTCCCCTCCTTCCCTCAAGCTCTGTGGCCCCAGCTCCCGGCTGCAGCTGGGGAGATGACACACACAACGAGGTGACTCACCCCTCAGCGCGGGCTACCAGCTCCCCATGCTCTTCCTCCCAAGAGGACTAGCCAACCAGAGGGCAGCGAGGGGTGTGCACGAGGGTGCCGGGCCAGATCAGCCGTCACCCAGGTGGTGAGCTCAGCCGGCTCTGCGAGCCTTGGTTTTCCCAGCTGGGAAATGGGAATGCCCATTCCCACCTGGACGAGCATTTTCAGGCATTAACTCACGATCCCTACTGTTTTCTTGTTTTTCTAAGAGACGGGGTCTTGTTCTATCACCCAGGATGGAGTGCAGTGGCACAATCCTCACTCACTGCAGCCTTGAACTCCTGGACTCGAGTAATCTTTCCACCCCAGCTTCCTGAGTATGTGGGACTACAGGTGCGTGCCACCATGCCGGGTGAATTTTGTATTTTTTGTGGAGTCGAGGTCTTGCTATATTGCCCGGGTTGGTCTCAAACTCCTGCCCCAAGCAATGTAGGCTTACCCTCCTGAAGTGAAGGAAGATCCGTACTATTAAGCCCTGGTTTTGAGGAAGACAGCCTGGGTGGCCTCGAGGAGGAGGTGACATGTGGCAGGCAGTGAGACTGAGAGTGATAGGAGCTTGGTCTGCAGGTGACCAAGATGTGGGGCCGAGCACGGCCTCTGAATGCCCTGGTCCCACGCATCTCTGAACCCATGAGGGGCTAGAATCTGGGGGGCGCTGTCCATGGTGCTGAATCAACTCCCACCCAGGCTTCTGCCAAGCCCTGCGGGGCCGTGGGGTGGTTTCCTTTATTTTCCTTTTCTACTTTTTTTTGAGTTAGGCTCTCACTCTGATGCCCAGGGTGGAGAGCAGTGGCATGCTCACAGTCACTGCAGCCTCGACCTGCTGGGCTCCGGCGATCCTTCCGCCTCAGCCTTCCAGGTAGCTGGAACTACAGGTGTGAGCCACCACACCTGGCTAATTTTTTGATTTATTGTGGGAACGAGGTCTTGCCAAGTTGTCCAGGCTGGTCTCGAACCCGTGGGTTTGGGCAATCCTCTCACCTCTGCCTCCCAAAGTGCTGGGATTACAGGCATGAGCCACTGTGCCCGGCTAATTAAAAAAAAAATTTTTTTTTTGAGTTGGAGTCTCACTCTGTCGCCCATACTGGAGTGCAGTAGCCGCTCCCGGCCACTGCAGCCTTGACCTGCTGGGCTCTGGCGATCATTCTGCCTCAGCCTTCCAAGTAGCTGGAACTACAGGCGCGCGCTACCACACCTGGCTAATTTTTTATTTATTGTAGAGATGAGGTCTCGCCAAGTTGGCCAGGCGGGTCTTGAACCTGCGGGCTCAGGCAATCCACTCACCTCAGCCTCCCAAAGCGTGGGATTACAGGCTGAGCCACCAAGCCCAGCTTAAAAATTTTTTGTAGAGACAGGGCCTCACTACATTGCCCAGGCTCCTGGGCTCAAGCAATCCTCCTGCCTCAGCCTCCCAAAGTGCTGGGATTACAGGTGTGAGCCATGCCCAGCCTTCTTTTTTGCTGAATGACCTACATTAGTGAAGAGGAAGCTTAGTTAAGGACTCAGACTCCAGGGTAGGACTGCCTGTATTCAAATTCTGCCCAAGTTACCTGCCAGCTGCAGGATCTTGGGCAACTTTCTTAGTGATCTCTGTGTGACTCAGTTTCCTCATCTATAACATGGGCATAACAACACACCTTCCTAATAGGCTTGTGGTGGGGATTAAATGAGGTTAAGCACTTTCCTAAGGGGGAGATAACACTTGTAAAGTGCTCAGACTGTCATTAAGACAGGGAGACTGAAGCCCTTTCACACTGTGTCCTTCATATTT
>NW_007248352.1:0-11866 GCF_000164805.1 Carlito syrichta
TGGCCAATTAGTCGGCCGTCTATTTAGCTGGGTCAACTAGTGACTGAGAATTTGGCCACTAGTTACCTCGGTTAACTAGTTGAGCATGCTGGTTTCGTGAACTACCTATCAGCTGAGTAGCTGGCAAACTATTTCACTGTCCTAACTAGTCAGCTGATTAGTTAGCTGAGCTAACTTATCAGCTGACAAGTTGGCCGATTATAGGCCGATTGGTTAGCTGACTCAAGTAGCTGGCGTGTAGTATGCTGACCAGTTAGCTGACTTAACTAGTTGACCTGCGAGTGAGCCAAGTGAGCTGATTTAACTAGTCGGCTGGTGAGTGAGCCGACTTGTCAGCTGAGTTAACTAGTAAGCCGGCAAGTGAACTGACTTGTCAGCTGACTTAACTAATCAACCAGCGAGTGAGCCAACTGGTCAGCTGACTTAATTAGTTGGCCAGCGAGTGAACCGACTGGTCAACTTTCTTAACTAGTCAGCCGGTGTGTGAGCTCACTGGTCAGCTGAATTTAGTCAGCTGGCGAGTAAGCCAACAGCTCAGAAGACTTAACTAGTCGACCAGTGATTGGACCGACGGGGAAGCCAACTTAACTACTCAGCCAGACAGTGAGCCCACAGGTGAGCTGCCTTAACTAGTCGGCTGGCAAGCGAGCCAACCCGTGATCTGACTTATCTCGTCGGCTGTCGAGGAAGCTGATTAATTAGCTGAGTTGTTCTTTGAGTGAGTCGACAAGTTAGTTGACCTATTGGCTGGTGAGTGAGCCAATTCGTTTGCTGACCGTTTGGCGGGTGAGCGAACTGACTAGTTAGCTTTCCTGATGGAAATTGAGCGAGCCTACTAGCTAGCTGACCAGATAGCTGAGTTGATAGCCGACTAGTTAGCTAAGTAACTAGCTGATTTGCTAGCTGACTTGACTAGATAGCTGACTAGCTAGCTGGCTATCTAGCTGACATAGCTAGCTTGCAAACAAACTAACTCTCTAGCTTGCTTACTTAATTAGCTATCTCTCTGGTTACTGGCTAACTGACTTAACTATCTAGCTAACTAGCTAGCTGTCAACCTAGCTGACTTAAATAGCTAACTGACTAGCAACATGACAAGCTAGCTGACTTAACTAGCTAGCTGGATAGTTAGCAGATTTGCTAGCTGACTTATCTACCTAGTCTAGCTGATGTATCTAGCTGACTAGATTGTGGGCTGTCTAGCTGGCTAGCCAGCTGACTTAACTAGCTAGCAACCAGGTTGGCTAGAAGGCTAGCCAGCTGGCTTAAATAGCTAACTACCTGGCTGGCTAGCTGGATAGGCAGCCAACTACCTAGCTAGCGGACTGGCCACCTGGCTAGCAAGCCCCGATAAATAGCAAGTCCTCTGGCTGGAGAGAGGGCCAGTCAGCTGGCTTACTTAGCCAGCCATCCTGCTGTGTAGCCAGCTAGCCAGCCGGCTTAACTAGCTGGCCACCTACCTGACCAGCCTACTAACAAGCTGTTTTAACTTGCCAGGTACATAGCTAGGCAGCTGGCTAACCAGCTGACTTAACTAGCTGACATAACTAGATAGCCACCGGGCTAGCCAGCTACCATAGCTAGCCAGCTGGCTAGCCAGCTCACTTAACTAACTGACTTATATAGATAGCCGTCTGGCAAACCAGCTGACTTAATTAGCTAGCAACCCACCTAGCCAGGTGGCTGGCCAGCTGACTTAAATAGCTAACTTAACCAGCTAACCAGCTAGCTAGCCAGCTGACTTAATTAGTTTGCTACCTGGTTGCCTAGACAGCTAGCCAGCTCACTTAGCTAGCTAGATATCCAGCTGGCTAGCTGGCAAGGCAGCCATCTAGCTAGCTGGTGGGCTGGCCAGCTGGCTAGCCATCTGACTTAAGTAGCCAGCCATCTTTCTGGACATTGGGATAGAAAGCCAGCTTAACTAGCCAGCCACCCTGCTGGTCAGCTGGCTAGCCAGCTGGCTTAATTAGCTGGCCACCGACCTGACCAACCAGCAAACCATCCATCTTAACTTGCCAGCCACCTAGCTAGCCAGCTGGTTAGCCAGCTAGCTTAACTAGCTGACTTAACTAGATAGCCATCTGGCTAGCCAGCTAGCTTAACTAACTAGCCACCTAGATAGCCAGCCAGCTAGCCAGTTCACATAACTCACAGACTTTACTAGCTAGACAGCTGGCTAGCCAGCTGACTTAATAAGCTAGCTACCTACCTAGCCAGGTGACTAGTCAGCTGACTTAACTAACTGATTTACCAACTAGCCAGCTGCTAGCCAGCTAACTTAACTAGTGAGATACCTAGCTAGCCAGTTGGCCTGCCACTTGAATTAACTAACTGACTTACCCAGGTAGCCAGCTGGCTAGCCAGCTGACTCATCTATCTGACATAACTAGTTAGCCACCTGGCTAACCAGCTGACTTACTATCTGACATCTCCAGCTAGCCAGGTGGCTGGCAAGCTGACTTAACTAGCTAGCTACCAACATATATCGCTGGCTTGCCTGCTGAATTAACTACCTAGCTACATAGCTAACCAGCTGACTAGTGAGCTGACTTAACTAGGTGAATTAACTAGCTGGTCAGCTAACTAGCCAGCTGACTTAACTAGCTAGCCACCTAGCTAGCCATCTGGGAAGCCAGATGAATTAACTAGCTGACTTAAATAACTAGCCAGCTGGCTATCCAGCTGAATTATCTAGCTTGGTGCCTCGCTCTCCAGCTGACTGACCAGCTTACTTAACTAGTTGACATAACCAGATAGCCATCTGGCACAACTAACTGACTAAACTAGTTAGCCAGCTGGCTACCCAGCTAACTTTCCTAGCTCTACCTAGCTAGCTAGCAGGCTAGTCAGCAGACTTAAGTGGCTGACATAATTAGCTAGCCAGCTGGCTAGCCAACTGACTTAAGCTGGCTACCTAGCTAGACAGTTGGCTAGCCAGATGACTTAACTAACTGACTTAAATAGCTGGCCTGATTGTCAGACAGCTGAATTAACTAGCTTGCTATATAAATAGCCACTTGGCTAGACAGATGACTTAAGTAAGTGACTTAACTTGCTAGTCAGCTGACTAGCCAGCTGACTTAAATAACAAGCTACCTAGCTAGCCAGTTGTATATACAGCTGACTTAACTAGGTGGTGTTACTAGCTAGCCAGCGGGCTAGACACCTGACTTAACTATCTAGCTTCCTACCTAGCCAGCTGTTTAGCCAGCTGACTTATCTAGGTGACTTGAGAAGCTACGCAGCTGGCTAGCAGGCTGACCTTTCTGCCTAGCTACCTAGCTAGCCTGCTGCATAGACAACTGAGCTAACAAGCCAACTACCTATGTAGCCCGCTGGCTTGGCAACTGACTTAACTACCTAGCTACCTATCTAACCAGCTGGCTAGTGAGCATACTTAACTAGGTTACTTAACTAGCTGGTTAACTGGCTAGCCAGGTGACATAACTAGCTAACTACCTGGCTAGGCAACTGGCTAGCCAACTGACAAAGCTCGCAGTATTAACTAGATAGCAAGCTGACTTACTAGCTGAATTAACCAGCTAGCTACCTAGCTAGCCAGCTGGCTTAACTAGCTGGCTTAACTAGCTTGCTAACTAGGTAGCTATCTAGCTAGCCAGCTGACTTAACTAGCTAGCTAGCTGACATAACTAGCTGACTTTTATAGCTAGCTTCCTAGATTGCCAGCTGACAACTAGCTGAAATAACTAGCTAGACTGATGGATAGCCATCTGCCTTAACTAGCTTTTTAACTATCCAGCTTGATAGTCAACTGATTTAATGAGCTGAATTAACTAGCTAGTCAGGTGGTTTCCAGCTGATGTAACTAGCTGACTTAACCAGATAGTCAGCTGGCTAACCAGCTGAATAACTAGCTGGCTACATATCTCGCAAGCTGGCTAGACAAGTGACTTACCTAGCTGACTTAAGCTAGCAAGCTGGCTTACCAGCTCACTTAACAAGCTAGCTACCTACCTAGCCAGCAGGCTAGCCAGCTGACTTAACTAACTGACTTGAAGAGCTAGTTTGCTGGCTAGCAAGCTGACTTATCTAGCTACCTACCTACCTCTCCAGCTGGCTAGACAGATGACTAAACTAGCTGATTAACCAACTAGTTGGTTGGCTAGCCAGCTGACAACTCGAAGACATCACTATCTAACCATGTAGCTATCTAACTGGCTTAACTAGCTAGCTACCTACCTTGCCAGTTGGCTAGCCAGCTCTCTTAACTAGCTGAATTAACCAGCTAACCAACTGGCTAGCCAACTGGCTTAACTACCTCGCCACCTAGATAGCCAGCTGTCAATCGAGCTGACTTAATTAGCTGAATTAACTAGCTAGCTACTAGCTAGACAGCTGACTTTAATAGCTAACTAGATCACTACCTCGCTAGCCAGCTGATTTAAAGAGTTAGCTAACTAGCTAGCTACCTAGATAACAAGCTCAGTTAAATAGTTAGCTGCCTAGCTAGCTAGCTTACTTAACATGCTAGCTAACTAGTTAGCTTACTCATTATCTAATGTACTAGTTAGCTGACTTAGTCATCCTACTTAACTCGTTAGCTAATGAGCTTTCTAGGTGGCTCAAGCAGCTGACTTATCTCGTTAGTTAACTAGCTAGCTGACTCATCCAGCTGACTTAACTCGCTAGCTAACTAGCTAGCAAGCCTACTCAACCAGCTGACTCAACTCGTTTGCTTACTAGCTAGCTAGCTGACACAACCAGCTGACTTAACCAGTTAGCTAACTAGTTAACTTCCTGACTCAACCTGCTGACTTAACCCTTTAGCTAAATACCTAGCTAGTTGTCATAACCAGTTAACTTAATTTGAAAGCTGACTTAACAAGCTGGATTAGGTAGGTGACTTAACTACTTAGGTAGCTGACTTAACAAGCCAACTTAACTAGTTAGCTAGTTGAATTAACTACCTGAATTAAATAGTTAACTAACAATTTAATTAGCTGAATAACTAGTTGACTTATCTAATTAGCTAACTTGTTAGTTAACAGACTTAAGTACCTGACTTAAATAGTTAGCTAACTAGTGATAGCTGACTTACCTAGTTGATTTATTTAGCTAGATGATTAGCTAGCTGACTTAGCTAGCTGACTTAACTAGTTGGCTAACACAATAGCTAGCTGACTTAACTAGTTGGTTAACAAGTTATCTACCTCTTTTAGCTAGTTGGTAAACGAGTTAACTTGCTGACTTAACTAGTTGGTTAACGAGTTAGCTAGGTGACTTTACTTGTTGGCTGATGAGTCGGCAGAAGAGTCAGCTGGTTTAACACATTGGCAGACTACTCGACAGAATTATTAGCTGGATAAACAAGTTGGCCGGCTAGTCGGTAGACTTGTTAGCTGGGTTAGAGAGTTGCCTTATGAGTTGGCCCACTAGTCAGCTCTGTTAACTAGTTGGATGGCTGGTGGGCTGAACTAACTGGTTGGCCGATTAGTAGGCCTACTAGTTAGCTGGCCTAACTTGTCACCGACTAGTTGGCTGAGCTAAATTGTCGGCTGACAAGTTAGCCAGCTAGTTGGCCAATTGGTTAGCTGACTTTACTAGTTGGCCTGCTAGGCAGCCAACCGGTTAGCTGACTTAACTAGTCAGCCGACTAGTTAAACGAGAGGTGAGTTGACTTTACTAATTATCCAGCAAGTGAGCCGGCATGTCAACAGACATAACTTGTCGGTCGGTGAGTGAGAGGACTGGTCAGCTGACTTAACTAGTCGGCCGATGAGTAAGCTGACTGATCAGTTGACTTTAGGCAGCTGCTGAGTGAGCTGACTGGTCAAAGGACTTAACTAGTAGGCTGGCGAGTGAGCTGGCCTGTGAGCCAAATTAACTAGTCAACCAGTGAGTGATGTGATGGGTGAGCTGGCTTAAGTAGTCAGGTGGGAACGGGCCAACTGGTTAGCTGACTTAACTAGTCGGCTGACGAGCAAGTTGACTAGCTAGAAAACCTGTTTGCCTGTGAGTTAGCCAACAAGTTACTTGATCTGTTGGCAGGTGAGCAAGACCACTAGTTTGTTGACCAGTTGGCAGTCAAGGGAGCCAACTAGTAAGCTGACCTGATGGAAAATGAGCGAGCCCACTAGTTAGATGAACAGCTACCTGAGTGGCTAGCCGACTAGTTAGCTAAATAACTAGCTGATTTGCTAGCTGACTTAACTAGATAGTTGAAAAGCTAGCTGGCTATCTAGCTGACATAACTAAATAGGAAACAAGCTATCTAACTGTCTAGTTAGCTGACTTAACTAGCTAGCTCACTGGCTAGTAAGCTGGCTAGCTGACTTAACTATCTAGTTGACCAGCTAGCTAGCTGACTAGCAAGCTGAATAGCTAGCTGACTTAACTAACTAGCTGAATAGTTAGCTGAGTTGCTAGCTGACTTAATTACCTAGCTGGATAGCTAGGTGACTTTACTAGCTGACTAGCAAGTTGGCTGGAGAGCTGGCTAGCCAGCTGACTTAAGTAGCTAGCTGCATGTTTGGCTAGACTGCTAGCCATCTGGCTTAACTAGTTAGCTACTTGGCTGGCTAACTGGCTAGGGATCCAGCTAGCCAGGTAGCAGGCTGGCCAGTTGGCTAGTCAGCCAGCTTAATTAGGCAGCCTGCTGGCTGGACTGTCGGATAGCCAGCCAGCTTAACTAACCAGCCACCCTGCTGGTCAGCCAGCTAGCCAGTCGGCTATACTAGCTGGCAACCTAGCTGACAAGCCTGCTAACCAGCCAGCTTAATTTGCCAGCCACCTAGCTAGCCAGCCAGCTAACTAACTAACTTAACTAGCTGACTTAGCTAGATAGCCATCCGACTAGCCAGCTGGCTTAACTAGCTAGCCACTGAGCTAGCCATCCATCTAGCCAGCTCCCTTAACTCGCTGGCTAAACTAGGTCGCCATCCAGCTAGCCAGCTGACTTAATTAGCTAGCAAACTACCTAGCCATGTGGCTAGCCAACTTACAACCAGCTGATTTAACGAGGCAGCCAGCTGGCTAATGAGCTGACTAAACTAGTGAGTGACCTAGTTAGCCAGTTGGCTAGCCACTTGAATTAATTAGCTGACAATCAGCTAGCCAGCTGGTTAGCCAGCAGAATCAACTAGCTGACTTAACTAGTTAGTCAGCTGTCTAGTCAGCAGACATAACTAGCTGACAACACTAGCTAGCCCGGTGACTAGCAAGCTGACTTAACTAGCTGACTTAAATAGTTAGCCAGCTGGCTAGCCGGCTGACTTAACTAGTTGCTACCTAGCTAGCCAGCTGGAAAGCCAGCTGACATAACTTGCTGACTTCAATAGCTAACAAGCTGGCTGTACAGCTGATATAACGAACTAGCTACCTACCTAGCAAGCTATCTGGCCAGCTGACTTAGCTAGGTTACTTAACTAGCTAGCCAGCTGGCTAGCCAGCTGACATAACTAATTATCTACCTAACTAGCCAGCTGGAAAGACAGCTGACTTAACTAACTGACTTAAATAGCTAGTAACATGGCTGGACACCTGACATAACTAGCTAGCTACATAACTAGCCAGCCGGCTAGCCAACTGAATTAACTAGGTCACTACCAAGCTAGCCAGTTGGCTAGAAGGCTGATTTAACTTGCTGTTTTAACTAGCTGGCCTGTTTTCTACCCAGTTTAATTCATTAGCTTGCTACATAACTAGCCAGCAGGCTATCCAGCTGAAGTAACTAGATGACTTATCTTGCTACCAAGCTGTCTAGTGAGCTGAAATAACTGGCAAGCTACCTACCTAGCCAGCTGGCTAGCGAACTGACTTAACTTGATCACTTAACTATCTAGCCAGCTGGCTAGACAGCTGACATAACTAGCTAGCTACCTAGCTAGCATGCTTGCTTGCCAGCTGACTTAACTAGCTGAATTAACTAACTAGCCAGCTGACTAGCCAGTTGAATTGTTTGCCTAGCTACCTAGAAAGCCAGCAGTCTAGCCAGTTGACTTAACTAGCTGAATTAATGAAGTAGCCAGCTGGCTAGCCAGCAGAATTTACTAGCTAGCTACCTAGCTAGACAGGTGAATAGCCAGCTGACTTATCTAACTGACATAACAAGACACCTGATGGATAGCCAGCTGACTTAACTAGCTAGTTACCCAAGCTAGGCAGATGGCTAGCCAGCTAACTTTACTAGTTAGCCAGCTGACATAACTAGCTGACTTAAATAATTAGCTAGCTAGCAAACCAGCTGAATTTACTAGCTGAAATAACTAACTAGCTTCCCAGTTAACTATCTAGCAAGCAAGCCAACTTCAATAGCTGACTTAACTGGCTGGCTACCTAGCTAGCCAGTCAACTTTACTAGCTGAAATAACTATACAGACAGCTGTCTAGATATCAAATTAACTAGCTTTTTAGCTAATTATCGAGCTGTCTAGCCAACTGACTTTTGAGGTGACTTAACTAGCTAGTCAGCGGGTTAGCCAGCTGACTTAACTAGCTCTCTACGTTTCTGTCCATCTGGATAGCCCAGTTTTCTTATCTAGTTGACTTAATGAGCTAGCCAGTCAGCTGGCCAACTGACTTAACTAGGTCACTACCTAGCTAACCAGTTGGCTAGCCAGCTGACCTAACTAGCTGTTTTAACTAGCTGGTCTGCTATCTAGCCACTTGAATTAACTAGCTTGCTACATAGCTATCCAGCTGGCTATTCAGCTGAATTAACTAGGTGACTTATCTCGCTAGCAAGCCGTCTAGTGAGCTGACATAACTGGCAAGCTACCTACCTAGCCAGCTAGGTATTCAGCTGACTTAAATTGGTCAATTAACTATCTAGCCAGCTGACTAGACAGTTGACATAACTAGGTAGCTACCTAGATAGAATGCTGGCTTGTCAGCTGACTTAAGTAGCTGAAATAACTTGGTTGCCAGCTGGATGGTCAGCTAAATTATTTGTCTAGCTACCTAGCTAGCCAGCAGGCTAGCCCGCTGACTTAACTAGCTGACTTAATGAAGTAGCCAGCAGTCTAGCCAGCAGACTTAACTAGCTAGCTACTTAGGTAGACAGGAGAATAGCCTGCTGACTTACCTAGCTGACATAAGTAGACACCTGATGGCTAACCAGTTGACTTAACTAGCTACCTATCTACATAGCCTGCTGGCTTGTCAGATGACTTAACTACCTAACCACCTAGCTACCCTGCTGTCCAGCGTGCTGTCTTAACTTGGTGACTTAAGTAGCTAGCTAGCTGGATAGCCAACTAATTCAACTTGCTGACTTAACTAGTTAGCAAGCTGACTTAACTGGCTGATTTAACTAGCTAGCTACTTAGCTAGCCAGCTGACTTAACTAGATGTTTTAACTAGCTAGTTTCCTAGCTAGCTCTCATGTAGCTAGTTGATTTAACTAGCTGTCTTATCTATCTAACTAACATATCTAGCTGACTTAACTAGTTAGCTTCCTAGCTAGCCAGAGGACTTAACTAGCTGAAATAACTAGAGAGCCAGCAAGCTACCCATCTGATGTAACTAGCTTTTTAACCAGCTAGACAGCTGGCTACACAGCTGACTTAATGAGCTGAATTAACTAGCTAGCCAGCTAGTTAGCTGACTAACTAAACTAGTTGACTTAACTAGTTGTCCAGCAGGCTAGCCAGCTGACTTAATTGATTAGCTACATACATAGCCAGCAGCATAGTCACCTGATTTAACTAGCTGACTTAAGGAAGTAGCCAGTTGGTTAGCCAGCACCCTTAACTAGCTAGCTACCTGTCTAGGAAGCTGTATTGCCAGCTGACTTAACTAGCTGACATAACTAGATAGTTTGATGGCTGGCCAGCTGACTTAACTACTTACCTACATAATCTGCTGGCTTGCTAGCTGAATTAACTACCTACCTAGCTAACCTGCTGTCCAGCATGCTGACTTAATTAGGTTATTTAACTAGCTATCCAGCTGGCTAGCCAGCTGCCTTAACTAGCCAGCTACCCTGCTAGGCAGCTGTCTAGCAAACTGACTTAACTAACTGACTTAACTAGCTAGCCAGGTGGTTATCTAGTTGACTTAACTAGCTAGCTCCCTTACTAATCAGCTGACTTAACTAGCTGACTTAACTACCTAGCTACCTAGATAGAAATCTGGCTGGCCAAATGACTTAACTAGCTCACTTAACCTGCTAGCCATCTGGCTGGCCATCTGACTTAATTAACCAGCCAGCTGGCTGGTGAGCTGAATTAACTAGCTGTCTTAACCAGCTGGCTAGCTGACTAACCAGCTGACTTAACTAGCTAGCTACCTAGTTAGCCAGTTAGGAATCCTACTGAATTAACTAGCTGACTTTACTAGCTATCGCGATTGATAATCAGCTGACTTAATTACCTTGCTACCTAGCTAGCCAGCTGGCTAGCCAGCTGACTTAACTATTTGGCTTAAGCAGCTAGCCAGCTTGTTAGCCAACTGACTCAACTAGATGACTTAACTATTGAGTCAGCTAGCCAGCCAACTGACTTCAGTAACTCTCTACCTAGCTACCTAGTTGGCTAGCCAGCTGAATTAATTAGATGACTTATTAAGGTAGCCAGCTGGCTAGCCAACTGAGTTAACTATCTCGCTACCTAGCTAGTCTGCTGTCAAGTCACCTGACATAACTAGCTGACTTACATAGAAGGCCTGATTATTAGTCAGCTGAATTATCCAGCTTGCTATATAGCTAGCCAGCTAGCTAGCCAGCTGACTTAACTAGGTGACAACTATCTAGCCAGCAGGCTAGACAGCTGACTTAACTATCTAGCTACCTAGCTAGCCAGCTGTCAAGTCAGCTGACTTAACTAGGTAACATAACCAGCTAATCAGCTAGCTAGCAAGCTGATTTAACTGCCTAGTTACATAGCTAGCCAGCTGGACAGCCAACTGACTTAACTAGCTAGCTACCTACATAGCCTGCTGGTTTGCCAGCTCACTTAGCTAACTAGCTACCTAGCTAACCAGCTGGCTAGTGAGCTGACAAAACTAGGTTGTTTAACTAGCTAGCTAACTGGCTAGCCAGCTGACTTAACTAGTTGATTTACGAACTAGGCAGCTGGCCAGCCAGGTGACTAAACAAACTGACATTACTAGTTTTCCAGCTGGCTAGCCAGCTGACTTAACTAGCTCTCTACCTTTCTAGCCATCTGTATAGCCAGCTTTCTTAATTAGCTGACTTAATTTACCAGCCAGCCGGCTAGTCAACTGACTTAACTAGGTCACCACCTAGCTAGCCAGCTGGTAGCCAGCTGACTTAACTAGCTGTTTTTACTAGCAGGTCTGCTTTCTAGCCAGTTGAATTAACTAGCTTTCTACATAGCTAGCCAGCTGGCTATCTAGCTGAATTAACTAGGTGACTTATCTTGCTTGGAAGACATCTAGCGAGCTGACATAACTGCAAGCTACCTACCTAGCCAACTGGCTAGTCAGCTGATTTAACATGGTCTCTTAACTATCTAGCCAGCTGGCTAGACAGCTGACATAACTAGCTAGCTACCTGGCTACCATGCTGACTTGCCAGCTGACTTAACTAGCTGAATTAACTAACTAGCCAGCTGACTAGCCAGCTGAAATATTTTCCTAGCTACCTAGCTAGCCAGCATGCTTGCCAGCCAACTTAACTAGCTGACTTAATGAAGTAGCCAGCTGGCTAGCCAGCAGACTTAACTAGCTAGCTACCTAGCTAGACTGGTGAATAGCCAGAAGACTTATCTAGCTGACATAACTAGACACCTGGTGGCTAACCAGCTGACTTAACTATATACATACCTACATATCCTGCTGGCTTGCCAGCTGATTAAATGCCAAACTACCTAGCTAACCTGCTGTCCAGCGTGTTGACTTACCTAGGTGACTTAACTAGCTAGCTAGCTGGCTAGCCATCGGACTT
>NW_007248353.1:0-6276 GCF_000164805.1 Carlito syrichta
AGACATAAGTGCTGCCAAAGACAGTTGCCATTTTGAGTACATGGTTCCTGATATTAGGATATGTCTCAGAGAAGAGAGATGCATAGAAATTAAGAAGGCTGCTTGACTTGAATGTGTCTTTCAGAGAGTCACAATTCTGCAGTTCAGCCAGTTCCATTTGGTAAATTGTATCCATATTTTCAACGTCAATAGAAAATGGGTTACAGAAAAGCTGTATGTCCTGTTCATGGAGATGAAGCTCTTTAAATCTAAATTGGAAATCCTTTTACAACTTTTCCAGTGAATCCACACATGTTTTGCTTGGGAATGCAACCAATGGTTTTTCCGCTAACAGATTTTGAGTTGTGGGGAGATGGAAGAAATTTTCCTCCTTCATTTGTTTGATGAGGAGGCCTAATTTTACTTCAAATGCTTTCACATGTAATTGCATATCACAGATGAGCTTCCCCTTTCCTTGAAGTTGCACATTGAAACTGTTGAGTAGCTCTGTCAGAAAGGCAAGGTACCATTTCCATTCTGCATCATTGAGCTCTGGTACTTCTTTGTTTTTTGAAAGCAGAAAAGCTGTAATCTGTGGAAGTAAGTCATAGAAATGTTTCAAAACTCTCCCTTGACTCAGTCAATGGACTTCTGTGTGGTACAGAACATCTTCATAGGTAACATTTAGCTCAGACAGAAATTCCTGAAATTGTCTGTGGTTTAATGCATTAGCTTTAATGAAGTTAACACAAGATACCACAATTTGCATAACAGAGTCCCACTTCAGTGATTTACTACACAACGCTTGTTGGTGGATGAGGCAGTGTATGGCTATTGGATGAGAATGGTTATGTTTGCCCATCTCTTGGTTAATGCGAGCAATTACTCCTTTCTTAGACCCCGCCATGCTAGGAGCACCATCAGTTGTCACACTGGCTAGTTTAGCCCAGCCCAGCTCCAAACCATTCACAGTTTGGCAAGGCTTTTCATAGATATCCTCTCCTGTAGTTGTTCCTTTGATGCTTTGCAGTGCAACAAGTTCTTCTGTGACTCTGAAATAGTCATTTGTCCCACGAATAAAAATTAGAAGTTGGGCAGAATCACGAACATCATTGCTTTTGTCGAGTGCTAAGGAAAAATAGGAAAGTTTTTTGTGGAGTTTTGCAAATGCTGATGCAAATTGTCTCCCATTTCTTCAATCCTTTGTGTAATTGTAGGTCCTAAAAGACTCACTGTACTAAATAAATCGGCCTTCTCTGGACACATCTCTTTGGCAACAGAAAGAAAGCATTATTTAAAAAATTATCCCTCCACAAATGGTCTGCCAGTGCATGCTATTAGCTGGGCAACTTGAAAACTTGCTCATAGTGATGAAATATTTAGCTGCTTCTGCTTCACAAAAGTATTTTGCTGAGTTGTCAATGTATTTTTCAGTTTTAATATTTTTTCTTTTCTCACTTCTCCGATCAAACAATCATATTTGTCTTTATGTTGAGTTTGATAGTGTTGACGCAAATTGTATTCTTTGAACACAGACACTATATTCTGACATATCAAACACACAGCTCTTTCCTTGTACTGCATGAAAAAGTAATCATAAGTCCACTACTCTTTGAATATTCTACACTCCGAGTCAAATTTTCTCTTTCTTGACATCATTGTTTCCTAGGGATTCCAAATTGCTAATAGTAAAATACATATATATAATATATATATATACACACACACACACAGTGCTACAAAAACAATATACCAGCAATAACTTTGCCCACACAGAGACATACAGACTGCACTGCTCATCAATGCAGTCTGATCAGTGTCCATCAATGCAGCCTTACCAGTCCACATCATTTCAACCTCACCAGTGCCCATGTTGGTGGAACTCTGCTTTTACCTCAGGCTCACACTGGTGAGGTGCAGGAACTGGCACGATTACAGAACCGGTTCCTCCACCACCTTTCCAGTTCACACTACCCTGTGCAAACCAAACTGCGATCTGTGAATTTGCACAGGAATCTGATTGCATGGGTGAGAAGACCCATACAATCAGATTCCACTGCAGGAAAAAAGAAGGTACATATGCCTTTTTTCTTCCGAATCTAATGCAAGTCCAGCCACACAAGCATATGGCTGAACTTGCACTGCTCAGAGATCACAACAGTGTGAACCGGGGCTTACACATCACACAACATACAACATTATACACAACTGAATAGCAATCAGAATACAAATGCACTTACTGTCAATTAAATTCGGTTTCCTACTCCTCGGCTGTCTGCAGAGCAGGATTAAGTTCCCATGGGGCCCTAGGCCGATTAGCAGTTTGGGGCCCTAGGCCGATTAGCAGTTTGGGGCCCCCATGCGATAACACTGAGCACTGACCATTTGCCTTAACACTGACTACTGACCATCTGCGAAAACACTGACCGCTGACAATTTGCATTAATACTGAGTGCTGACCATTTGCATTAACACTGAGCACTTACAATTATCATTACCACTGAGCACTGACTATTTGCATTACCTCTGAGTGCTGACCATTTGCTTACCTCTGAGCACTGACTGTTTGCATTAGCACTGAGCGCTGACTATTTGTGTTATCACTGTGATGCAACACCCTAGAAATCACCCCCAATCAACTAACCAACTTCAAAAAGACTCTCCTAACTTAAAAAAAAGGCTCTCCTAACTTCAAAAAAAAGGCGCATCCATCTGCAAAAAAAAAAAAAAAACCTCCTAACTTCAGAAAAAAATAAATCCTAACTTGTTCTTACCTCGGTCCTCAGGCAGCAGCAGGCTCTGCACAGGCAAGCTCGTGACTCGTCCAATCACACCCGAGACTGAGAGGAGGAGTCAAGAGACAGAGAGAAGGAGGGGAGTCGGAGAGTGTGATGCACATTCCACACATGTGCACTGCGGGCCTGGATGACTCGGTTGCTAGGCAGGACAGGCAGCGGCGGCAAAAGAACCCAGTGGGATGGATAAATGTACTCGGCGGGCCACATGTGGCCGGCAGGCCATAGTTTGAGGACCCCTGGTCTACATCCTGGTCTTCCTGCCTGGTCTTGAACTCTGGGCAGGAGATGATCCTCCAACCAAGGCCTGCCCTCACCCAAGATTTTCTGGGTTTTTCTTGAGGTCGAGGTGGGGGCTTGCTATGGTGTCCAGCCTAGTTTCGGGCTCCCGGGTTCTGGCCATCTTCCTGTATTGGACTCCCCAACTACTGTGGAGACATGTGTGAGTCACCCAGCAGTCCCCAAACCCCTAATGGTTTGAGAGTCACACCCTCCCTTTCCACCAGGCAGCCCTCATGGAGGAGGGAGTGGGTCCACTCTGAAGAACATGGTGGGTGAAGGGGTGGGAACCCCAACGGAAAAATGCCACTACGTGAGGTGCTCCTCCTGGGGTGGACTCGGTGGGTGACTCTGGGCACCCACTTTGGGTTCCTGGGTCTTTGGAGGGGAGTGGTTCTTGGGGTGAGGCCTCGAGAGGAGTGGGGAGGCCAGGTGTGGGAGCTCATGCCTGTCATCCTGGCAAACTGGGAGGCCGAGGGAAGAGGATGGCCTGAGCCCCTGGGTTCGAGACCAACCCGGGCACCTTTGTGAGACTTCATCTCTACAAAAAACCAAAAAAATGAGCTGAGTTTGGTGGTGCACGCCTGTCTCTCTGGCCACTTGGGACACCATTGTGGGAGGACCGCTGGAGCCCAGGTGGTGGAGGCTGGGGTGGCCTGGGCGACAGAGTGAGCCTCTGACTCAGAATAATAGTACCAATCACCACCACCACCACAAACCCAGGCCTGGCTCAGGAGCTCAGCCTGGCATTCAGGCCCTTCAGAGGCCCAGGTGAGTGGAAGGCCTGCAACTGCAGGATTGACAACAGCCCAGGACATGGGACGAGACCTCATCTCGGCCATCAAATATAAATCCAAAAATGAGCCGAACGTGGTGTCACAAGCCTGTATTTTCAGTCACTTGGGGGGCTGATGTGGGAGGATTGACTGAGCCTGGCAGGTGAAGACTGCAGTGGCTGTGAGCATGTCCCTGTGCTCCAGCCTGGGTGACAGAGTGTGACTCCAACTCCAGAGAATAATAATCACCACCACCACCACAACCACAGGAATCAGGTTTTCAGACTGGCGTACCTGCCCTTTAAAGGCCCAGGCGAGTGGATGGCCAGAGCCTGAGGATTTGACACCAGCCTGGGAAGCAGGACGAGACCTCAGCTTGGCCAAAAATAAATAAATTAAAAGAATAGCCGGGTGTGGAGATGCAGTCATGTGGTTCCAGCCACTCGAGGGGCCTAGATGGGAGGTTCACCTGAGTCCAGCAGGTGGAGACCTCCATGGACATAAGCATGCCCCTGCACTCTGGTCTGGGTGAGAGAACAGGATTCTGACTCCAAATAATTATAATCACCACCACCACCTCCACCACCCCTGCCTCCCAGCGTAAGGAGTCACCCTCAGGGATGGGAGATGAAAAGGCACTTTCTGTTCTGTCATTTGTGGGAGGTTTCAAAGGTGGCCACTGGGCACGTCCATCCCACCCCTTCAATCAGGCACCCCAGAATTCCTGCCTCCACCCTCCACACTCATGCCCCACAGTAAAAACGTGTGTGAGCTCATGGAACAATCTGGAGCTAGGGCAGCTGTCAGGCACAGAGAAATCAAGGCAGCTCAACAATGCTGCGGCCAGTCTAGGTTCCAGATGCACTGTCTACCACCTTTAGGCAGAGGAGGGCCTCTTTCTCTCCCAATAACTCCATCTTCCCCCACCCACACGGATCTTTCCCTGGAGAACAGTGGACACAGGTTATGACACATGTAGGAGGCATCTTTTTTGTTGCCGGCGTCTCCATGGGCCAAGCAGGGGCATGGCAGCATGACCGTCGCTCCCTGGGTCTCGACTTTTGTGGCTCAGGAGGTCCTCCCACCTCGGGCCCTGAGCAGCTGGGACTCTGGGGGTCATCACGCCTGAATCGATTTTTGGGACCTCTCGCCGAGAGGTATGGCCACATCACCCTGTCTGGTCTCCAACCCCTGGGCTTAGGCAGCCTCCCACCTCAACCTGCCAGAGCACGGAGCTGATGGCTATGAGCCACGGTGCCTGGCCTGGACTCGCACATTCTATTGGCAGGGACGATGCAAAGGAACGCCCCTGGATGTAGACCACCGCATCTCCTGTAGCTGGGACTGTAGGCGCCACCATGCACGACGCCAGAGTTTGCATTACAGGGAGTGATGAGGTCGCACCACGTGGCCGAGGCTGGTCTTGAACACCTGGGCTCCAGTGGTCACATGCCTCAGCTTCCCAAATCCACAGCCCAATTGTCTGCTGGTCAACCATCTTTCAGTAACTCTAGAGCCAAGACTGGGACCTCCTTCCTAAATGATCTCTGTCTGTTCACAATGATCCCAAATCCATACCCACATGGATGCTCTTCTTTTTTTTCCTTGTTTCTTTTTTTTTCTTTGAGTTGGAGTCTCTCTTTGTCACACAGGCTGGAGGGCAGTGGCTCACTCTGGGCCACTGCATCCTCAGCCCACTGGGCTCTGTTGAGCATTTCCCCAGCCTTCTGAGGAAGCTTGAACAACAGGCGTGTGCCACCACGCCCAGCTCATTTGGGATGGAGGGTAGAGACGAGGTCTTGTTGAGGTGCCCGGGTGGGTCTCGGCCCATGCACTCATGCTGGACACTGGCCTTGGCCTCCCAAAGCACTGGGATAATGAGGCTGAACCCCCAAGCCTGGCCTCGATCCTTCATCAAAAATGAACCAGAAGGTCTGGCATGGTGGCCCACGCCTGGAATCCTAGCACTCTGGGAGGCTGAGGTGGTAGTATGGCAGGAGCCCAGGAGCCCAAGCCAGCCCAGGTCACACAGGGAGACCACGTCTCTGCACCCATCAAAATAGGAGGTCTGGAGTCAAGATGCATGTTGTCCCAGCCACTCTGGAGGCTGATGAGGGAGGATCACCAGAACCTGCGAATTTGAGGCTGATGTGATCGACGGTCATGTACCCTTTCCCCAGCCATGACCACAGAGCCAGACCCTGTCTCCAAAAACATCAGAATCATACACAGATTCTCAACTGCACATGGTGTGATCACAGGGTGACTGGCTTTAGAGCCAGGAAAAATGGGATTGGGGGAAATAAATGTCCTTGGGTGAGGGATGTGTCCCTGGCTTTCTTAGTGGTAGGTTCTCATTGCCGTGTCAGAGTTTCAACCTGTCTTGGGCACATTTCTCACCTCGGGGAGGAGAGCTGGCAAGAACCTGACAAGGGAGCCTCGGAACT
>NW_007248354.1:0-85849 GCF_000164805.1 Carlito syrichta
GGCCGCTGCCCCAAAGCCTTGTTTTCCGCTGATTTATTACTGGTATTCTAAGGGTATCAAAGTTAGTGTTATCTGCTCATTTAGTTTAACAGTTTTTGGCAAGGGAGAGGAAGCATATTTAAGATTTTTGCAGTATTTCCTTCAGAAAGATCATAGTCTGGAAGTAATATCAAAGTGACTCAAAACTCTTAAAATTTTCCTACCATCAAAGATAAAAATAAGTTAATCTGCTTCCCAAAGTGCACTGTAAAACCCACCTGATGTTTTGAATTACGCAGAAGTCCCTTAGCTGGTAGGAAAGGATTCTACAGGCAAGTGACAGCTTCAGCCCGCCGCCGGTCAGTGGGGCCCCAAGGCCTTGAACTCCAAGTGCCAGGGCCAGGTGCATGAATGGACACGGCCTTCCGAGTGTAGCATTAGCAGAGTAAATCTCTGAACTGATCTGAAGACACCTGGAGAGGAGATAGGGCTCTCAGCTTACGAGCACGTCCCATGCCCGTTCCATAGAGTAGGGCTCAGCCTGTATGTGAAAGTCGCCGACTGCAGAGCCCTTTCCTTTGGGGCCTTTGTCGGACACTTTGTTAGGGACCCGACGGTAGAGGGGCCGGCCACCAGCCAGTGAAACTTCCTCCGGTCGGTGTTCGGGGAGACAAGGGACCTGCAGGACTTCTCATCTGAAGCCCAAGCTTGCGGGTCTCACAACATGGAGCAGTCAGTCTTAGGCCCAAGGACTCTGCCATTTGACAGGGAGAAAAAAGGTACGAAAGAATTGACGGGGAGACCTCAGTAGCAGTTTTTCAAGAAGAGTTCTGTAAACTTTCTCCAAAAGGATGTTCTCCTTGGGTGATGTTTTTTAAAAGCCAGCAAAAAAGCACCTGCTGCTGCATGTTCTTTCTCTCCCACCCCACCCCACCCCCACGCAGCCCCTCAGAGCATGCGGCACCCGGTGGGACGGGGCACACAGGGCCTCCCCTTTCTCAGCCTGCGCCCCACTTCCCAGGGTCAAGAGGATCCCCCAGAAAAGAAGAGTCAAGGCATCCGAGGAACACAGTACTTGGATATTTCTCACTCTGTAAGGCTGGACCTTTTGGAACAAAAGATTCTTGATGTCTCACAGGGAATTGGGTGCCAGACCTGGCCTAAACCAGTGCCTGTGCACACGGGTGCAGGACGTGGCGGGCAGGCTCACGCTGGGACGCGTGTGTCTCAGCTGGTGTCATGGCACAGAGCTGCAGTTGGCACATCCATGTTCTCCACGCAGAGGCCCACGGAGTGCTGAGACGGAAGGCGCGTGGGATGGCAAGAGCTCTGAACGCTGGGTCTCTCCTCAGCCTGTGTGCTATGTCCCTGGGCCCATTGCCCGAAGTGCCCTCCGGGATCCCCTGAAGGGGCACTCCCAGTGCTTAAACAGACCGTGCCGGTGTGCCCCTACCGAGATCGTGTTTTGGTCACAGAACTCAGGCTCGCATCAGTAAATAGACATTTCAGTCGGTGGTGATTGTGAAATAGGTTTAGCAGAAATCTATTGAGAATAAAAGCCAGAAACTGGTCAAGAAAAGCCCAGTGAAAAAACTATACAACATTTCCCCACATGTCGAGCAGAACCTAGTGAGCTGGGAAGACAGGCCCAGGGAGCAGAGGCCCTGCCTGGCCGCCGACGGCTGCACCATGTGACCTGTGCGCTGAGTGCACGTGTTGGCATTCAGTTCGATTCCGTGGAGATAAACACGGGAGGGAACCAGACAGCACTGTCACTGTCAACACTGGCAGGGCCAGCTCTTCATTAGGATGGAAAAGAGCATTCTGAGGAAAAATTCACATTAGTTTAAAAAAAACAAAAAGAAAAATCATAACAGCTTGTTTAAAGAGCAAAATAATGATAAAATGATGGTTTCCAGGAATCCAGGGTCCGGGTGCGTGCACCGGCCCCTCCCTGGTCTCTCCTGAGTGACGGCAGTGCTGTGAGCAGGAGCGGAGGAACGGGACGCTCAGGGAACGGTGCTGACCCCTTAGATCAAACGCTACTCTCTACACTTCCGACGAGATACAAACGTTCCACACGCCAACCCACTGCCAGTCATAACTTCAACCTAAGACAGCGCGGGAGGGAGCCTGGACCTTGTGAGGCGTTCAAGTTTCGCGGTAATGCTGTGGCGTGAGGCCTGTGTGTCCTGGACGCCGAGCCGGGCTCGGGCGTGGTCAGTGCAGGGCAGCGGTGCTGCCAAGGATGGCTCAGTGGTGGGAGGCGCTCCCTCCCGAGGAGGCCTGTCCGTCTGTCCTGGCGGCCGGAGCTGGGGCCCCCGGCCTGTCCTCGCGCGCCCTCTCCCCCAGGCAGGGCTGGCCGCCCTGTGCCGCCCTTGGATCTGGCCAAGCTGCCCCCTGGCGCTATTTGCCTTCCGTGACTCTCCGCCAGCACCGCCTCTTCCGCCTCTTCCCCTTTGCCTTCCCGGGCTCGGGGAAGGGCGTCTCAGTCTTGGCACTTCTGACCGACGCTGGCCCCAAGTCATGCTCACAGCAGTAGGACTGCCCGTCCTGGGTGCAGCGGAAGGCTGTCCCGTCCTGATGCTCCTTACAGAACGAGTTGGGGCACAGGTGACAAAACGAAGTGGAAGGTTTGCCACACACGTCACAGTGATGCCAAGGACACTCCCACTTCCCTGCAACAGAACACCGGACATGAGCAGTTAACACACGACGGAATCACAACTTCCACACCGCCAGGGTTGAAGCTGCTCTTAAAACCATCGCGTCCAACGAATGCAAGTTACAAGAGTGCTGGTGGCGCAGCGAGCGGGACGTGTGACAGGCCATCCCCACCGCTGCCCCAGCAGAAACGCGGGCCCCAGCGGTGCCTGCCCACCCCGCAGTGCCCGCCAGGCCTCCGCATGCCAACTGTCAGCCACTCTTTATGCGTAGCAATCAAAGAGACGCTGGACTGGGTGCAGGAGTGCCCTCCCACGTGAATGACAGGCTCGGGGTCCGCTCTGCTCCGAGTCCTGCCCGTGGGAGGCCTACCCTGTGCATGTCCGGCTCTGGCTTTCCCTCTGTGCCCTGCCTGCTGCTGAGGAACCGATTTTCTACTTGGGGATGGACCTTTCTGGAATGAATCTGTAAAAGGCTTTTAGGGGAGGAAGAACTCTCACATCCACCACAAATATTTTTCTGTGTCATCTGCCTTTTGACCTTGGTTTGTCAACTTTCGTCATACAAAATATGTATTTTTGCTTCTTGTCTTTGGGTGAAGGTCTTTTCACTTGTCTCTTGGGATTACAGTCCTACCCCTAGTGACATTTTGCCAACGACAAAATGCATACCCGCCGGCGGTCCCATGGGAGTACCATGGCAGGGGCCCCACAGCCAGGCCTGTGGAGGTGTACTCTTGACGGTCACTCAGTGCCAGAGTCACCTGACAGCACACTACTCAGCACACGTCCTGGTCACGAAACGACATGTGGTAGGTATGTAGGGCTACTGTTTCACGCTGGTGCTGTGATCTCTGAAACACGGGGTGGAAGAAGCAACTCCCTTTTGCTTCAGGGAACCAGATATACAGCTCATCGTCAGCCAGTGGCTCCTCCTTCTGCCCCCAGGGTCCTCTCTGGGGACAGCATGACCCCTGCTTCCTGGGTGAGGGCTCTACCCTCCTTTTCCAGCGTGCTGCCGCCGGCCGGGGCCTCCTGGGCCTCCTGGGGGAACGAGGATGCAGAGGCTGCTCAGAAGACCCTCTCCTGGCTGGAGCTGCGGACCCAGGGCCACCTGCTTCCCTCACCCTGCTTGGCCCCCTGTGGGCTCCCACGTGGGCATGCACGCCAACTCTCCGGCAGGCGGTGAACAGTGCACACCACGCACGATATCTGTTCAACGCGTAGCCTGGAACGGTTTGGAACAGAGAACGGCTGGCTGCCCTGGACCGGGGACTGTCACTTCACGAGGGACTGATGCATTTGTGACCGGATGAGGCCCAGCCGCAGGAACAGCAGTGAGAGCTGTCCACCGGGAGCCCTCTCACGGACACGGCCCGGGACTGCTGTGCCTGTCTACCTACCGAAGGGCCGCTTGCCCAGGCCCAGGCAGACAGGTGGTAGGCCTTGGTGCAGAACTTGCGGTCACACAGCACCAGCTGCCCGCCGTCGCCGCAGCGGAAGCACTCGTCCTCCGACTGCCTCTTCCCTTCCCCTTTGGCTCTGCGCCGCCTGGTTTTCTTCTTGGCCTTTTTGCCCTTTTCCTCCGAAGAAAGGGACGTTGAGGTCTGGAATCAAGGATTCAGCACAATGCACGTAAAAGAACTACATGGACTGAAGCATACACAAAAGCCAAGAGAGCCAGGTGGAGTTGCGGACGTTTCAGAAAGCTCTGCAGATGTTTTAACGTGGAGGGAAGGGGGTGTCCTCCCCATGCTCGAGGGGGGGCACGCCCACATGGGGCTCCCAGACAGGCGCAGACTCACTGGACTGAACCTGAAAAGGCCGAACAGAGACCGAAACAACCACCAGCCTGTGAACAGCTTCTAAGAGCGCAGCTGAGCAGCAGGCAGACACACACCTCCCAACCCGCGGATGGGACCCACGGGGCAATGGACTCTGCCGCAGGGCAAACGGCTCCCACGCGCTGCCTGGGCTCTTCATTAGGAATCTCTGCAAGAACGTGGGAATAGGAGGATGGCAGAAACCGAAGAGCATCACCAGCACAGCCGAGGACAGACACCAACACAGGGCCGTGGCTATCAGACCCGGGTCCAACTCACTACAGGAAAGGGAATGTCCCCCCAAGTCCATGACCTTCCCAAGACAGTGGAATATGACTGTATTCGGCAACAGGGTCCTTGCAGACGTAATAAGTTAAGATGGGGTCAGACAGGAGCATGATGGCCCTCATCTGGCATGACCGTGTCCGTATAAGAGGGGAAACTTGGGCCACACAAAGGGAGAACACCGTGTAAGGAGGAAGGCAGATGTCGGGGTGAGGCTTCCAGAAGCCACAGCACGCTGAGGATAGCCGGACACCAACAGGAGCTGCGGAGTGGCCTGGAGAGATTCTCCCAAGAGCCTGCCGGGGGAACATGGCCCTGTCCACACCTTGATTTCACATCTTGGGCCTCCAGGGCTGAGAGGGGCTCAATTTTTGTGTTTTAAGCAACCCAGTCCATGGTACTTTGTTCTGGCCGCCATAGGACACACACTCAGTGACGAGTCTTAACAACCGACCTCTGTCGAGAGAGGCCGCGCCTGCCCGGGAGCTGGACTTCCCACCACCACAGGGACCTCACTCCTGCCTGTCACAGCAGCAAGCCAGCTTGGAGGAAGTCACCATGTGCGAGAAGGCATGCTCCTAGGCTTCTGAAGCACCGCTCCGGAGCTCTGAGAAAGGAGCGGCCGTAACCGTACCTTTGGTCTATCCCCAAGGAATCCGCTGCAGTTAGGCGCTCCACACCGACAGACTGTTTTTTCATTGCCCAAACAATCGAGGTTGTAATTAAAGGTCAGTTCTGTCCCTGGGAGGAGAGGAGACAACACCACACTAGAAACTCCTTTCTCTCATGGAGCCAAGGAGCTCACATTAGGTCTGCAAAACACGCCTTACTTTCATGTCTACAACAGGCATGACCCGTGGCTTCTCGCTTTTGCTTCGTAAAGTGGAGATTCAAAGCCAAACCAAACCTTCGCGTCCCCAAGTGCCGCCCCAGAGCCTTCCCAACCTGGCCCCATACGCTCTGGGCAACAGCCAGGAGCCCCCACGCAGAGCCTCCCAGAGCGCTGTACCTGCGGGAATGTCACACACAGCAAACAGGCCCACACGAGTGTCCCCATTCACTGTCCACTTGAGGGTCTCACAGTTAGGCTGGCAGCTGTGATTCATGAATCGAGAATAGTTTCCTTTGGGGCCAGCATCAATGATACGATCCTGCAAGGTAAAAGACATGTTATATACGCAGTCAATGCTTAGTAATCTCATGTTATTTTATGTATGTATGTATGTATGAATGTATGTATGTGTGTATTTATGTGTTGGCGTCTCACTATGTCGCCTAGGCTGGAGTACACTCACGGCCACCCCACAATCGACCTGCTGGGCTCTGGGGATCCTTCCATGTCAGCCTTCCAAGTAGTGGAAACTACAGGTGTACACTACCATGCCTGGCTAACTTTTTTTATTTATTGTAGAGATGAGGTCTCGCCTGGGCTGGTCTGGAATCCACGGGCTCAGGCAATCCACTCGCCTCGGCCTCCCAAAGTGCTGGATGACAGGCTGAGCCAGCAGTCCGACCTCATGTTATTTTTAAAGGAAATTTTCACTCTCAGAATATCCACTGAGGCCAAGTGCAGTGGCTCACACCTGTAATCCCAGCACTTTGGGAGGAAAGGTGGGAGGATTGTTTGAGTTCAGGAATTCAATTCTAGACCCACCTGGGAAACACAGCGAGACCTTATCTCTACAAAACATTTAAAAAATTAGCTAGGCATGGTGGCATTCGCCTATAGACCCAGCTGATTGCGTGGCTGAGGCAAGAGGATCGTTTGAGCCTAGGGATTCAAGACTAGCCTGGGAAACAGTTAGATCTTGTCTCTACAAAAAATTTTTAAAAGCAGCTGGGCATTGTGGTGCATACTTGTAGTCCCAGCCATTTGGGAGGCCGAGGCAAGATGATCACTGGGGCCCAGGAGTTCCAGGCTGAAGTGAGCTCTGATTGTGCCAAGACCTCATCTCCAAAAAACAAAAACAACAACCCCAAAGACCCACACTGGACGAGTACTGTTGCCTGTTGTACTGAAAACCGTGATGTCCTGTGTCCCCTTGGACAGGACACCCCCAAACCAGTTCTATTTCTCTTGCTCACAGAGGGGGGGTCAGGACCATGTGGAGAGAACCGAGGCCTAGTGAGCGCGCTGGTAAAGATAGCACCACCCATGATGATGACAACGGGAGAACTAGAAAGCCCACATCCACAGCTTGTAGAAGCATCACACTAACACAAGGGAAGTCTGACCCCATTAAACAATTGGGTAGGGGTATAAACAAACAATTTCCAAAGACCCAATCTGGCCAGACAAGCAGAGAGAAGGCGTTCCAATTCCCTAGCCATTGAAATGCAGATTAAAAAGTGTCAATGAGCCTGACTTTTCATCCACGACACCTACGTTACACTGGCTGAGATGAGAGGGTGGCTGCAGGGCTGGCAGGATGGGTTTTGATAAAGCAATCTGGGAAAAGTAATATATTCTGGCCTGGGAACGACTGGCTGACATCCAACTGCTGCGCACTGAAGGAATATTCATGTCCATCGAGGCAGAAACTCAGACGACAGCACTGCCCAACAACGGGAGATGGACAGACAGAGCATGGCCTTGAGTGCTTCACCCCAGAAGTCGCCAGACTGACCACACACCTGGGTGGAGTTCCCGCTGTGTGTGTTGGGGGCGTGGGAGTACTTAAAACGCCACATGAAGTATCACAGTTATGGGTTCATATGAAATCATGTATGTGAATGGAGAGTAGATAAGTCCGTACATAAGCAGAGGTGTCTGTCTGTGAGCCGTGTCCTGTGGTCCCAGGACACAGTGGGCCTGGGAGAGGGCATCTACACACGCCACCTCTGGCTCAAGCATGGGACCACTCGGGGACCCACTGCCTAGAACACATGCACGTTGCTGTTTCCTTAAAAACAGAAATGGACACAGCATGGTGCTCTGCAAGGTTCCCCGTCCCCACACAAAACGTAACAACCTTCCCAGAGTTCCAATTTGTTCCCTTCCACAGCCGCTCGATGCTCCTAGACTCGCATGTGCTTCTCTGCCCTCTGCTGATGACTTCGAGCTGTGTCCCACCATGCTGTGACACACTGTGGCCACGTGCTAGTATGCACGTGTGGCCGGCAACCAACGCTGCTCCAGGACAGCGTGGGGTGAGGATGGTGCAGGGTGTGCGGCTGCGGGGGCCGCCAGTGCCAGCAGGACAGCCCCGATCCCTGACACCCCAGCGGCCTACTGTTTCGCCTGTGCCTCTCGGGTTGTGGGTGGGACTCGGTGCCCCTTCCTTGATGGGGTACGTATCTGTCTGTGGATGGCTCACCATGTCTTGGCCCTGTTTCATTTATCTTTTTCTTAACTGATCTGCAGATGTGCCCCTGTATTCTGAATACCAGACCCTTTATAGCAATGTGTCAAAAACACTCTCATGGATAACCCGTGAATGTTAACTTTATATACCTTTTCCCACACAATACCATCTGGGTTTGATACAATTGTCTATCACTTGTTTGCTTCAAGCATTCTGGACTTGCTACGCAGCTTCACATAGCTTTAGCCATCCCATGTTATAGATTATGTCTCCTACATGTTCCTAGCTCTTTAACCTCTCTGGAATTTCTGTTTGTGGCCTGAGGCAGCACCTCAGTACTTGGTAAGTGGGCTGTCCAACCCGGGCTTGACCCCCTGACCTGTCCGGGGCCTGTCGCCTCCCAGAACACACTCACCTGTCCCTTCTTGAAGCTCATTAAAGGCAAAACTCTGGTTGGTTTTGCAATGTTATCACCTCTATATGGAGCTTGAAAGTTCCTGACCAGGTTTCTTTAAAAACTGTTCATATTTTTATTGAGATGGCATTGGACCCACATCTCTACATTTCTTCTCCCAACTAGAAACATGGTCTATGTCACGCTTTATTTCTGTCATCTCTTATGTCCTGCCGTCTAACTGGCAAGATTTTCTTCCACAAAACACTGCCAGGGGCAGTGGCTCAAGCCTGTAATCCCATGATTTTGTGAGGCTGAGGCAAGAGGATTTCCTGAGCCCAGGAGTTCGAGACCAGCCTGAGTATCTTGGCGAGACCTTGTCTCTATAGTTAAAAAAAAAAATCAGCTGGGCATGGTAGTACACGCCTGTAGTTCCAGGTACTTGAAAGGCTGAGGCAGAAGGATCACCTGAGCCCAACAGGCAGAGGCTGCAGTGGCCATGAGCGTGCCACCACTCTCCAGCCTGGGCGACAGAGTGAGCCTCCAACTCAAAACAAAACGAAACATGCTTCCTGTCCGCATGGGCACGTCCCCTTTTCCTATGATTTGCATCTGTCGGGGAAGGGCAGAGGGGGTCCCCATGGCCCCCAGGCCTCCTTCGGTTGTCCTTGTAGTTCTTTGGAGGCCCACACGCTACGTGGCCATCTTCCTCTAAAAGACACCAGCTGCCTCTGGCTTCTCCACTCACAGCTCCCCTCCTCACAATCTCCAGAGGAATGGGCAGGCCAGAGCCACCTGTCTCTAAAACTGAGTGTGTCTGCTCACCGTGAGCACTTTTTTTTTTTTGAGTTGGGGGTCCCCTCCATTGCCCAGCCTGGAGAGCAGTAGCATGATCATGGCTCACTGCTGTCTCAACCTCCTGGGCTCAGGCGATCCTTCTGTCTCAGCCTCTGGAATAGCTGGGACTATAGTTATGCTACCATACTTGCCTTCTTTTTTTTATTTTATTTTTGTAGAGTCAAGGTCTCACTATGTTGGCCAGGCTGGTCTCGCACTCCTGGGCTCAAGCAATCTTCCTGCCTTGGCCTCCCAAAGTGCTGAGATTACAAATGTGAGCCACTGCACCTGGCTGCGATCATGTTTTCTTATCCTTTCTTGAACTAAGGAAGTGTCCCAGTGCTGCTTTTCTGAGAAATTTTCACTAGAATTAGGACTGAATATCTTCAAATGATTTTTTTGTCATTTGTGAAAATGATCCTAGACTTGTTTTCTTCCCTTACCTAATGATGGGTGTGAAGCCTTCCTTGCACTCCTAGGATTGAGCCTGCTTGGTCAAAAGGGATTCTTCCTTCTCATGCTCTTCGGGCGTGTACCCCATCAGGGGCACACGTGCTCACAGTCCCCAGGCCTCAAATCCACCTCCCTCACCTCCACCTTGATGTTCACACCTGGGTCCACTCACTGGGCTTGGATTCTACCCTGGAACATGTATACAACTTTGAAAAATATATGGCACTATTTTTGTGTGTTTGTAAAAGGTGATTTTCTTTGTACTTCTATTGTTTCTGTTTTCTAACTTCTACATGTCTGCTTTCTCTTTATTTCCTTCCTCCAATTTGTCCTGTTGTTCCTTTTGTCTGTGCCAAATTCATGCTAATTATCTGTCCAGGATCTCTGCCTTTAACCTGAAGAGGCAAGTTCACCATCAGTTTTATTCATGTGTCTTTCTCCGGTTTCTCTGCTAATTGTGGCTGTGGGAGAGCCGTCCTTGCTGGTGACATTGGCATTATAAAAGCTTTCTTCAGCAGGGCTCAGTGGCTCAGCCTGTAATCCTGCGCTTTGGGAGGCTGAGGTGAGTGGATTGCCTGAGGCCGTGGGTTCGTGACCCGCCTGGGCAACTTGGCAAGACCTCATCTCTACAATAAATCAAAAAAATTAGCTGGGTGTAGTAGCATGCGCCTGTAGTTCCAGCTACTTGGAAGGCTGAGGTGGAAGGATCGCCAGAACCAAGCAGGTCGAGGCTGCGGTGGCCGGGAGCAGCCACTGCACTCCAGTCTGGGTGACAGAGTGAGACTCCAACTCAAAAAAAAAAAAAAAAAAGCTTTCTTCTGTGTCACTGGTAATGGTGAGGCCTGAATGCTGCTTTGTCTGAGAACAATTCCTTTATCTGACTTTGCCCAGCATACTTTTGACCACAATTTAATTTTTAACCTTTCAGAATCTGTTTCTTTTTTCTGACTTGGGATCTCACTCTGTCTCCTGGAGTGTAGGAGCATGATCCTGCTAAGTAATCAGCACCATTCATCCCAATTTTACACAACCACACTTAATTAAATCCACAAACCCACAGGCTTTCTGTTCACCATGGCTTCTTGGATCTCACATTTTAACTTTTGAAGTTCAATTTCTTCCTCCTAAAATATCTCCTTTGATTTTATTTTTCTTGAGTTGGAATCTCACTCCTTCATCCAGGCTGGAGTGCAGTGGCACGCACGCTCACGATCACTCCAGCGTTGACCTTCTGGACTCCAGCGATCCTTCCGCGTCAGCCCTCCAGCAGCTGGAACTACAGACTGTGTTACCATGCCTGGCTATTTTTTATTTTATTGCAGTGACGAGGTATCACCAGGTTGTCCGGGCTGGTCTTGAACCCGCTAGCTGAGGCAATCCACTCGCCTCAGCCTCCCAAAGTGCTGGGATTACAGGCTGAGCCACTGAGTCCAGCAGATATTTCTTTCAGAAAAATTATACTGATGGTCACCTCTCTCCATCTCTGTCTGAAGTGATGGGTTACTGGGCACTGAAGGCAGGGTTTAGGGTGCTTTTCCCTGAACACTCTGAAATTTCTTCTGGCTTCAATCACACTTTGGGATCTCACACTGTCTAACTGTTCATCCCTGGAATATGGTCTTATATTTTTCCTCCGGTTGCTTTTAATCTGTGTAGTCTTTGGCATCCTGGAGGGTTGTTTTTCTTTCGTTTTTTAACATAGAGGTGGGTTCTGGCTGTGTTGCCCATGCTGGTCTCAAGCTCCTGGTGTCAAGTGATCCTCCCACCTCAACCTTCGAAAGTGGTGAGATTACAGGTATGAGCTACCACATCCAGCCTTGTTTCTGTTTTTAAAAAACATATCTAGGTATAGATTTATTTTGATTTATCCTGCACAAAGCCTGATGAGTTTCATCAGTAACACGAGATAAGTCACATGTATGTGAGATTTCTAAAAACTCTTCTCAAATGACCTCTCCCACAGTCTTCTGGTCTTTCCTCTGAAAAACCGGCTAACATTTCTATCCTGCATGTCTTCTCTTAACTTCTTTCACTGAGTTTTCACCTTTTCATCTTTTTGTACTGCCATCTAGATAATTTCTTGAATGCAGTCAGTAATTTTGTCTGTAGCTGTCTAATTGTTCTTAACCCATTTGCTGGGTTAATGTCAATAACTATTTTCCAGACTTTTTATAGTTGTGAAATAAACCTAACTAAAAGTTACCATCTTAACCATTTTTAAGTGTACAGCTCATGATTTTAAATACATTCATGGTGTTGTGCAACCACTGCCACCATCCATCTGCAAAATTTTTTGCATCTTGCAAAACTGAAACTCTGTACCCTTTATTTTTTTATTTTTTTGAGTTGGAGTCTCACTCTGTTGCCCAGACTGGAGTGCAGTGGCCGCTTCCGGCCACTGCAGCCTCGACCTGCTGGGCTCCGGTGATCCTTCCACCTCAGCCTTCCAAGTAGCCGGAACTACAGGTGCATGCTACCACGCCCGGCTAATTTTTTATTTATTGTAGAGATGAGGTCTCCGCAAGTTGCCCAGGCGGGTCTCGAACCCGCAGCTTCAGGCAATCCACTCACCTCAGCCTCCCAAGGCGTGGGATTACAGGCTGACCCACCAAGCCCGGCTTAGAGGAAAATTTATAGCACTTAAGGCCTACATTAATGAGACGAAGAGCTTACATATTGACAACCTAACATCACACCTCAAGGAACTAGAGAAACACAAGCAAACCAAGCCAAAAGCTACCAAAAGAAAAGAAATAACAAAGATTAGAGCAAAACCAAGTGAAACTGAAATTTTTAAAAATTAAGGCCAGGTTTGGTGGCTCAGCCTGTAATCCCAGTACTTTGGGAGGCCACGGTGAGTGGATTGCCTGTGCTTGTGAGTTCAAGACCAGCCTGGGCAACTTGGCAAGACCTCGTCTCAACAATAAATCAAAATATTAGCCAGGCATGGTAGCGTGTGTCTGGAGTTCCGGCTACTTGGAAAGCTAAGGTGGAAGAATCACCGGAGCCCGGCTGGTGTATGCTGGGGTGGCCCTGAGCATGCCACTGCACTCCAACAGAACGAGACTCTGATTAAAAAAAAAAAAAAAAAAAATTAAAAGAATTAACAAAACAAAAAACTAGCTGTTTGAAAAAATAAGACTGACAGACCACTAGGTAGAGTAATTAAGAAACAAAGAGAGAAAATTCAAATCACCTCAATCAGAAATGAAAATGGGGACATTACAACTGATATGATGGAAATACAAAAGACAATCCAAGATTATTATGAACACTTCTACACAAATTAGACAATTTAGAGGAAATGGGTGAATTCATAGAAACATACAACCCCCATCCCTGAATTAGGAAGAAATAAAAACCCTGAACAGATCAATAATGAGTAGGGAGATTGAAGCAGTAATTAAAAGTCTCCCCTCAAAAAACAGTCCGGTATCTGACGGACTCACAGCTGAATTCTACCAGACTTTCAAAGAAGAATTGGTACCAATTTTCCTGAAGCTATTCCATAAGATTGAAGAGGAGGGAATTCTCCCTAACTCACTTCATAAACCCAGTATCACTCTCACACCAGATTCAGGAAAAGACACAAACAAACAAAAAAAACTGCAGACTAGAATCCCTGATGATGACAGACGTGAAAATCCTTACTAAAATATTAGCAAACTGAACTCATCAGCACATTAAAGAAAAAAGAATCTACCAAGTAGGTGAAACAACTTTACAAGGGGAACTACCTAACTCTGATGAAAGAAACCATAGAGGACACAAACAAATGGAGAAACTATCATTGTCATTTTTCACAGAATTAGAAAAAAACCATCCTAAAATATATATGGAACCAAAAAAGAGCCAGACTACTAGCCAAAGAAGTCCTAAGTAAAAAGAACAAAACCAAAGGCATCACATTACCACACTTCAAATTATACTACAAGACTACAGTAACCAAAACACCACGGTACTGGTACAAGAGCAGACATGTGGACCAATGGGACAGAATAGAGAATCTCCACAATTAAACCAAAATACTTACAACCAACTGATCTTTGATAAAGCAAACAAAAACACACACCAGGGAAAGGACACCTTATTCAACAAATGGTGATGGGAAAATTGGATAGCTACATGCAAAAAAATAAAGCTCAATCTCTAATCTCTCACCATATACGAAAATTAACTCAAGATGGATTAAAGACTTAAATGTCAGACCTAAAACCATAAAAATCCTAAAAGAACACCTAGTAAAAACTCTTCTGGCCACAGAGAATGTATGCCTAAAGCTTCAAAAGCATATGCAACCGAAATAATAAATAAACGGGACTTAACTGAACTAAAAAGCTCCTATCCAGCAAAAGAAACCATTAACAGGCAACCTACAGAACATGAGAAGATCTTCACAAGATATATATCTGACAAAGGACTAATATCCAGAATCTATAATGAACACAAACAAATCAGCAAGAAAAAAAGCAAATGACCCCATTAAAAAATGGGCAAATGACATGAACAGACATCTCTCAAGAGAAAATATACAAATCACCAACAAATATATGAATAAATGCTCATCAGCAATGAAACGCAAATTAAAACCACAATGAGATACAACCTTCCACCAGTCACAATGGGCATTATTAGAAAAATCAAAAAACAATATAGGCTGGCTAGCATGGATACAGTCAAAAGGGAACACTTTTATACCGTTGGTGGAAGTGTAAATTAGTACAGCTTCTATGGAAATCAGTATGGACACGTCTCAGAAAACAAAAAGATGTATCATTTGATCCAGCAATTCCACTGCTAGGTATCTACTCAAAGCAGCAGAGGTTGTTATATAAAAAAGACACCTGCACTCGCATGTTCCTCACAGCACAATTCACAATTGCAAAGATGTGGAATCAACCTAAATACCTACCAACTGATCAGTGGATAATGAAAATGTGATTTGCGTGCACAATGGAATGTTAATCAGTCATCAAAAGGAATTAAATCATGTCTTTTGCAGCAATTTGGATGAAACTGAAGAACATCAACTGAAGTGAACTAACAGGAACAGAAAACTGAACACCGCATGTTCTCGCTTATAAATGGGAGCTAGACTAAGGATCAGCAAAGGCATCGAGAATGGAATGATGTACAATGGAGATTCAGAAGTGGGGAAGGGGTGGAGAGACGAAAAGTCACTTATCGAGTACAATGTACACACGTGGAAGTAGTGGGCATACTTAAAGCCCACACTTGTCCCCCACTGTACAATACAATCACGTAGTCAAAAACTACCTGTAGCCCCTAAAGCTATCGAAATAAAGATTAAAATATAAAAACAAAAAAGAAAAAAGGAAGCATGTGTCCTCTAGCTTTTTTCTTTTTAAAGACAATTTTGGTTATCTAGTGTCTCTTGAGATTTCACTCAGAATTTAATATGGGTCTTTCGATTTCTGCAAAAGACATGAGTTGGACTTTATTTTTTATTTTTTTTATTTTTTGAGTTGGAGTCTCACTCTGTCGCCCAGACTGGAGTGCAGTGGCCGCTTCCAGCCACCGCAGCCTCGATCTACTGGGCTCTTGCGATCCTTCCGCCTCAGCCTTCCAAGTAGCCAGAATTACAGGCATGCGCTACCACACCCGGTTGATTTTTTTAATTTATTGTAGAGATGAGGTCTCGTTGCCCAGGCGGGTCTTGAACCCGCGGGCTCAGGCAATCCACTCACCTCAGCTTCCCAAAGGCGCGGGATTACAGGCTGAGCCACCAAGCCCGGCTCTGATTGGGACTTTAATAAGGATAGACTGAATCTGTAGATCGCTTTTGGGTAGCATTACTATTTTGAACAACATTAAGTCTTTCAATCCACAAACAGTATGCGTTTCCATTTGCTTGTGCTCTTTAATGTCTTTCAGGAATGTTCTGTGGTTTTCACTGTATAAGTCTTTCACTCCTTTGGTTAATTCCTAAGCATTTTATTCTTTTTGATGCTGTTGTAAACAGAATTATTGTTGTAATCGCCTTCTTAGGTTGTTCATTGTTAGTGTACAGAAGTGCAGATGATTTTTATATATTGGCTTTTTATATATTGGCTTTGTATCCTGCCACTTTGCTAAATTCATTATTAGTTCTAATGGTCTTGCTGTAGACTCTTTAGAGTTTTCGACATGTAAAATATCATCAGCAAACAGATCATTTTACTTCTTCCTATCCAATGTGGATGTCTTTTATTTCTCTTTCTTGTTTAATTGCCCTGGCTACAACTTCCAGTACTATGTCAAAGAGAATGGTGAAAGCAGGTATCCTTGCCTTGCTCCTGATCTTAGAGGGAAAGCTCCCAATCTTCCACTATTGAATATGTTGCTTGCTGTGTTTTTCACATATAACTTTTATTATGTTGAGATAGTTTGCTAGTTTGCTGAATGTTATGAAAGGGTGTTGAAGCAGGGTATGGTAGCTCACACCTGTAATCTCAGCACTTTGAGAGGCAGGGACGAGAGGATTGCCTGAGTCCAAGGATTCAAGACCAGCCTTGGCAGCTTGGCAAGACCTCATCTCTACAATAAATCAAAAAATTAGCTGAATGTGTTGGCGCATATCTGTGGTTTCAGTTACTTGGAAGATTGAGGCGGAAGGAGCGCCTGAGCAAAACAAGTCGAAGCTGCGGTTGCCATGAGCGTGCCATTGCCTTCCAGCCTGGGCAACAGAGTGAGACTCCGACTCAAAAATAAAAAGGAAAAACAAAAAAAAGAAAAGGTGCTGAATTTCATCAAAAAGCAAATGCTTTTGCTGCATCCATTGAGATGATCATGTGGGTTTTACCTTTGTTCTGTTAATGTATTACATTAATTGTCACATGTTGAACTGTCCTTACATTCTAGGAATAAATTCCACTTGGTCATGGTATATAATCCTTTACTCCTGGGCTCAAGTAATTCTCTGGTGTTGGCCTCCTATGCAGCTGGGAATACAGGCGTGTACCACCATGCTCGCCTATTTTTAAAAATTTTTTGTAATGAGGTCTTGCTATGTTGCACAAGCTGGTCTCAAACCCCTAAGCTCAAGCAGTCCTCCTGCCTCGGCTTCCCAAAGTGTGGGATTGCATGCATGAACCACTTCCCCTGGCCTTTTATTGTGGTTCTGAATTCTGTTTGCCAGTATAGATGCTCCTCGACTTATAATGGAGTCTTTTCCCAATAAACCCATTGTCAATTGGAAATGTCATAAGTCAAAAACGCATTTAATAACACCAAATCTACCCAACATCACATGACTAGGCAGCCAGCCTACGTTAAATGTGCTCAGAACATTTACTTTAGCCTACAATTGGGCAAAAGCATTTAACTCAAAGCCTATTTTATAATAAAGTGTTGACCATCTCATGTGATTTATCCAATCCTTTACTGAAAGTAAAAGCCAATGGTTTTACGGGTGTTTGATGTATGGTATCTACTAAATATGTATCACTTTCACCCCACTGTAAAGTCAAGAAATCATCAGCCAAGCAGTCATAAGTTGGCCACAGTCTGTATTTTGTAGAGGATTTCTGCATCAATGCTCACAGGGATATTGGTCTGTCGTTTTCTTGTCGTGTCCTTTCCTAGCTTTGGTATCAGGATAATGCTGGCCTCACAGAATGAGTCTGGAAGTGTTCCCTCCTCTTTAATTTTTTTGAAGAGTCTGAGGATTGATATTAGTTCCTTCTTAAGTGTCTTGTGGAATTCATCGTGAAGCATCAGGTCCAGAGCTTTCTTTGTCAGGAGATTTTTGATGACTGATTCTATCTCTTTACTTGTTAAAAATCTATTCATATTTCCTATTTTTCATGATCTAGTCGTGGTAGGTTTTGCGTTTCTAGAAATTTGTCCGTTTCATCTAGGTTACCCAATTTTATTAGAGTACAGTTGTTCATAGAACTCTCCCACAATTCCTTTTTGTTTCTGTAGAAGCAGTACGACTCTGTGGGTTTTGTAATCTGCATCTTCTTTTACTCTTAGTTCATCTAGTTAAAGGTTTTTTTTGGTGATCTTGTCAAAGAACTAACTTAGTTTCTCTCTCTCTCTCTCTCTCTCTCTCTCTTTCTCTCTCTCTCTCTCTCAAAGTTTTAAAGACAGGGTTTCACTCTGTCACCCAGGCTGGAGTTCAGAGGCTGGATTCTGAGTAGCCTTCTGAGTAGTTGAGACTATTGGTTCATGCTACCACACCAAGCTACTTTAAAAAATTTTTTTTTAAAGAGACTGGTTCTCACTATGCTGCCCAGACTGATTTCTAACTCCTGACTTCAAGCAATCTTTCTTCCTCTGCCTTCCAAAATGTTGGGATCATAAATGTGAGCCACTATGCCTGCTCAGTGGGGTGTCACTGATTTTCTCTAGTTTTTCTATTGTCTACGTAGTTATTATTCTCTAATTTGCATTTATAACAGCTGAACTTCAATAACATAAAAACATAACTCCTTTACAGCTCCGTCCCTATTCCGTAGTTGTTGATGTTACAAAATTACATGATTGTACAGTGTGCCCTACAACATACACTAGTAATTTTAAATTTATTTGTACCTTAAATTATATAGAAAGCAAAATGTGAAATTACAAACTGAGGTTCTGATAATAGTAGCTTTTAGATTAGTAATTTTTAAAAATATATTAGTGTCTTAAATAATGTAGAAAGCAAAAAAGTGGAGCTATAAATCATTGTTATAAGAATGCAAGCTTTTATAATTGCTCACTGATTTACTCTATTGACATTTTAATTTCCTCATACTACTTCTAGTAACTGTGTAGCTTACTTGTATTTCAATCTGCAGGATTTCCCTTGAACATTACAGGCAAGGCAGATCTAGTGGTAACTATCTCCCTCAGCTTTTAAAAAGTTTCATAATGTCTTAATTTCACTCTCATTTTTGAAGAACAGTTTTGCTGGCTATAGGATTTTTTTTTTTAGTTGCAGTCTCACTCTGTTGCCTAGCCTGGAGTGCAACGGTACAGTCTTGGTACCACAGCCTTGACCTGCTGGGCTAAGGTGATCCTTCCATCTCAGCCTTCCAAGTAGCTGGAACTACAGGTGTGTGCCACCACACCTGACTAATTTTTTTTATTTATTGTAGAGACGAGATCTCGCCAAGTTGCCCAGGTTGGTCTTGACACCCTGGGTTCAGGCAGTCTTCTTGTCTCTACCTCCCAAAGTGTTGGGATTATAGGCATGAGCCATCATGCCCGGCCTTTTTTTTTTTTCCTTCTTGACACAGGTCTCATTCTGTCATCCACGCTGGAATGCAGCTGCACAGTCATAGCTAACTTCAGCTTCTAACTCCTTGCCTCAAGTGATCCTCCTGCCTCAGCTTCCCAAGTAGCTGGGACTACAGACGCACACTACTGCAACTGACTTTTAATCTAATTTTTTCTTTTAAATTTTTTAAGAGATGGGATCTTGTTATCTTGCTCAGGCTGGTCTTGAACTCTTGGTCTCAAGCTATCCTCCCCCAGTCCTCCAAAACTGCTAGAATTACAGGCATGAGTCACTATACCCAGCCCAGTACAGGATTCTTGGTTGAGTTTTTTTGTTTTAGCACTTTGACTATGTTCCCCCCACTGCCTTCAGGGCTCTAAAGTTTCTGATGAGAAATCTGCTGATAGTCTCATTGAGAATCCTTTGTATGTAACAGGCTTATCTCTTGCTGCTTTAAAAATTCTCTCTGATTTTCAAAAGACTGATCATAATGTGTCTCAGTGTGGGTCTCTGATTTCATCTTACCTGAAGTTCACTGAACTTCTCAGATGTTTATATTCATGCATTTCAACAAATTTGGGGGAGTTTTTAGCCATTATTTCTTTAAATATTCTCTTTCCTCTTCTCCTTCTGGGAATCACACAATTACTTATGTTGGTCCAGTTGATGGCATCCCACACGTCCCTTAGGCTCTGTTCACTTTTTCTTAAACTTTTTTCTGTTTGTTTCTTAGACTTGACAATTCTCATTATCCTATTTTCAAGTTTATGAATTCTTTCTTCTGCCTGCTCACATCTTCCTCTGAATCTCTCCAGTAAAATTTTCATTTCAGCTATTATACTTTTCAGCTCTGGAATTTATATGTACGTATGTATATATTTCTGAGTTGGAGTCTTACTCTGTCACCCAAGCCGGAATTTCTATTTATTTATTTCCGTGTGTATGTATGTATTTTTGAGTTGGACTCACACTCTGTCACCCAGGCTGGAGTGCAGTGGCATGATCATGATGATCACAGCTCACAGCAGCCTCAACCTCCTTGGTTCAAGTGATCTTTCCACCTCTGCATTCCAAGTAGCTGGGATCACCTGCACCCACCACATGTACAGTCAGCTAATTTTTTTTTTTTTTTTTTTTGTAGAGATGAGGTTTCACTATGTTGCCCAGGCTGGTCTTGAACTCCTGAGCTCAAGGAATCTATCTGCCTCAGCCTCCCAAAGTGCTGGGATTACAGGTGTGAGCCACTGCGGCAGTCTGGAATTTCTTTTTAGCTTCTTTTTAGGTTTTCTATCTCTTTATTGATATTGACACTTTGTTCATACATAATTGTGTTGACTTTCATCATGACTTTTTTTTTTTTTTTTTTGAGTTGGAGTCTCACTTTGTCACCCAGACTGGAGTGCAGTGGCACGCTCCTGGCCACTGCAGCCTCGACCTGCTGGGCTCTGGCGATCCTTCCACCTCAGCCTTCCAAGTAGCTGGAACTACAGGCGCACGCTACCACACCCGGCTAATTTTTTGATTTATTGTAGAGATGAGGTCTCACCAAGTTGCCCAGGCAGGTCTCGAACCCGCGGGTTCAGGCAATTCACTCACCTCAGCCTCCCAAGGTGAGGGATCACAGGCTGAGCCACCGAGCCTGGCTACACCATGTCTTCTTTTAGTTCTCTGGGCATCCTTAAGACAGTTGTGTTAATGTCTTTGTTTAGTAAATCTAGTAGATCTGTCATCAGGTCTTTTTAGGGACAGTTTGTTTATTTTCCCCCTTTGAATGGGCCACATTTTCCTGTCTCTTTGTAGCCCTTGTGATTTTTTGCTGAACACTGGACATTTGAATCTAATAATATGGTAACTCTGGAAATTTTGTTTTCCCCCTTATCCTGAGTTGAGTTTGCTATTTTTATTTATTGTTCTTGCTTTCTTTTGGTTGTTGTAGGCTGTCTCTGTGCTGAGGAGACACAGCATGAGGCATAAAACATGTCTTTTCAGGTTTTTTGTGAGCCTGCATCTTTCTCTGGGCATGCCAGTCACTTTCTAATTTTCCCACATATGCAGTTTGCTTTCAAATGTCCTATTCTTTTAATGTCTGGCTCCCAAAAGAGTAAAAAGAGAAAAATGAAGGGGTAGGAAATGGGAGGGTGGGGAATAGGAATTATGTTGGCCCTTTCAATTCCCTTGAAGTCACTTCAGATTGAGGGGAGGGGCTAACAATAATGGAGGGAAGTACAACACAATGGCTACCACCTGTTTGCCTGCACCTCTGTGATCAGAAGCAGTAGTCTAGGGCCCAAGGTACAGATGGTGGCTATTTGGAGGACAGAGTCCTTTTGCCCACCCTGGCCTCCATAAATTGCATGCAGGCTCATCCAGAAACACATGCACACTCTCTTCCAGGCAGCTGCTGTATCTGCTGGCAGTGGGACATGGGTAGCTGCTGCTGTGTTAAGAGCTGAAACTGACCAAAATTAACCCCAGTTTTCCATGCAAGCCTTTCCCTGGAAATTGTAAGCCTTCGACAGACTTCAAAGGTTCAGTTCCAAAATAGTTATACCAAATTCTGCCAGTGCAATTGTTGTCTGGATGGGGAGACAGATTCCTGATGCTTCCTGCTCACTATTTTCCCAGAATCTTCTCAATGACTCTATTTTAACCCCCTAGTTTTTTTGTTTGTTTGTTTTTTGAGTTGAAGTCTCACTCTGTCACCCAGACTGGAGTGCAGAGGCCGCTCCCGGCCACCGCAGGCTCGACCTGCTGGGCTCCGGTGATCCTTCCGCCTCAGCCTTCCAAGTAACCGGAACTACAGGCGCGTGCCACAACGCCCAGCTAATTTTTTTTTTTTAATTTATTGTAGGGATGAGGTCTCATCAAATTGCCCAGGCGGGTCTCGAACTCGCGAGCTCAGGCAACCCACTCACCTCAGCCTCCCGAGGTGCGGGGTTACAGGCTGAGCACCGAGCCCGGCTGGTTTTGACCATTTCTAATATACTTTGTGTTGTCCTTTAGACTTAGTCTTGTGACCTCAGGTACTAAGTGAGGGCTTCCATTTGAAAGTTCTGCTCATGGGATTATGTCCTATTGTACTTTGTAAACATTTAAGTAGGGCTCCTACTTAAATACTTTGTTTCTTTTTATAGAAAATACATGAGGTATGAATTGCTTAAATGTCCCACATTTAAGATGTCTGTCTTTGGTTCAACCAGGCACCTCAGGTGAATTACCATGCCAGGGACCAATCTGTGCTCAACTTGGCATAAACATAGTAAGGCACAGGCCTAACACTTCAATTTCTAACAAAATAACTTCCCTGCCCCCATACTCCAAACAAAAGAGAAGCACGTTTTCTGCCTCCTAGCCCCATTCCAAGGGCCGCAGCCCTCTGACAGGGCCACACAGGTACTCAGCTTCAGTTGGCCCATGGGCCTCTGAGCAGGCTTGTTACTGGTCCCCACATGAGTTAAACACACTCTACCTGTTTTAAACCCCACAGCCCCTAGGGAAGCCACACAAACCCACTCTTTCCTCTGGCTCCCCCCCTGCCATTCTGCTCCAGCATCACAAAGCTTTTCTGTTTACAAAGTAAACTCAGACTCCCTCTTTCTCTGATCCTTTGAAAGTAAACCAGTTCGGTGGCTCAGTCTGTAATCCTGTGCCTTTGGGAGGCTGAGGTGAGTGGATTGCCTGAGCCCGCGGGTTCGAGACCCGCCTGGGCAGCAAGACCTCATCTCTACAATAAATCAAAAAATCAGCTGGACATGGTAGCGCATGCCTGTAATTCCGGCTACTCGGAAGGCTGAGGCGGAAGGATCGCCGGAGCCCAGCAGGTCGAGGCTGCGGTGGCCCGGAGTGGCCACTGCACTCCAGTCTGGGCGTCTGGGCAACTGAGTGAGACTCCGACTCAAAAAAAAAAAAGAAAGAAAGTTACCAACAACTGACACAAGCCCTAAACACAACCCAAGGCATTCTTCAGCACAGCCATAGTATCTTCCACACTTGAGAAATTTAACATCAAGAATAGCTTCTTGTCCAAATTAGGATTTCTCCCACTGTCCTAAAAAATGTACTTTATAGTTTCCCACCTCAGATTCAGGATCTGATCAAGAGACACACACCTCTTCTGGGTATTTTAGTCTTCTTTAACTCAGAACTTTTTGTCCTTCATGATATACCTCATTGAAGGGTCTAGGTCCCATGAGAGCTCAGTGTTCATTTGCAGTGGGCTCCACTGGCATAGCTGCCCCATGGCAGGAAACAGGGAGGCTACAGTTTCCCCAGGGACCACCTGAACCATCTTATTTCCACAGCAGCCATTTCTCTAGGTCTCATGTCTTTTTTCTCCCATGAATCATTCAAAATTTTTCTATGATCATTTTGTATCTAGTTTTCAAGCACTATTATTAATCTATTCTTTAAAAAATAACCACACTTTTCTGCTAGATTATGAGTTTAAAGGCAACAAAAGGCAGACATATGTATTCTGCCTTCCTCTCAAACAGCACTCAGGTACCAAAGAGACCACAACTTTACAGGTGAAGTCATCCAGGAGCAGAAAACCCACCATGTGTGGGAAAGGATGACACCCACCCTCCTGGGACTGTGGCCACTGAAGGAGCTTCCCTGGAAGGGTCAGCAACACTGGTCACTGTTGGATGTCAATCCCAGACCTGAGCACTCCAGATGTGTTTTCTTTTACCCATGCCCATTTGTAAACAAATCATCTCATTCTCCTTTTTCTGAGAACACAGATCCCTAACACCCAGGTTCCAAAATGCTTAGAAATGTGGGTTTCAGACAAACAACCACCAACCAAAAATGACTCCATTATGTAACAAAGGAGATATGAAACCTTCCTAATCTGTGTTTTTCTCTTCTTTTCCCTGCCCTTAATAAGACTGCTTGGTACACTCTTCATGCATTACTGGCACTCAGAGCTTCCAGGATGCTCTCACTGCTGAGAGGCAATCAGCTCTGGGCATCAGGCAACTGTGGAAGGACACCTTGCACTTGAGAAGAAAATGTGCAGGTGTTTGAAAATAAGCAACTAAGGAGATGAAACAGTAATGTCCTCACAATGCAAAGTCCAGTTCAACAGGTGAGCAAGCCATCAGTACACTACGGAAATTCACTGTGACACTCCATTCTGCATTACCTTGTCTATTGTGAGCATGTAAAAGTGGGTGATATCGTTCTCGTGCGCATACTTGATTCTTGCCATGCACTCCTCTTCATCAATCAGCTCCCCAACATACTCATTAACAAACTCTCCCTGGAAATCAGAAGAATGTGGTGATTACAAGGAGCATACAACCATGCGACCGATTCTTCACGTCAGGGCTCAAGACACCCCATCACATTCAATTAGAACAGAGCACCACATGCTTCATAATATCTCAGGGATGAGGTCTTACAAAGTCTTTATAAATTAAAGTAGCTGAGCGCTATAGCTCACACCTGTAATTCCAGCACTTTGGGAGGCTGAGGCGGGGGGACTGCTTGAGCCTAGGACTTCTGAGACCAGCCTGGGCAACATAGCAAGACCTTGTCTCTACAAAAAAGTCAAAAAAAAAAAATTAATAGAGTATAGTGGTGCACTCCTGTAGTCCCAGTCACTCAGAAGGCTGAGGTGGAAGGATCACCTGAGCCCAGGAGGTCAAGGATATGGTAAGCTGTGATCATGCCATTGCCCTCTAGCCTGGGAGACAGAGTAGTAATCCAACTCAAAAAAATTAACTAAAGTAAATTCTAAAGATCTTATCCACATTCCATAAATGAAGGCTGTCAATGAAAGATTTACTTACACATTTATTTTTGTTTTGAGTCGGGGTCTTACTCCGTCACCCAGGCTGGAGTGCAGTGGCATGATCATGACTCACTGCAGCCTTGACTACCTGGGCTCAGATGATCCTTCCCTCTCAGCCTCCTGAGCAGCTGGGACTACTGGCATACACCACCACATTTGGCTAATTTTTAAAAATTTTTTTGTAGAGATGAGGTCTTGCTATATTTCCTAGGTTGGTCTCAAACTACTGGGTTCAAGTAGTTTAAGTTGGCCAGCCTTGGCCTCCCAAAGTGCTGAGATTACAGATTTGAGCCACTGAGCCTGACCTTATTTATGTATTCTTGAAGTAGCAGCCTCCAACCCTTGCTTCCTGCCATACCTATCTCTCAGGAGCATTGTCTGATAACCAAAAGCTTTCACTTAACTCACCTTCAATGTGGGTTTCCCAACAAAGAAAATGGTTACAGAGAATGTGACCAGCTACACAGCAAGAGATCTTGGAGGAATCAGCAAGTGCAGCAGGCAGAGAAACAAGGATCCTGGGGGTGTTTCTAAGCAATCTTTTTCGCTGATGCTGGGACTGGCATCACGGCTTACAGGCTTTCTGTGCTGCAGTGGTCCCAGTGTGGACCTGGGGTCTGAGACCACCCATGCCTAGGCCATGTCAAATCACATCAGGGCTAGGCTGCATCCAGATAAGCAATTCCAGGTGTCTCTTTATGCACTGGATGCCCTTGGTGATTCAGTCTAAGAATGCAGGCAGGGTGTCAGCGGTCTCTGGTGTCTACAAATGTCCACCCTCCTCACATCTGCCTGGTAAGCGCTCCTGAGCATCTGGCAGCTTGTCTAAAAGAAAGTGGGTTGGCTGGGCATGGTGGTTCACGCCTATAATTCCTAGTATTTTGGGAGGCCGAGGTGAGAGGATTGCTTGAGCTCATGGGTTCGAGACCCACCTGGGCAACTTAGGGAGACCTCATCTCTACAATAAATCAAAAAATTAGCCAGGCATGGCAGCGTCTGTGGTTCCAGCTACTTGAAAGGCTAAGATGGAAGGCTCACCAGAGCCCAGTAGGTTGAGACTGTGGTGGCCAGGAGCATGCCACTGCACTCCAGCCTGGGAAACAGAGTGAAACTCCAACTCTTAATAAATAAATATGACAACAATGGGCCAGTGCAGCGGTTCATGCCTGCAATCCCAGCACTTTGGGAAGCCGAGGCAGGGGAATGCTTGAGCAGGAGTTCAAGACCAGCCCAGGCAACATAGTGAGACCTCATCTCTATAAATAGATAAATAAATAAATAGCTGGGAATGGTGGCACGCAACTGAAGTCCCAGATACTTGGGAGGCTGAGGTGGAAGGATCACCTGATCCCAAGAGGTCAAGGCTACGGTGAGCCGTGATTGTGTCACTGCCCTCAAGCCTGGGGGACAGGGTGAGACCCTGACTCAAAAAAAAATAAAAACAAAAATAAATAAGAGAAAGTGGGTCACTTCACAAATCTTTCATTTCAGATAAACTAACACCAAAATTCTGATATAAGGTATGTTTTATGGGAATTTATGAGCTTTGATAGATATCTTGTGAATTGATAGATATCTTTCCATAACATTTAAAAATATTTAATTGTAATAATTTAGTCTTTTAAAAAATTTTTTACATGTCATGTTCACAAAAGATACCATTCTCACATGAATGCAAAAACATAATAAGCAAACCTAAGTCTAAGTAGCCAGTGAACCATGCTTTCTAAGAAGCAGGGAAGAGAGATATGACACGTACCTTTCTGATGTCCCTCTTGGCAACCAGGCCCCATCCTTTTCCGTCCGTCTTGATAATCTTGGTCTCTGGGTACTGGCGCTTGGTAAAGCACTGGTTCTGACAGTACTCGCCCGCAGGACACACTTGTGGGTGGCACTCGAACATCAGCATCCTGTTCAGACACTCCGAGTCAAAGCCGCAGGGGTTCTCGTCTGTGGGCTTACAGTTGCACTTCGGGATTTCAGAGATGTCAGCCGTATAAATCTGGACTTTCCCATAAGGCTTATTCACCTGCAAGGAAGAAGCAAGCTGTCTTGGCCCATAGATATCAAAGAGCCTTCCGATTCCCCTGCACATCCACTACTGCCTTCCTCATCCAGACTTCTGGTGGTCTTCCAGCTTCAGAGACCAAGATGGACATGCTCCTCAGAACAGCCCCCACCCAGATCCAGCAGGAGCACTTCTCTACACTCCTGACACAGGAAGAAAACAGGTCAATCCCTGACCTGGGAGCCCCTGTCTCAATTGTCTTTTTATCTCTTATTTTAGAGACAGAGTCTCACTCTATCACCCAGGTTAGAGTGCAGTGGTATGATCGTAGCTCACTGCAGTCTCGAACTCCTGGGCTCAAGTAATCCTCTTGCTTCAGCTCCCTAGTAGCTGGGACTACAGGTGCCACCACACCCACACTCCTCTCATTATTTTATTTTACTGTTTCTGTTTCTCATTTATGAAAAAGAGCTGGGCCGGGTGTGGTGGCTCATACCTATAATCCCTATACTTTGGGAGGGTGAGGTGAGAGGATTGCCTGAGCCCACGGGTTCGAGACTAGCCTGGGCAACTTGGCAAGACTTCATCTCTACAATAAATTAAAAAATTACCCGGGTGTGGTGGTATGCACCTGTAGTTCCAGCTACTTGGAAGGCTGAGGCAGAAGGATCACCTGAGCCCAGCAGGCCAAGGCTGTGGTGGCTACAAGTGTGCCACTGCACTCCAGCCTGGGCAACAGAGTGAGACTCCAACTCAAAAAAACAGAAAAGAAAAGAAGAAGAGTTGACACTTATCTAGCCAGGCTGTTGAAAGTTTAAGAGAGAAAAAGCATACCAGCTGCTTAGTGCAATATAGGGTGTCCAGTGAATGCATGATAAGAGCTCTCTTCAGCAGCTTCCCTACCCATCTGTTTGACCCTCCCTTTAGCAAGCACCTGCAGCGATGTGAGAGGGCACCCTGGGGAGAGTGTTGGACAGGAGAACAGTCTCTGCCCTTGTGTCTCTGTGGTTGATTATTAATGGAAGACAGGCAATCAAATAAAAGCAGAGAAAACTGAAAAGAAACTAAAGCAGAAAAGGCTAATTTTAGGAAGGATGTGGTAAGACACTCTTTTCACTGTTGTGGTGTGACAAACTGTACAACACTTTGGAGAATAATCTGGAAATAGTCCCTAGGAATCTAAAAGTTTCATGCTCTCTGATCTTGTAATTTTGTTTCTGGGAATCTATCCCTAAGAAAATATTATATACAGATGAATAGAGAATGTTATCTTTACACACAAAGATACTGACTGCAGCCCAAATCTCAGGAGCAAAGACAGAGCAGCCCTGGTTACAAGTCCAGAGGCCATGAGGCTCTGGGTGGGGGGATTTGGCAGCACTGGCTCACTGAGCACAGGCCACCTGAGTGGGGGCATGGAGTTCTCAGAGCTGTGTCCTGGCTGTACTTTGTCCTGCACTGTGGAGGCATGTGGACACAGCCTTCCTGCTGGGGTTCCCCAGCTCACCAGAGTAAACCCAGGGGGAATCAGAATCACTCTGCAGTCCTGCTTTGGTCTTCACACCCTAACGTGAAAAGATCACTTTATCTCAGGGGCTCCAGTGACAGAATCATATGTGGCTGAGCACCAGCCCTGACCAACCAACTTGTGTCTCAGCATATCTCTCCAGCACCTGGTGACAGTGTGGTCTATGTAGCCAGTTGATACCTTAGCTTCTCCTACTCTAGGTAGCTGAGTCAGGACTGACATTCTAACCCTTCTATGTCCACCAGACCATGCCTCATATGCCAAGGCAACACCAAGAACCTCTAGAGACTCCCAGTGCTGCAGTCATCCTTGAGTAAAAAGGGCACCTGCTGGGTGGCAACAGCATCTGCTATTTGCCTACAACTCTCCACGCAGCTGTCCTCACCGAGCACTGCAGACACTGGCCAGTGACAGCCCTCTCCCCAGCCACAGCTTGACACACCTGATAACTGCTCAGTCTCTAGGGGAGCACACCCTCTACATACACACACATACAGCTTTGACATGTCACCTTGATGTGCTTGTACGGTGGGGGCTTGCGCTCACTCTCCTGTGTTTCTCGGGCTTCCCTTTGAAGCTTAATTTCACGAAAACGAGCTTCAGCTTCTTGAAGCGCTAAAAAGTCAATGAAATATGAGTAAAGATTTTAGTAAATAAATACATCTACCTTTTAAGCTCGATATTGTAATGGTTTATCCTCAACTTTCACTGGTAAGTGTAGGTTCTATTTTCCATAAAACCAGACGTTAAGAAAAACTGTAAAAGGTCAGGTGTTTTTAAATGCTGCAAAATGACTTAAACAGAAGAGTGCTCCAAGAACATCCAGGTGACTAAAGGACCCTGGATGCTGCTCTGTGTCAGTTTGATGCAAAGAAGGCCCTGGGGTAGGTTTCTGTCATACACTCCTGTCTATCATTGTGGTCTAAGGCCAAAGCCCAGGATCAATACTTGGGACTCACTGTCCTAAGATAGAAAATACAAATATAACTTTGCTTCTCTCAGAAAAAAGGGGCTCTGGCTCTATGGGATGTGTCAGGAGATCTCATCACTTGCCAACTGATGGTTACATCAAACACATTAGGCTTCTTCTCAGTGTCAGTGTCTCTTTTTCTGAAAATCTTTTGATACCCACCCATTCTCATCCAGAACTCCAAGTGCCCACTGTGTGCCCCTTCTGCTCAGTGCAGCCTGTGAAGCCTCGGGAAGCATGGAGCAGACAGAGCTTGCAGCGCTCAGATCCCTACCTGACACACACAGCCGTGACACAGCACGAGTTCACCCTGAACAAGTCACGTGCACACACTTCACGTCTCTCCTGCTGACCTCACTCACTTTCAACTAGTGCCAGCACCAGCTCCTCCAGTGGACAGCAACATCCCCATCCCATCTTCACAGCCAGGCCATTGGCTGGTCGTGTCACACTGCCATTCCTCTCTGTCTCCCACCCTTGCTGTGGAATCAGAGGCAGAGTGCCCTGTCTGCCTGCTCATCCTGACAGCTGGTGAGCACCTGATGCCCAGCTGTGTTTGTTGAAAGGTGAGGTGATCCCTGAGAGCCAGTTGCACAAGGCCCAGACAACAGGACACTTTCCTCCAGATCTGCATTTTACATAAAGGCAAGCTAAGGGAAATTTCTGTGAATCAGTACTGAAGATAATTTCTTAAGAACAGCTTTACTGCTTTTTAATGAAATTAATCACAAACTAGTATTACAAAAGTTTTTAAGTAACATATTTTATTCCATGCCTCAACAAATAAGTCTGCAAACTTACTTTTTTTCTAATTTAAAAGTAGAGATAGAATGCTTAGTTCATTATTTTCTACAAAGAGCAAATTTCAAAAAGCAGAATTTAAGATTAAAAAAATACACGAGAGTACAGTTTCACTCTCTATCTGGAAAGCTCCATACCGTTTTTGAAGACTCTTCCGATCCCTCTGACCCCCTGGTAGCGGCTGCCCCGGTCCCCCTCCATGTACGGGAACACTCGTGCCTGATGTGTCCAGTAATAATCTTTAGACCCAAAGAAAAACACAGGGAATTCTCCAATCTCGTGCTTCATTTTCTGAATATTTGGGGGAACATTTTTGGGATGGCAAACTTCTGCTGGCCACCATCTATTATAAATATTAAAAACAGGATTCACAGACTCTTCAGAGAGAGCGGTAATAATTTCAATACTTTAAGCACTTGTAATGTGAACACATGTGAACAAGGAAAGACATAAAAGTGTACAAATCTATTTCTCACACCTGTAGTTCCCGAGTTTGACCCAAATGATATCTTGGAAGTGCAGCTTCTTCCCGGCCCTGCAGTCGTTGCAGAACCAGCTGCCATCGGGCATCTCAATGTTCAAGCAATCAGGATGGAAGGCTGCTGGGCAGGACTCGCAGCACAGAAGGCTGCCCCCTGCAAAAGGAAGGTGAGGTGGCCTCAGTCTGGCTAACACACGCCAGCCCAGATTCAGCAGCACTTCACCATCTACAGCTATTACAGATCTCCTTTTTTTCTTCTTTTTTTTTTTTCCCTGAGTTGGAGTCTCACTCTGTCGCCCAGACTGGAGTGCAGTAGCCGCTCCTGGCCACCACAGCCTCAGCCTGCTGGGCTCCGGCGATCCTTCCACCTCAGTCTTCTGAGTAGCCAGAATTACAGGCATGCGCCACCACGCCCGGCTGATTTTTTTATTTATTGTAGAGATGAGGTCTCGCTGCCCAGGCAGGTCTCGAACCCGCGGGCTCAGGCAATTCACTCACCTCAGCCTCCCAAAGGCGTGGGATTACAGGCTGAGCCACCGAGCCCGGCTTTTTTTTTTTTTTTGAGTTAGAGTCTCCCTCTGTCGCCCAGGCTGGAGTGCAGTGGCATGCTCATGGCCACCGCAGCCTCAACCTACTGGGCTCAGGTGATCCTCTTCCCTTAGCCCTCTAAGTAGCTGGAATTATAGGCACGCGCCACCATGCTCAGCTAATTATTTGATTTAATGTAGAGACAAGGTCTCACCAAGTTACCCAGGCTGGTCTCGAACCCCTGAGCTCAGGCAATCCTTTCACCTCCACCTCCCAAAGTGCTGGGATTGCAGACATGAGCCACCACATCCAGCTCAAATCTAACTCTTAAAACATTCATTTAAAAACAATCTGCACATTAACATAAAAGCTAATGTTATTTTTACCACAAATAATTTCCTCTAAGTCTGTGAAAGGATTACAATTAATTTCAAAATACAACACACTACCAAACATAAATGTGTGGAGTATTCCATGTGAAAACAAGGAAGACATTATAAACATCAACAAACAAAGCACAGATAAGGACTGAAGCCTGCCCTCAATATGCGGTCCTGGGAGTGTGAGAAGCACACATGGTAGAAGCCCCCACCAGGCCCCTCACCTTTGGAGCACACAAAGCACCAGCTCACATTGACATGGGCATGGTGCCGCTTTCCCTTCCGAGCAGTGAAATGGCTTGTGCAGATGATGCTGTTGGAAGCGATCACTGAGCATCCTGCTGCCAGACAAGCATCTCCTCCATGGTAGGCAACGGGACAGCGGACGCACCGCATCATTTTACCTGGAGGCAAAGAAATCCCCTAAATACTCCAAACACTACAGATGCCAATCACAGCGAAGAGGACAACTAAAAACTACCCAGCCTTTATAAGTTTGAAGAGTTAATGCTGCAATAAACTTGAGGTATTTGATGAAAATATCTTTCATCAGGGCAGAGACGCTTCAAAACAATGTTTGAGAAAATGGTCAAGCATCTAAAATGTCATATTCTAAAATAAATCCAACCAGCATATTTTAGCATGGACACCGCAGGCACTGGGTATGTGGGCAGCCGTCCTGGACACTGTATAGTATTGAGCAAGCATCCCCAGATGTTGCCACATATCCTCAGGTCACAAACTGCCCCTGTGAGGGAGAATCACGTCAAGAAGTGCAGACAACCTGCCACCCTCATCCCACACATCTAATGTTAAATAATCTAAATGTAACGTGATTTTAAAATGTTTTCCTTATATATGAAGAGCCATTAAAACCAGAGCATACAGAACCTATCAAAATGGTTCAAAGGTTGCACCTCTCCTAAAATTAAGAATATGCAGGGTGATGAGGATGGAAAGAAGGAGAATGGGGACAGTTCCTTTATCAAAGAAAACTCTAACCCAACCCGCATCAAGTCAGTAACAGAAAACAAGGATCACTCAAAATAACTAGAATTAATTATTTGTTTGTTTTGTTTTCTGAGTCAGAGTCTCACTCTGTCACCCAGGCTGAAGTGCAGAGGCACACCTATAGCCACCACAGCCTTGACCTGCTAGGCTCAGGTGATCCTTCTGCCTCAGCCTTCCAAGTAGCTGGAACTATAGGCATGCACCACCACATCCAGCTAATTTTTGTTTTTATTGTAGAGATGAGATCTCACCAAGTTGCACAGGCGAGTTTCGAACCCGTGGGCTCAGGTAATCCTCTCATTTCAGTCTCCCAAAGTGCTGAGATTATAGGCATGTCAGGCCAGAATGAATTATCTTTAGTGAAAAACCCAACAGTCCCTGCACCCACCCTCCCAAACACCCATGGGACTGCATCTGAACCCACACTGAGGCTGTGTGGGCGCATCTGTACCTTTCGATGGCCTTGGGTTTGAAGGGTTTGAGGCATGGCAGCTCACACAGCTGTGGAGGGGGCAGCGAAAGCCTCGGCTCTCAAATACAGTCAGAGGGTACTTCTTCACACAAGCTTCGTGGTAAAACTTTCCACACTGAGTTACCACACAGCGCTTAACATCCATCTTGCTCTCCTTGCACACGAAACATGAGTGAATCCCTAACAAACAGTTAAAGAAAGGGTGGACAGAGAGGTACAAAGAACAAGAATTAAATTGTAGCTCTAAGCCACTAAAATCAAGCAACTCCTCCTTGGAAGCAGCCTGTGGTACTGAACCATCAGGCTCTATTTTTTTTTTTTTTTTGAGTTGGAGTCTCATTCCATCACCCAAGCTGCAGTGCCGTGGCACACTCACGGCCACCCAGTGTAGACATGCTGGGCTCTGGTGATCCTTCCACCTCAGCCTTCCAAGTTGCTGGAACTACAGGCAGATGCCACCACACCTGGCTAATTTTTTATTTATGGTAGAGACGATGTCTTGCCAAGTTACCCGGGCTGGTCTCGAACCGGTGGGCTGAGGCAATCCATTCGCCTTGGCCTCTCAAAGTGCTGGGATTACAGGATGAGCCACCAAGCCTGGCCTTAGCCTCTATTTTCAACCTTGCTGACTAGTCCAAGCATTCTTCAGAAAAAACCTACAGCCATCATGGGTGAGCTAGCTGCAACCTGAGCTCCAGTCTCAGGTGGAATACAGAGTCTTACTGGCAGTCAAGTGGAGAGGCCCACTCTCACCAGCAGGAAGCTTGAAGGAAGGGGCTCCTCTCAAGAAGTTTTTCTTTTTTGAGAGCAGCTAACCAACTGTTATTGTGGGCACAGATATCCCCAGAAGTGAGGTGCTGTTGTGGGACAGCCTTAGCCTGAGGCTTTCCAGGTGTCTTACCAATCCAAGACATTTTCCAACAGCAGCTTGGCAAGCGGACAGGAAGGGCTATGGCTACACAGCCATTTTCACATCATGACCCTAGGCTGTTCAGGATGAAAGCTCCACTCAGGGAGAGCTTGGAGCTGCTTTCTGTTTAAACTGAAGCTCAGACTGACACTGTGTCTTCTTAAAGAATTCACATTCCACTGGATTTCAGCATTCTGTGACCAACTAGGTCAGCTGCACTCCTAATGCCACACCATCTGAGCTGAAGCGCCCTGTGACTACCACCTCACAGACAGGACAAGGCTCAGGCCAGACCATGACCTATCGTTCTGCCACTCTGCCAGTCACTGTGTACTGAACTGCTGAATGCTGTTTTTTCATTAAAGTAGTGAGCCCTGCCATCTGATGGAAAGGCACCAAGGGGAGCACACACAGTTGAAATCAGAGAGCAAACTGTGGGGGCCATGGAGAGGTAGGCACACCTGCCAGGTACAGGCTGCACGCTCCCATGAGGGATGGAGGATGGGGAAGGCACTGGGGAGGGAGCTTGTTCTCTACTAGTGTCTCAGGACAAGACTTTGTGAAGGGAGCAAAGGAGCAGGTAGCCAGCTGAGTTGCACAACTACCTACCCTTGGGAATAGGCCTTAGAAGCAACAGAACTTGCCTGAGGCACACTCACTGCAGGTGAACCTCCCTTCTGGTCTCCGGGAAAGCCCAAGGCAGGCGAGGTGGAAAGCACCACAGCAGGGGCCTTCACACAGCAAGAGGCTGCCTGTCTTCTCACACAGCTGTGGGGACAGAAAGGGGCACTATGAGCCAACACCCAGCACAAGTGCCTTCTGCACCCTTCCTTACCACAAGGAATTTGTTTGATTTGGTATCCAGTGGCAGAAAATCCTGTTCTGCTACTCAAAGAAATATAACCATATGTGTACAGGGAAACGTCTGGCCAAGCAGAACCCACTAGTATCAGATTAAAACCAGACAACATATTACAGAAAAGGGTTAGTCTTTCAGCAACAGTAAAGGAAGCAACAGGATCAAAATCCTGAAGGACACATTTGGGGGCTTTTAAATCAGGTATGAAAATCAAGAAAACCCACAGCACATTTCCATCAGAAATCAGTCAGCCCAATGCAGACGACAGGTCCCGTGCTGACCGTAGGCGAGGCACAGTGCTGGCGCTTCTCACATGGCAGTCGCCCTGCATGGAAGCTCCAACTTTATCTCCGTCATACAGGTGGGGCAAGGTTGAAGCGTAGAGAGGTCAAATGACTGTCCAGGGTCCCATGGGCACGGATCTAGAAACAGTCACCTCAGCGCATGGTCTGGCTGACCTGGTATACATGTCAACAGCACCAAATGGGCCAAAACATCAGCCTAACATCTCACCTCTTCCAACAAATGATCTTTATGTATGTGCATATGTGCTATATGACATGCATATGAAATACACATCCTACACATGAAAAAAAGATGTTAACTAAGGCAACTTAGTTCCAGGACTCTGCTGGAAGCCTAATCCCTTCAGAACAGAAATCACTGCATAATGGTGGGGATGAGGAAGGAGTTAGAGGGGAGAGAGAAGAGGCTACAGACTCACTCTGCATTCCAGGACCCTAGTCAGACAGCGAATGGCTGTCTTCCCCTCACCTGACACACGTACTCCTTTTTGGCAGCCACTCCTCGTTCAGACTTTTTAGATGAGATGGATACTTCGGTCTGTGTTTCATCTGCACTTTCATACGGGGACTCCGAGGGCTCATCTCCTGGGCTGTCTGAGACCTGGAGAAGGAGGCGGACGACAGTTCACTAGTCGCAGAACACAGTGGGTGGCTGCACCCTTCAGAGACTCGCCCCGCCAGGCCTCACTGCCCACGAGTCTCTCAACACCTGTCTTCCACGGCCAGTGACTCACATTACCAACTGGTTTTTGTGACAATACAACTTGTCAAATAAGCCGTGTAGAAAATTCAAAAATGGACTTTATCCTACTCAATATTTAGCATACATATGTATATAAGAGGCACATTTCTTTAAAAATAAAGTAACTAATGAAAATCCTGTTTGTTCTAGTAGGTGAACTACAACAGGCTTTGGAATAAGAACCTTTACCTTTCTCACCCAATCTGTTCAGGTCCTACTACTTTAAAGTAAGAGAAACATGTTAATGCCAAACAAATTTTTTAAAGAACCAGGATGAAGTGTCAAAAGGTAAGGCCTCATCAGGTGACCACGCTATCCTGCTGCTGCTGTGGTGGAGACCATGAGCCCCTCCAGAGTGTGTGCCTACACTGGAGTGCTTACCTACAGGTCAGCAGTCTCCCACTCCCACCCGTGGGCTGACCATCTGCTTCTCCTTCTTCCTCCCACTCCGTTTTTCCCTGGTATTTCATAGTTCATTCATTCCTCCCCACCAGAGAAGTGGGGTGGGAGAAGGCAAGGCAAAATCTGCCTACTTTGTTAACACTTGAGTCTATGTAAAAGGCCTGGGAGAAAGATGTTGAATCCTGTAGTAGTGGAAGGATTTGCAGGTTGTGTTTCATCCATCTTTCCTTCATATAACAGTAATCATTTAAGACTGGGCTAGAGATTCACCCTTGCTACACACAGCACTTTGCCCTCACTTGACAAGCAATATCAATAAAGGTTTAAATGAATGAAATAAAAATCCTTGACTATCAAATTCAGTGTTTAAAAAAATTGGGTAAGTGTTGAAACTTAATTTTGGAGATGAAATAAGCAAAAGTATAAATTCTATTTCCTATATACCTCAGTAATCACAAGTAATTATGTGCTGTTTATCAGTGAACATTAAGCTAAAACTTGGAATGGGACATTATCAGTGAGCTTTCTCTAGATTTAGCTCACTGAAATTAAAGGAAGCTGTGGAAGGGGAAAAAAATTAAAAACTAAAAATTAACACAAAAGTGTTTGTTGACTTAAAGTTAGTGTTAAAGTGAGCTGATTTTTTCCAAGGGCTTCCACTGGTTCTGAATGGCGACTGTGGGCAGTGACAGGTGTGGGCCACTCTTCTTGTCTCACAAGAACATCTTCTAATAGCATAAAGTCTAAAGAAAAAGTAGGCTTTTAACATCAATTTCCTCACCTTTTCCAGGAAGATGGAAATAGCAGCATGAATGAACACTAAATCAGAGCAGTGCCCCATTTTAAGGCTTTGTCACCATGAAGCTGACTGGAGGGACCTGGAGGGCTGCAGCCACCCTCACTGTCAGCTTGCATCCTGCTCAGTCATGTTAACATCCAGAAAGAACCACCAGACATGCTCTGAGTTCAAACCCCAAATTTAACATGCTGATTAGAAATGGGCCACAGGTGGGGGCTGAGTGCTTCTGAGGCGAGACTACAGTGGGCACCAGGGGAACTTGGGGCATCGGGAAGCAGTGGCTACACTGTCTAGCTGGGGATCTGCTCAAAGAGTCGCCCATACGGCCACCTGAGGCTGATCCATCTGACTGATGGAGGAACCAAGGTCCAGAGAAAGGGGCCTTTCACGTGGGCTAAGGGGAGAGAGCCCGTGTGCTATCCAGCAACCCATGCTCTTCCCTTAATGTGGCTGGAACAAATTTAACAGCTAAAAAAAGAAAAAAAAATGTATGGAGAGAAAGACAGAAAACACAAACCAGTCCTGGATCAGAGGAAGGAACAGCACCTTTTATTTAAGATTTACAGAAAAAGTTAGCACGTTTCCACTTGGAGATATTTCCTAAATTAACAAAGTCTGTTTGAGGAAATAAACACTGAATACATATTTTGAATGGAAATATAAATGTTAACGACACACATGAGGCTTGTTTCCTGATTGGGGTCTGAGATCCACATACAGAATATAGACCTTACAATATTACAGTCCATGACACAGATTGCAGAAGATTCCGACTTTTATCCCACCACACCCCTTCCCAGTGACTGGACAGACAACTAGCCACAGTCGGGAAGGATCCGACGCTCTCCGCTCAGCAAATACCCGCAAGAAGAGCAAAGCACGCGGGCGTCCCACAGCGAGCCTTACTCCAGCCGCAGGCTCCGCCTCCACACACCAGGTGACGTGACTCACTCGGAGAGGCCATTGTGGAAGTGGCACATTCACCTGTATGGTCCCAACACAGTCCCAAATCTCAGTCTACGACATCTACGATCTATTCCATATCCAACGGGATGCATTTGGAAAGACAAAAGTGCAGGGACTGAGTGGATACAGACTGTCAAGAACTTTCCCGTCGCCTCCTGCGTCCACCACAGCCACACTGGCGGCACTGAGCTCCAAGCCGCTTAGCTCCTGACTTTTGAAAGTTTTCTTGAGTCTGAAAATACTTTCTCCACTCTCTACTCAGTATGAGATAGTGCCAAGCTTCCTATTTGCCTTAGAAATACATCCCTTCGGGGCAGGGAATGCAGTCTCCTTGATCTATTACCGGGACTTTTCCAGATGATATCACCAAACATAATGCGACCTAGTGAACACATTCCAACCAACTGCTAAAAGTCGCGTGGCCATTCAGGGTGACCTGTGAGAAATGCAGTCAGGTGCCACTTGCCGTGACTGCAACGCAGTCCCCTACTCTCCAGAGTGGTGTCACACACATTGAGTTTTTAATTTTTTGACAAAACAAATCCCTTCACAACTTGAATACGACATCATTTTTGAAATACAATTACAGACCTTGAACAATAAATATTTCCATAAACCAACATTATTTTCATGTTTAAGTTATGTATTTGTAAAGGAAGAAATTGATCACTAGAAGAACTTCCACAGTGTTTGGGCTTACAAATGATAAGAACCCTGTGCTCAGCAAGATTTGATGAGCTTAAAATCAAAAGTCTAATCTCAAACAGGTCTTCCAAGTTAACATCACAGTGAAATATTAGAGTGGAATTAAAATCATTTAAAAATAAGTCACTATAATTCATAATAATTTTTACTAAAATGATCCCTCTAGGTTACATAGACTAGAACCTTTCTAGCTGCTCCTAAATTCTAGGGTTAGAACCAGGTGAGAGTCATTGAGAGCATAAAGAAAATCTCCAGTTCACAGAACATAATTGTGCTTCACATTCATCTTCTAACCTATGCAGGCTTCTGTGTAGTCCAACCGCCCCACGAAGGTGGCACCAAGAACCAAATGGTGGCTGTGGCCAAAGAGTCAGACCAGGTGGCTGCTGCACCCAGTTCAAGGCCTGCCCTTATCAAAGATAAAACAAGTCTCTGAAATGTCCTATCAACCAACTTTGTCCCAACTGTGTTCCCAGCAGTGGCCATCCCGGGGGAATGGGCTGGGAAGAGGCATGGTCTGGCCAGATGTAGGCAACCGGCTGTGCACTGTCTGTGGAGGACTTGAAAACAATGACAAAACTGCCCACAGCCCACCTGCTTCTACCGGCACAGATGCTGAACAAACCCCTTCACTCTGGCCAGGGCCCCAACCTCCCTCCTCAGTCATTTCTTGAAAACACAATATGCCTGGATGGCTAGCATGCTTCAAAATATTGCCCGAAAGTTATATGCAAAAAGGCCAACAACTACAGGTTGACTAGAAAAAATTATAAACGCGAATCTGACATGGAATGATGTAGTTACAAAGGAATCCAACCAACAAGATGAGGCCTGTCAGGTTGCTGGAGAGATGCCTTTGCTGTGAAAATCCCCAAAGGAAGTATGCCCCTCACCTTTCCAGTACAGGAATAAGATGTGTAGAGTACACATAACTTTCTACCAGCTAAAGGATAACCAATTTCACATCACTGGCAGGTAGATTAGTGGTAATTTATAGGTAAAACAATAAAAACAGTACCTAAAGGGATCAAAATCAATTTCATGGACCAAATGTCCTAAAATATACAGGAGTCAGTGTATTTCTTTTAAAAAAGCAAAAATTTAGAAGTTAATAAGAAGCCAATAATAGCATTTTGAGAACCCTCTTCTAGTGAGATGGTGGTATTTCAGTTTCTCCAGCAAAAGACCATAATTCAGCTTTGTAATCTAAAAGACAAACAGCAGTCCTCAGCAATTACCTTTTCTGTTTATATAATTTATAAACTAAGGCGATAAACCTATTGATTTTAAAAGCATAAAATTCTAGAGCTTTATACTAAGTCAAAAGAATCCTCACTTGGTCTATGTACAAAAGTCTACCTGGACAGAAGAACCTTTTAAATAAATTCACAATTTAGAAGAACTAGATATGTTTGAGAAGTATGTTATGTTAGAAATCAAATGAAGAAGAAATAAAGCAAGCTTGCCAAAGTCATAATGACCCTATTTTTCATCCACTGTCATTAGACAGGATCTTCCCTGGTGAAGGAAGGAAACTAGCTTCCTGGATGTGTCTCAGACCAGACAGAGCAACTGATGTTGGTCCTCAGGGCACCACTCACCAAGAACACTCTCTATTCAACGGGATCACATGAACCCAGGACTTTCCCTCATTTGGAAATGCTTGTCCTCATATTCACACCAGGATGGAGGTGGACAAACCATAGCTCACAGCCCTGCCCCTACAGGCATGTCACCTCTTACATCAGGTTTTGGGCAAGAACCCTCTCAAAGGCATACTCTAATCATTTTAATTGTATATACGTCCACAGGCAAGTTTTATTTTTTAAAACTAGATGCTAAGTTATAATCTTAATGTTCTTCTTTTAAAAAACATCTCTGTGTTGGACTCTCAGCAGGTTCCCTACTGGCCCTGGGGTCTGGCCACTCACACACCTCTGGGCACGGACCTTGGGTAAGCAGGTCAGGGTCAAGAGAGTGTGGGTTCCTGACAGTTTGGGTCTCAGTTTTCTCCTCCTTTTCTCTGGTGTATTAAACTGTGAACATCCTCAACTACAAAGTCTCTTGAAATGGCCATTTCCCTATTCTTTTCCCCAGTCCCTGGAGTACTCCATTTATTAGTTCTTCCTGTGTATCTGTGTGAACTACTTCAACAAAAACCACAGGATCAGAGCCACTTAAAGCTGAGGGCACCTCCCGGAGATCCTCTAACAAGCACTCCATCCCACAAGAAGCAGGCTAACCCTCCTCAGCAGCGACGGGACAGACGGGTCTTCTGGCTCCTGCCCTGCCCAAGGACTCTGTCTCACTCACACAGAGTCACTTTATGTCATATGAAACTTTGCTTGTCATGAAATCTGGTTTAGGTTTTTTGTTGGTTTTCAGGAACATCCTCTTAAAAACACAGGAGTTGTTCTTATTTGGGAGACACAGATATAATATATACTAAAGAGAGCACTAAGATGCAACTACACCTAAAGTCAGACTGACTGAAAAAAGACATTTAACTTTTGTATGAATATGGGCTGAAGAAAGGCCAGCAAGGAAGACAAAATCCATCTGCAGCAGCTGGGGCAGTTTTAGAAGCAGATATTTAAAGGTTTGACAGCCTGGTGGCTCTCAGATCTGTCTTAGAAAAATAATGCAGGACCTCTATAGCCAACACTTGCACTCCCTTGAGATGATATTCTATTACAATGGAGTCCTTTCACTTTTAGAACAGCTCCAGTCTGAACTTCTACATATTCTGACAAGTTTCACCTCTTGTGAATGCCTCAAGTTTTATACTAGTAAGCTACTTCCCTTCGCCAGGCACAACGTGGTGTGTGAAAGATAGTCTGAAGCAAGTCAAATGGGATCATTAAAATGGTTCTATGCATGACAAGCAAAACTCATCTTGACAACGGGCAGTTCAAATGTCTTAAGGCTAGAATGTATCACCATTATTTTGATGTTTTTATGAAATGAAGGAATTCCATGTTAAATTCGTAGCACAATGAATTTTTGTACCTTCAGCAGACAAACGATTGCTCCTCTTAAGCTCTTTCAAACCAGAGCCCCATTCCACTCACCTCCTTCTGGAAGCCAAGAGCTGACCTTCCTGGAAAATTCTGCTCCTCCACATTGAGACCCCTCTTGGCATTTGAAGTAGGACAATTCTGCTGAATGTGGGACTGTCTCTTTCACTGCAGAGTGCTGAGTAAACCAGCCCCTGCCTACCTGACCACCTTCCCAATGTCCCCAGGGGAGGATGTCTCCCCCACTGAAATATACTACATTATTTCTGATCCTTGCTCCCCCAAGTACTCCTGGGTTTTCAGCTGATGCTAACTGCATGCCACCTCATGGATACCATTAAGTCATTTTGAAGGATCTCAACTACTCCATTAGAGAGAGGAAAGTACCTATGCTTTGGCTGACTCCTAATGCACCTATCACATATGGGCTGGCTAGCAGGCCACCCACTCAAAATTCATCATGCTGTAATTTCAGATGAAATCCCTTCATTTTTGCCAAAAGCCTTTCAAGGGTAGAGTCTTTACTTTGGGTGACCACTTCTTGAAACAGGGTCATTTTTATATTATCTTTTTTCCCCACATTTAAAAATTTAGTGATCTTGAGAATTTTCAATTTATTCTTGACCTTTTTCGTGTCCTTTAGGAATACTACAACTTAAGTCTGCTCCTAGGCTGTCTCTGAGGCCATGTATCCACAACATTTGAGCAACAGAGCAGCCCAACCAATTCTCAGCCACACAGACCTGCACTCTAAAGTGTCACACAAACAAATCCAGTGTTCTGCACTTCTGGGTTTATTTTATCCCCACATGCACAATGCAGTCAGGAGGACCACTTTTCATGCCAAAGCAAAATTTATACTTTTGGATAAAAATAGAAGGATGGTGATTTTATTATTTTTATTGTGATAACCATTACTGTCACAACAGTGAACCATGGAGTCCTTGCCAGGCACCCTAAGTGTCTTACATGCGTTACATTACCTAATGGTTTAGAACATAAGTATTAGTCAGAAATTTTCATTAAAGGTAAAACACAGCCAAAGAATCTGTTGGGAATGAACTGCAAGCTATTCACATGGTATTGTGACCAGCACACTTTCTGCTGAAGGGCAAGTGAAGCCTTTTCCTCGCCATGCAAACATGCGGACACCTGGGGCAGGACACCAGGCTGCTGCCCCCAGATTTAGACACCACAACATGAAGGCTGATGCTCTACAAAAGCAACTAATAAAGGGGCTGGTGTAGATAACCTGATTATAATATCCCCTAGGTATTGGCCCTTGAATCAAAAGAGTTAACTGGTTCACAATGATACTGTAAATGGTATTTTTTCCTAAAAATTTACTATATCTAGTGTCATAGTAAAACCGTTTAGTAAAAAAGGACAGAATTAAAACTCTTCCTGCCTTTTATGTTGGAAATTAATGTAGTATCTACAGTACTGAATACATTTCATTGGCAATGAGAATAGCTGACGAGGACTCCTTTTAATATGTGCTGTTTGTTCTTTGTTCTTAAAGGTACAGATGCTGACATTTTGCAATAAAAATTCAGTAAGTAATGAACTAGAGGAGAAAACGACCTCTAACAGGATCACCCCCTCCAAGCATGTCCCTGTTGCAGCTCTGGGACAGCCCCTGATTAAAGGGCCCGCTTTTTAACTTGAAATCTACATTGACCACTGGAATATGAGCGTGTTTCTGTTATGAGATGAATGTGATCGATTAAATGGCCTTGATTAGGTATCTTACCTTGGTCTTAAAATTTGTTATCTGTTTTCTTCATTGTATGTGTTTATTAATACCAGTAAAAACAGATTATCACACATCTTCCATAAAATGATTGTGATAGAAATGTCACTGAGTGTGTACGATGATACACCACCTGCAGCAGCATCCTGGAATATTACATCACTCTAAGTGCAGTACAGGGCAGCTGAGTTCAAATCCAACTTGACTGGTGTGGGCTCCCACAAAAGCTGTTACCAGTGAAGGCGAAAAAAATAAGAATTTGCTCTACTAAGGGAATAAGAAATGAAGTTACAAAACACTTAAATCACATTAATTCCTTCACAGGTCTTTGTCATGCAAATGTGTAATTTTAATCTATTTTCTTCATTGGAGTGATATACTACAATGCAATGATTATTCCAATATAAATTGTATTTATCACATATACCTTTTTCAAGAAGAATTTAAACCACAACATGACCTAAAATGTTTTGAAATACCAACCCTATGAAAATCCCTTATTGCAATCAGGTGTGACGAAAGGAAGAAAATATAAACATGCAAAGGGTGCATGACCCAAATAGGGAGTTAGTCTGAACCTCAAACAGCAATTCCCATGGTCACCTAGCTCATATCAGAACTGGGCCCAGCAGTGTACAGGGTGTTTTTTTATAACTCTACATTTTGCCTCATATGCTAACAGGTATTCAGCATTAACATTATAAACATTTGTTGTAGTTCAATAGTGTTACTACATAATATACAAGTTTATTTGTTCACTAAAAGTGTTTTAATTAACAGTGTAATTCCGTAAAAATGAACTCTCATGGAAAATTTATATAAGCCACACAAAAGTAGCCTAATAGAAAAGGCCTAGTATATATTTTTACTTAAGGAACATAATGCACACTATGGGATCTACATATCACCTTCAAAATGTAGGAAACCTTATGAAATTAATGTGTTTAATATATAACATAAATGCACTTAATAATCTGACAACCTCTGATATTCTAAAGAACTAAAAACCAATTAAGTCTAAGGATTATAAAATGCTTCATCTAAGTCTTCCCAAGGTCAGAACAATTGACTAGGCCAGGGAGACTAAGATCTCCCAACTTGCGGGCAGGCCTCCACCATACCATGCTAATCTTAAACCCTTGTACATGACTCTAAACCAAAGCCTTGGATCAGAGCCATGGAAAAACAGACAAGATTTCAGCAGCCTCCATGTTCTATTTTCTATGACAATAGTATATGTAAAAAATCAATAAAATAAGTGGACGAAAATATGATGAAAGAAAAACTCATTAAAAATGTTTTAAAGACAGTTTTTCTTCTTTGAGAAACTTGTCCATGGCAGGTCTTTCTGCTATGAATCTTCTTTTATCCTTCTCTTCTTCTTGCTAATAAACTCTATTTTGAAATTTTAAAAAATATACATATATACTTTAAAAACAAGACTGGGCACAGTGATTGCATGTCTGTAATCCCAGCACTTTGGGAGGTTGAGGTGAGAGGATCACTTAACCTCAGAAGTCTGAAACGAGCATGGGCAACAGAGTGAGTCCCCATTTCTACAAAAAAGTAAAAAACAAAATTTTAAAACAAAAATGACAATTTAAATAAAAGGTCCATGGAACTAATATCAGTTATATTTAATATTCTTCTTTTCTGGAATGTAGATCACTTTTCATGTAATTTTCTAGGATTCAAACTTGAACTTGGACAAGAAAGAATGAAAAAAGAAAAAATAATTTGCCTTTTCATGCTTCAGTAAGCTCCTAAAAGTTCAATAAATAATTCTCAATATATATTTTTAAATGTGTCAAATGTAAGAAATGCTTAGCACATAGCAGTTATAAGCAAGCCCCAGTCCCACATATGTGAGCAGCTCCTGACCACTACTGAGTTGGTTTCAGTCACTGAAGAAAATCCCACTCAGAGGAGTAGTGTATGCTTGCATCATCACTGAAGATTCAGAACGGCGAGCTGCAGAACTTCCTGGGCACCTCAAGGATCGCCTCGGTCCCTGACCTTCATGCACTGAAAGGCCTATCCCTCCTCTAATGGGAGAGGAAACCACTGAGGCACACTTATCTCTCCTGGGGACTGTGGCAGAAACCCAGTCAGAAGTGCCTTCTGACCCAGCAAGAGTAAGGGCCTGACCAGCCCCTGCCTCACTACCCTGTTCCAAAAAGGCCCATGGTTGTCATTTCCTCATAAATACTACAAAAACAGGACTCATGTCTACAATGAGAAAAACAGAATAACAGGGAACCAAATAACGAGAACTAAAAACTTCAAATCAAGCTCCATGAAAATAGTCCCTAAAAATCAGGAAACCAAAACTACTCTGGACAAAAAATTATCACATCTGCATTTTGTGGCCATTATTTGTTTTGTTTTTAGCAATGGCAAAGACTTAGATTTGATAATGAAGTCTAGATGTCATGTTACAGTGATGATAGGTAACAGCCTCAAGTAGCTATTATTTTGCAAGTCCAGAAAACGGGAATCGTATTACAATGGGAGTTCTGACTCACCTCAACACTCATGTAACTAAGAACATGCCAGAATTTAAAGGACCAAAGACATGAACCCAAAGCCATGAAATGCATGAGGACAAAGAAATTTTGGCTTCCCCCATAAGCCTAGGTCTGGAAGCAACAGGAACCAGGTATGCATGTGAGTTCCCCCTCACTCCACCTGTTATGAGTGTACAATGACCAGTGTCAGCTCAACTGACAACGTTGTCACATCAGAACCAACACAAACTTACTCTCATGTGAAACTTACAGTGTGAGAGGGAAATAGAACACAACATTTTAAAGACCGATTTTTATGAACTAAGAAACTGCACCAAGAATGAAGTATCTACATTCATTTACAAAGACCCCGTGTAAAGTGCTCAAACAGACTAAAACAGTGCACTACTTTTCCCATTTCATGAGTGTAGATAGTTAGGAGGACCTAGAACACCTACACTAGGGAGAACACCAAATTTATGCTTATTAAGTCAGAGCCTTACTCACACTGCAACTTGGGTGCTAACTGGCCTTCATATGAATGCCATGTTGTCATTATTATTATTGTTTTACCTCATTCTCAGTTAAGGATGCAGAAGGAGATGAACTTTTGCTAAACCCAAGAGCTGAAGATGCTGCCGTGGAAGCCCGATTTCGCTTCTTCAGTGGTTTGCATGCATCAGACAGATTTTTCGTTGCTGTAAAATAATTTTTGTTTATAAAGTTTCAAATCTTAGACCCTTAATCTCTTTACTGCTTTAAAATTACCCATCAAATAAGTGAAGTTCTAAAGAGGAATCTTCTGGGTTCCTTTTTCCTTCTGGCTAAACTTTTTAGTGTGGAGAAATACAAATGTAAACAAGAGCAGACAAACTATACAATGAACCCCATGTCCCTGCTGCCTGGACTCTGAAAACAGTAGCAGGGGCAATGTGGCTCCATCTACACCTGTTCTATGTCCCCCTGCAGGATTTTTCTGAAGCAAATCCCAGAAATATCATTTTATCCATAAAAAAGGTTAGTGCAAGTCTCTAAAACATAACATTTTAAATATAATCACAATGCCACTATTATGCTTAAAAGTAACAAAACCTTTATATCACCAAATATCCAGTCAGTGTTCAAATATCCAATTGCTCACAAATGTCTTTTTTTAAATCTGTTTAACTGATTTTTAAAAACCAGTAAAGTGCAACAAGTTGCAAAGCAGGAAAAACAGAGCCATTCCAAGTCTACAATTACTCTCCTTCCCCAGGGTGGTTTTCCTTTCTAATTAAGAGTTGAGAAAGTGAACCTTTTTTTAGTAAACTATCACACAGATATTTCAAAGAGATAATTAAAAGGTAAAAGGGAGTATGATTACTCCTTTTATTGTTTTGATAGTTATTTTTCATAAACATTTTAAGCTAGTTTCTTTGGCATGTGAAACAGAAATAGTCCTTACTTTTATTTTTAGCAATATACAGAGGATCAGGATTTTGAAAGAGTGGTATAATGTATAGCAAAAACTGACACCATCAAATAAGAAGCCTGAAACCTTAAATCACTTTTCTAGTAAAATTTTAAACTGAAAACAATAAAACCAAGTAAAAATCAGCAGAAAAGTAACCAACAAAATTTAATCGAATCCTTAAAACAACTTATATATTAAAAGTTTATTTTTCGACTGCATAAGAAACTCCCTTTCATCTTATCCCATAAGGTTCTAGCTCAGCTGTGGCTCCCTCCCCAGTCCTGCTCCCTTCACCAGCCCATGCTTCCCTTTCATACACTCAACCCACCCGCTGGCCCAACCTGGCCACCCAGAAGAAGCCAACGAAGGAAGAAGAGCTGACCACATTACCTGCCTGGCTCTTGAGCGAAGAGGCTGCCTCTATAGTCTTGTAAGAGCTTGTTCTGGCCGTTTTGTCAGTGATTGTGTCTCTCTATTAGTAAACAAAAGAGAGAGAAAGAAAGAAAGAAAAAAGAAAGGAAAAAAGTCTCCTCATGTAAATGAACACAGGTTGCTGAAAAGTTTCGTGGCAGAAACATCTTTCTTTGGGAATGTTGTCCACACACAAAGCCATCTGCAGTTGCCCAACGTCAGACTTTGTTTTCACAATCTGGACTGATCCTTTCTTCAAACCTCTCACTCTTCTATCTGTCAGGAGGGTGAGGTGGGCAGGGCTGTGCCAAGACCTGCTGGAGTCATGTGGTTAAGACACCCGATAGGAGTCGTATTCAACATGCATCTAGATTTTCCACTAAGCCCAAAGCAGAGTATGAACATGAAGGAATCAGCCTTTCCAGTCAACAGGTGCCAATAAATTTAGAGTCAGACCTACTAAGTCAGGGCCAACATTACTAGACTAACTCACTGCACTGAGGATTTCCGATTTTGACACTTATGCCAGATACACTAGTGAACAAAGATCAGTAAAAAAATTTCACAACTGACAAGAGCCCAAAAAAAAAAAAAAAAAAAAAAAGGAGAGAGAGAGAGAGAGAGAGAGAAAGGAATCATGAACATTTTACAAAGGGCTGAGAGTCTGAATGATGTAAGGTGAAAATGCCCCATCTCCATAGCACTTAGGCATCACTGCCCAGGGTGAACCTGACACTCAAGCAACAGGGTTCCTGCACTCATACCCCAACTCATCCATCTGCCTGAAACCTGAACAGGATGCAGTGGGTTGAGCACAAGGTCCACAGACAAGGTGCCAGGTGAATGTACTTAGGACAATGCTCAGCACAGCAGAAGTACTCAACGCACGTTACAAATCACATGAAATACATTTCTAAAAATGGGGGGGGCCACAAAAAAAAACCCAGACCAGAAGAGACACCATTATTTTTTATCATGTGGTATTATTTCCTGAGAGAATGGCTAAAGAAATATCTCTACCTAGCTACTTAATCTAAATTTTGGTGTATTTTTTTTTTGTCAGAATTTCATTCCTGCATCGCCCGGGCTGGAATGCAGTGGCACTATCACGGCTCACCATAGCCTTGACCTTCTTCCATCTCAGTCTCTCAAGTAGCTGGGGACTACAGGTGCGTGCCATCATGCCCAGCCAATTTTGTTATTTTTTGTAGAAACAAGGTCTTGCTATATTGCCTAGGCTGGTCTCAAACTCCAAGGCCCCTAGACTCAAGCAATTCTCCCACCTCAGCCTTCCAGAGTGCTGAGATTATAAGTGTGAACCACCACACTCAGCCCTTAAAGTGAACTTTGATATTTCAAGTGTCCAGGGTCACACTTATTTTTTTAGGCATATTATTTACACATAATCACAGCTCACTGCAATCTCAACCTCCTGGGCTCAAACGATTCTCCCACCTCAGTCTCCAGAGTAGCTGGGACTACAGGCTTGTGCCACCATGTCTGGCTAATATTTTTATTTTTTATTATTTTGCTATGTTGACCAGGCTGGTGTCCCACCCCTGGGCTCGAGCAATCCTCCCACCTCGGCCTCCCAAAGTGCTGGTATTACAGGCATGAGGCACCACACCTGACCTATACAAATATGTCAAAGCAACCAATTTTAGCATGATTTCCAGCAAAATGCTGCTTTAATAGCAGGTAACCAGAGGAAACATTAAGTATGTGCTTCCTAGTAACTGCTAACTTTAGTGACTCTGAGTAAATTTTACCTAGCTTATTGCTGATACTTGATAACTAAACAATCCCACCTGATGGCAGGTGTCCCAGGTGGCCAGAAAGATGGAGCAGGGCCCACCTGCTCCCCTGAACTGCAAATACAACTCATGTGGTGTCCACATATTTACAATGTAGCAATATGTGAGGTTTATTTTCCATTCTTCAAGATAAAACAAAACAATAAAAAGGGCATCTTAGCCGGGCTCAGTGGTTCAGCCTGTAATCCCGCACCTTTGGGAGGCTGAGGTGAGTGGATTGTCTGAACCTGCGGGTTTGAGACCCACCTGGGCAGCGAGACCCCATCTCTACAATAAATCAAAAAATCAGCTGGACGTGGTAGCGCGTGCCTATAGTTCCGGCAACTTGGAAGGTTGAGGCGGAAGGATCGCCGGAGCCCAGCAGGTCGAGGCTGTGGTGGCCGGGAGCGGCCACTGCACTCCAGTCTGGGTGACAGAGCGAGACTCCAACTCAAAAAAAAAAGGGCATCTTAATTTAACCTGCGCGAGTGTGCCAGGGCACTTCAGCCTGGGCAACACAGTGAGACTCCAACTCAAAAAATAAATAAATAAATAAATATGCAGAACAAAATTATGAATTTTACAGCAACCTGGATGGAACTAGAGTCTATAATACTGAGTGACCTCTCACAAAAACAAAGATCTGAGTATCACATGTTCTCACTCATATAGTGGATCTTGATCATCCAACGTACTACCATAAGAAAATGACTGGCAGTGGTGGAAAACTATGTGGGGAGGGGAAGGGGGATGGGACTAATGGTAGTAAACTTCTGTCTGGGGATGGGGAGACACCTCTTATCAACAAGGGGGCCTGAACGAAGCATATTTGTATACCTAACCCTTAACTGTACCTACCCCACAATATCATAATAAAAAATATTGATTTTAAAAAATATATAAATAAATAAAAAATAAAAATGTATATCAAGTATTACTTAAAGTATTTGGATGTGTGTTTTCTTGGATAGCAAAGTCAGCAGTTTCTGTACTAACATCTTTGGTGGGAAAGAATTTGCTTTCTTCAGCAACCTTTCTCAACAGGGTTCTGTGAGAAAAGCAAGTCTCACAGCTGAGTGCCACCCTGGAGAGAACAGAGAGGAATGCCACGTGTATCCTATCTGTGTTCCCAGGTAGGAAAAAAATGGCACCAAAAGTCACATGTTCTGACAGACTAGGCAAACCCAGAACATAATTACCTTCCGAAGACTGTGCTTGTCCGTCCTGAGTCTTTTCCGGGGTGCGTCCTCAGCTTCAACATCTTCTGTGGGGTCCTGTGTCCTCTTTGTGTGGTTTCTTTTTTTCCCATTTAAGTTACCTTGGAATGGGGGAAACTTACATGAAAACTTCTCCAAAAGCTGCCCTCCAAAGCACTGAGAACCTAACCAAGGGTGTTCAATGTAATCCTGATGTTTTCCAGGGCTTATGTCTTACAGTTCAAATCTCTTTACAACAGAAGACTGGGGACTGAAAATATTTTACCTAATCTTAGAGATTATATTAATATTTGTTATAATTATATTTTAATGTATTATAGCATTAAGTTTAAGTATAAAGCTGTATTTTAAAAAATCTTTTACTTACTAACATTCAAAGACTTGTGGAATTTAAATTGAACTTAAAAAAAATACGACTTGCTACTTTTTGTACATTTCCTTAAAGAATAATTTTAAGTACCAACACTACATTTGTATTTGCAAGTTAAGGGTTTTCTATGTGTTTGCTTGACTGTGCCATGTATTAGGAGTTCCCAAAAATAACAACAAATCCAAGATCTAATGTGTCCAAACAGTACTGATCCAGAAAGATAAGACGTAAGAGTGCAAATTCTAGAGAAATTTTTAATCTAAACATGTCAATGTTTATTTTAGATACAAATCCAATATTTTAATTTGCATTACTGCTTTACACAGGCTCAGGGTTTTTTATTAACAAACTGTTCATCAGACATCTTGTGAAAGACACTGTCATCCTCAAGCTTTGCTACAGCTGGGACAGAACATACTAGCACCAGAGTGCTCAGCTGTGTGGCAACCAGCAGGGCCTTGGGCGGAGGCACCGGTGTCCATGCCCTGGGTGCCAACACATGCACGGAGCTTCACCCTGGGTCTAGGCCAGAGGTCACTGCTAAAGAAGAGTCAGCAGCCAGAGAGTGGGGCACTCACCAGCTGCAGTTCCAGGCTAGTGTGATGGAAGCCCATAAAGCAGCTCTTACAAAGCTGCAAAGGCAGCCTCAGGAAGAGGTCTGTAGAGTGGCAGACAGCAGGACTTGCCTAGTTACTGCCCATGCAGGAGCACCACCAGCCTGTCTTGCCAGAACATCCTCAGTCAGGTTTAGCCTCCATCAGCATTGGTTCACAAGCTATACACACCTGCCAGCAACATCAACCTGGTGCCTTGTTTTCCCACAGATGAGGTGAATTCTTGATCCCTGACATAAGTACCTCCCTCTTCAGAATAAGGCAGCAGTCATCCTTACAGAAACCAGCATATGGGCATCTGTGTGAATTTCTAACACTGAGACAAAGGGGTCAGGTGATGCACAAACATGGCATACCAACTTTGGTATTAGCAGTGGGGTCACCTGAAAGTCAGGGCAAAAGGTCACCCAGGAACCAGCACACACTTGATATACACTGGGTAGAAGCCCATCTGTCACTTCTCCTATCTGCTAAGAACTGAGGGACAGCCCAAATCAGCAAAATAGGACACAATCAAATTTACACTTACTCTTCAAGGGTAAGCTGAATCTGGCTTCAGGAAGACCCAGTTCTTTTTTTTTTTTTTTTTTTTTGGAGTTGGAGTCTCACTCTGTCACTCAGGCTGGAGTACAGTGGCATGATCATGGCTCACTGACATCTCGACCTTCTGGACTCAAGTTGCCTTTCTGCCTTAGCCTCTCAAGTAGCTGGGACTACAGACACATGCCACCATGCCTAGGCTAATTTTTTTGTAGAGATGATGTCTCACTATGTTGCCTAGGCTGCTGTCGAACTCTTGGGCTCAAGCAATCTTCCCCCTTGGCTTCCCAAAGTGCTGGGATTACAGGCATGAGCCACCATACCCAGCCTCCAGCTCATTTTTAAATAAGCTAGTCTTTGGAAAGGGACATTTATCTAAACTCAGTGTCCTGATGAAGAGATGAGCTTTTGCCGTTAAATCAAAAACACAAATCCTAAATATCCTCGTTATTCTAAATTATAGTATTTGCAGTGAACACTGAGCAAATTGAACAAAATTCAAGATTAATGAGATAGGTAATAAGGAGATCTAGAAAGTCCTAATTCAAGATGGAAAGAGAAAGGTGACAGTGCGTGTGAAGTCACAGCCCGGCATGCACAGGGCTCTAGCAGCACAAGCGAGCACACATGGCCAGACCGCCACTACTTCTGGGCCTCAGCCTTCTTTGAGGTGAGTCTTGAAACACTTTATTCTTGGCCTCTCTAAAGCTCCTCAATGATGAACCCTGAGAAAGACAGATTTTTTTATTTCAAACTAATACCCAAATATGTCACAATTATTTTTATGCTAAAATGTCAGTTTTCCACCACTTGTGTCCAAGCACACACAGAACACATATATGATCATTGTTACACATTTTCTCCAAATCTTGCAATGTTACATCTCCCTCCTCTTGCCACTGCCCATAGCAAAGGAGCACTTTTTGAAGGCCCAGAAAGAACAAAAGGAAACCCAAATTTAAGGTCAGTTCAGTCACTCTTCTCACCCTGTGAGCTCCAAGCAAACAGGCCAGGGATGACCCTACTCCAGGCCCCTGGTGAGGTGCAGAGTATATGCCAACAACTGGGAGGGCTGCTCTCAGCCACAAGGGACGGGGATTTCCCTTCAGCCATGGGCCTGAGATCTGACCCTACGCCATCATATAAGCCTAGAGTCCTACAAACTGCCTCACTCCCTTCCTTCTCCTGTTCTCCCTTACACAGCTCCAATCAGCAGCACTGACCACAGTGGCTGCTCCACTTAGGCAAGAGAGAAAGGGAGCCACAGGCCAGACAGGACCCCAGGGAACAGCCTCACGACAAGTGAGGAGATGCAAACACCACTGTGTCTCACTGTGACGATATGCTTCTGGTTGCTGGCTCAAGCCCCACGGGTCAGAGCTGAGGAGAGCCACTTCTCTCCAGTTCCAGGACCAGAGCTCAGCTTGCTACACTACACCTATCAGCCTAAGCAGAGGATACTAGCGCAGTTCTGCATTTACCAGAGTCTTCTTCAGACTGGGCAGAGGTCACCAGGGCAAACTTTGTGTGATAGCGTGCTTTCTGCTTCTCGTTGAGCATGTTCCACTGGGATCCAAGCAGTTCTTCGATCTCCTCACCTGAGGCATCTGGGTGCTCAGCCACCACCTGTGGACACAGGAGAAGGTACAGAAAGAAGTTTAAAGACACAAAACTCATTTGGGTTTTGTTTTGCACAAGATCAAATGCATGGCCTGCTAGAACTTAGTATATGGTATTTTTATTCCCACATCATGGAACTATGTCCCATAAAAGCTTCAAAGAAAAATAGCACTTAACTGATGCTGTGACTCACTGAAAACGCATCAATGAAACTACATTTATGCAAATACAGGAAATGATAAATTGTAAAAAGAGAAAAATACAGACTTTTCCAAAATCACTAAATCACTGTAAGACATTAAGTTTCTAGGCATCCTTGAAAACTTGATAGAACAAGTAGCATGGAAATGGCACCTGAGTGCAGAGGTGAAGTCTGGCTCAGTTTCCTCACTGGCCACAGCACTCAGTTTCCTCACTGGCCACAGCTCTGGGCGAGTGGTAAACGTATAACCAAGAAGCATCTGGGGCATGTCACAGCCCAGGCCAGCACACGAACCCACTCTAACAAAGCCAAGAGACAGGGCTTCCCTGACTCTCTAGCTACACTGAGACGGCCAGTTTAGTATGCACCCTGGGAGCATACTAAAAATGCAGATTCCCAGGCCCCATACCCACCCATCAACCTGCCTACCAGGAACCTGACTTTTCACAAAGTCTCCAGGTGATTCACAAACACACCAAACTCTGATAAGTGGGTTCTTGGTCTTGGCTGCACCTAATAATAACCTGCAAGTTTAAAACCATGGTATGCTAGTGCCCCTGGCATCTGTATTTTAAACCTTTCTCAAGGGTTATTAACATGTCCACAAGTGTGAAAGCCATAGGTACTGCAAGCAGGGCAGAGGGTCAACACATTAATGCCTGCGGCCAAATCTGACCCACCACCTGCTTCTATGCAGCCCATAAGCTAAGAATGATTTCTGTATTTTTAAATGTTTGAAAATAGCCAGAATATTTCATGACAGAAAATTACAGAAAATTCAAATACCCATGGCCATAAACAAGGTTTTATTGAATCTCAGCCCCACACATTTTTTTCCATACTGTCTTTGGCTGTCTTCCCACCACAACAACAGAGGGGAGTGGTTGAGAGAGAGCCCTCACTGCCTGCAAGGTCCTTGGGAAGTAGTTTGCCAACTGACAGCACTAGCCACCAGCAAACTCTGGAACCAGACCGGGTTCCCATGTTGACTCCTCCACTTGGTAGTTTTGTGAACTTGGGCAAATGAAGGTGTTGCCTCTACCCTGCTCTGTGAAATGGGGGCAATAACACTCCACTGGGCAGTGGGTGGTAAGAGTCAACAGGCTAATACTGGCTGTTACCATAACCACTTAGACCTGCCACTGTCCAGCCAACACAGGTAACCTATACCCCAAGCCCAAATCCCTCCTCACAACACAGTCACTACAAATGGCTTCATAGAGCCTCCGTGCCCCCCATCTGCCTAGAAGAGGCAAGTTATCATGCCCTGCCACACCCTGGGCTGGCACAAACACTACCACCCATGTCCATCTGCTGCCTCTCCAGACCTGCAGATGCCCACAACCTGATTGCCTGGGTCCTCCTGCCACACAAGATGCCTTCTACAGTTCAAGTCTGGCTCTGCCCTCTAGCACTCTACCCACATTCTCCTTGAGGGCCCAATCCCAGCCTGCTCGGTCTGGGCATTTCCAATACTGCACATGCCTGCTCCTGCCACTCCCCACCCAACCCAGCAGGACTCTGTCCTGCCTGCTGTTGCTGCGCCCTATTCCACGAGCTCACCCCTCCCAGGTCTTCAAGCACTGAGGCCTCAGATCTTCATCCAGCAAATGTTTCTGGGAAGGGCTTCAGATCTGCAGGGCACTGGCCTCTGATCTCCCCAAATATAGTGCATTTCTTTGTGGGCCTGCTGCCCTCCTTGGTCATCCACCTCTGCCCCTAGTACCCTGTCCCCCACCCCAAATCCAATGTCCCCAAACAAAATGAATCTTAACAGTATCCACAGCTGCTTCATCAAACTAGAGTTCCAAGTATCCCTTGAGGTCACCTTTCCTCTTGCATCTAAACTCCATGCTGGCCTGGTCCCATTCCTGAACATTCTTTATATGCCCACCACAACTTCTGATGGACATTTCAGCAACTAGTCTCCTGGCTCTCGATACTGTCCATCCACTTCCAAACACTCCCAACCCAAAAAGGCCTTCTCATGCATCCTGATGGATCACAGTTCTGTCACTTCCCACTCCTAGGGTAAGGCCCCAGCTGCTCAGTCGAGGCTGCTGAAGCCCCACGTAATCTGGCTTTGAGTCTCTCTCCACTTTCTTCTCATCCCTCACAGCTCCATGCTCACGCTATACTGTGGATGGTCTCCCACAGGCTGTGGTACTGACAGGCTCCACCTCCTAATGCCACCACAAGTTACATACTCTCCCTGAAATATTCTACCCATTCTTTTATGTTTCAGCTACAATGTCACTTTTCATTATTCATTCAGCAACTATCTATGGAATGCTCTGTGCTGGTGACAGGAAGTAAAACAGCAACAGCAGCCACGATCCCTACCCTGTGGGCCTTGCTGTCTAGAGGGGCCACCTGTTCGTTTTTCATCTCTCCTCATATTATGTGCTCCATGGGAACAGAGAAAGTGTCTTTGTCATCATCTTAGGTCCCAACCAAAAGCTGTGATTGCTCATCAAAATCTCCAAGCTCCACAACGAAGCAGTCTAGAATGATGACATGTGCCCACATACAGTCAGATTCAGTCCCCAATTCTCCTGCTTTCTGACTGCACCATCTCACTGTGAAAGAGAGTAACTTCACATCTTTGAGCTTAGCTTAGCCAGCTATAAAACAGGGATAGCTGATTTCTCCTTAAAAGGCCACTGTGAGTACTGGATACAGTTTTCCACAATAACACACTGGCAAGGTACCTGAAATGTGGTAAGCACTCAATAGTGGCCACTTCTTTATTAGTAGTAAGCTATTTCAAATATGCCAAAAACACTGTAGAAAACCAGACACCCACTTGTACTGGCAATTAGACTCTACCACTCCTCACAGATCACATTCCCCTCCCTCATCCCACTCACCCTCTCATACATCCTTTTAGACCTTCCTTTTGCTGTCAGACTCCAGAGAAGCAAGCTGCAGTATCCACTCTCTCAGATGGCCCTGCAATCCCTGACCCTGAGGCTCATGCCCCACTGCCGAAGTGCACTGGCAGGCACAACCATCCTTACAGCACATATATGCTGGTGTACGACTTCTAAGTCTAAGGCATAAAAGACATCTACCTTACCTTCCCTTGGATCACCTGCTCTGGGGGAAGCTAGCCCTGTGTAGTGAGGACATGCCAGCAGCACTGTGGAGAGGACCACATGGTGAGGAACTGAGGCCTCTTGCCAGCAACATAAAGTAAGAACCTCAGAAGCTGATCCTCTGACCCAGTCAAGCCTTCAGATGATGTGGCACCACCTGGTATCTTGGATGCAACCTATGAAAGACCCTGAGGCAGAACCACCCAGCTAAGCTGCTCCCAAATTCCTGGCCCACAGAAACTGGGCAATAATAAATGTTGGTTGTTTTTAAGCTACTAAATGTTGAGGTAATGTGTTATGCAACAATAGATAACTAAAACCAAGCCATATGCAAAGAACTGAGACATAAAGCATTGGTTCAATTCTAATGGATATGTAAAAATTGGGATCAGGAAAGGTGGAAAAGACTTTAAACATTGGAAATTCAAGAAAAGTCTGCGAATGAATATGCTCCTAGCACTGGGGTCTTCAGTAAATGTTTGTTGTGCTTTTTATCACAGTGGGGGACCTCACATACAAAATAAGGGCACTACACTGGACACTGCCCAGTTGTTCACTCTCCGTGTTCAGGTTCTCCAGCCCCTTGCCACGAAGAGGATGTCAATTCTTCCACAGACCATGTTTCCAACACGCTCATCTCTCCTCCCTACACTAGCCCTTTCAGGTGTGTTCCAGGAACATCATCAAATATACTCACGAGCTGCATGTCTAAGCTAAGCATGGTAGACAAAGACTGACAAGGAAAAACTTAACAAAGTGCTATACCCAGTCTGGCGTGGTGGCTCATGCCTGTAATCCCAGCACTTTGGGAGGTGGAGGTGAGAGGACCACCTGAGTCCAGGGGTTTGAGACCAGTCTGGGAAACTTGGTGAGACCTTGTCTCTACAATAAATCAAAAAATTAGCTGAGTGTGGTAGTGTGCACCTGTAGTCCCAGCTACTTGGAAGGCTGAGATTGGAAGATCGTCTGAACCCAGCAGGTCAAGGGTGCAGTAGCCATGAGAGCATGCCACTGCATTTCAGCCTGGACAACGGAGTAAGATGCGACTCAAAAAAAAAAAAAAAAAAAAAAAAGTGCTATATCCAACTGAAGAGCCTTTTCAAGAAGTACAGTATTTTTCTTACTGCCAAAAAGGAAGCTGGAGTCATTGACAATCACAGTCTTCCATTCAGGGTCTCTAGAAAATGAGGGTTCAGGAAACAGTAGGGAGGCTCTACCTGACTCTATCCCTCAAGGACTGCTACTGGTTAACTGATAAGCAAAAACCATCTTTGAGTGCACAACCGCTTCTAAAAAAGAAAAAGCAACCTAGAAAGACCCAAATTACTCTACAGGGTGGGATCAGAAAGAAGATTCCTTGACTTCAGTTTAGAACTACTCATTAAAGAACCAGCACAGACATAATGACAACAAAGTAACTAAAATATGTCAGGCATGGTGACTCACGCCTATAATTCCAGTACTCTAGGAGGCCAAGGCAGGAAGACTGCTTGAGTTCAGGAGTTCAAGACTTTTTCTTACTGCCAACAAAATAAGAGCACTAATTTTGGGCAACACAATGGGCAACACAGTGAGACCTCATCTCTACAAAAATAAATAATAAAAAAAAATTAGCTGGGCATGGTGATGCACACCTGGAGTCCCAGCTACTCAGGAGACTGAGGTGAGAAGATTGCTTAAGTCCAGAAAGACAAGGGTATGGTGAACCATGAGCATGCCACTGCACTCCAGCCTGGATGACAGAGTGAGACCCTGACTTAAATAAAACAAACAAAAAAACATAATTGAAACAGTTAAAAAAAAGAGTCCTGCTAGTCCTTTTCTTACAATACACAATCTCTCAAAGTCAACCAGCCCCTGGATCCAGCTAGAGGGAAGGGAGGTCCATGTGTGACCAGAGGTAGGTTAGAAACAAATACAGAACTCACTTTTATTTTATTTTATTTATTTGAGTTGGAGTCTCACTCTGTCGCCCAGGCTGGAGTGCAATGGCATGCTCACAGCCACCTCAGCCTTGACCCACTGGGCTCAGGTGATCCTTCTGCCTCAGTCTTCAAGTAGCTGGAATTACAGGCGTACAGCACCATGCCTGGCTAATTTTTTGATTTATTGTAGAGATGAGTTTTGCCAAGTTGTTCAGGCTGGTCTCAAACTCGTGGGCTCAGGCAATTCTCTCACCTTGGCCTCCCAAAATACTGGGATTAAGGGTGTGAGCCATCATGCCTGGCCTAGAACTCACTTTTAATTGTGTACGTTCAGTTTGCTTTTACTGTAGTTTTGTATAATACCCATCCAGACTTTTGTTTTTGGCACATTTCTTAGTGTTAGAAGGGGAATCTGAGATCAATCTGGGTACACAAAAGCAAATAGGGTGGTCAGTCTTCCTGGATAAGTTACTTAAATTCTCAAATACCTGCCTTTTTTCCCCCACAATTCCAAACAAGTAGAGAGATCACAGAGAAACAACCTAGGACTATGTCAGAGTGTGGCTGGTTGGGCAGTTCCCATTTAGCAGAGCCTTGCCCAGCTTCCAGGGGCTAACAGCATTCAGTACCTCACCAACTGTGCTAGGCCCTTGCGTCAAATGCTAGTGGTATCCATTCAGAGCTTGCCATCACAACCTCCTACAACATGCCAAATGCCAGTACACAGTTGCTGAGTGCTCTATTTTAAATGCAACCATGACCATGGCTCCTCTGCCAGGTGCTAACATCTGCTCCCTGGATAAACTTCTTGGCTTCTGGACAGAAGTATATACCTTCACAGCTACCCACTTACTCTTTTTAGATGATCGTAGATAGAAGGGTAAGTAAAACTAAATAGTGCATATGTTGCACTTTTAAAACTTTATACAAGTGATAGGATCAGCATATACTTCAGCAACTTGCTTTCTTCTTCAACATCCATTGAGTTCACATTAACTGCTGTGTAGTTATGCTGTAGGAACATATTGCAATCTGTCACTCATTTGATAACTTTTTGGTTTTAGACACTGTGGTGTCTCCTTGGGTGCAAGGGCAAAATTATTCTAAGAGTGATATTGTAAGAGAAAAAAAGCACATCTTTGATTTCACTGGATATTACCAAATTTCTCTCCAAAACAGGTGTAATAAATGATGCTCCACCAGCACTTATGAGTACCCAGGCTGTTACGAGCTCAGTGCCTGCTCACCTGATGACTGTGAAGCACCATCTCACGGGACTGACATGCAGCTCCCTCATGTCGCTGAGACCGAGCAGCAGCTCTCCAAGTACTCACTGGCTGTCCAAGCTCTTCTGTGAAATACCATTTCATGGCCTTCTGCTTCTTTTCCTTCAGAATTGTTTGGGCTTGTTCTTTCACTGTATCCATGGTGTCCTTGGTACATAGATTTTCATCTTAACATAGTTCCTTTATAGTCTGTGATCAGTTTGGCTTGTTTGAGAACTCCTTCCCTCTCCCAAGGAGGCTGAGTTTGTAAATCACTGGTGGTGCCAGCACCACACCCAGAGCAGACAACTGGCCTTTCCTGTCCATACACATACTCAAGAGTATGCTCTGGGCTCTGGTCAGAATGGTGTCACCACCCTGCATGTCCCTGGCTGTTTTTCATAACAGAACTTCCAGCTAGGCATGGTAACTCACACCTATAATTCCAGCACTTTGGGAGGCGGAGGTGAGAGGGTTACCTGAGTCCATGAGTTCGAGACCAGCCTGGGTAACTTGGCAAGACCTCATCTCTACAATAAATCAAGAGAAATTGGCTGGGCATGATGGGACATGCCTGTAGTTCCAGTTACTTGGAAGGCTAAGGCAGAAGGACTGCCTGAGCCCAGCAGGTTGAGGCTGCGGCAGTGGCCATGAGCGTGCCACTGCACTCCAGCCTGGATGACAGAGTGAGACTCAAGTCAACTCAAAAATAAAAATAAAAAAATAACAGAACTTCCTATCTGGTAGGGCAAGTCCTCAGGCCAAGCCTCTCTTCAAATATAGCTATGCTGGCATCCATTTATGAAGTTCAAAGAAATTCCTGTTGGGAATTGTATTAGAATTATACTGAATTTACAGATTATTTATATGGGGAACTGACAACCTCATAATACTTGAACCTTTCTATATATGATTATATTTCCATCTATTTAAGTCTACTAAAATAGTAGTTGTTTTTCTCCAGAGTTATATACACATTTCATAATATGTATTCCTCAGTACCTTATATTTTTGTTTCTATTATCAATGATGTCTTATTTACTTATTTATTTGAGTTGGGGTGTTGCCTAGACTGGAGTGCAGTGGCACAATCACAGCTCACTGCAGCCTCAACCTCCTGGGCTCAAGCAATCCTTCCACCTCAGCCTCTCAAATAGCTGGGATTATAGATGTGTGCCACCACACCCGGCCAGAAGTTCTGCTATTAAAATTTTATGATTTTTTTGTAGAGATGAGGTCTCACTATGTTGCAGGCTGGTCTTGAACTATTGGGCTCAAGCAATTCTTCCACTTAGGCCTCTTAAAGTGCTGGAATTACAGATGTGAGCCACTGCTCCTTGCATTAATAGTATCTTTTTTAATATTACATTTCCTCTTTGCTGCTGTGCTTGTATGTTAATTGTTATATCCACCAACCCTGGTGACCTCTTCATTAATTCTACAGATATTCTGTATATTCTCTAGAGTTTACTACATAGGCCTCTGCAAATAATGACCGCTTTATTTCTTCCTTTACAATCATGTCTTTTCATTTATCTTTCTTATCATATAGCATTGGCTAGTATTTTTAATACAACATTTAATACACGGTGAAAGAAGGCATCTTGTCTCATTCATGATTTTAAAGAGAATGCTTCTAAAGCTTCTAATATCCTTTTTTTTTTTTTTTGAGTCGGGATCTCATTCTGTCACCTAGACTGGAGTGCAGTAGCACAATCACAGCTCACCACAGCCTCAACCTCCTGGGCTCAGATGATCCTTCTGTCTCAGTCTCCTGAGTAGCTGAGACTACAGTCATACTCCACCATGCCCAGCTAGTCAATAAGTAATACCTTGATGAAAACTTTTGATAGATATTCTTCAACAAATTAAGGAAGTTCCCTTCACTCTTGGTTTATTTTTTATCAAAAACAATGAAACTTAATGCATGTGTCAAAATATCACACATACCTCATAAATATGGGGTGTTGGCTGGATTTTTTAAAAAGCAACAAATTTTATCACATGCCTTTTCTCCAGCTATCAAAGTCATCATTCAATCTGTTACACAGTGAATCACAATAATAGATTTTTCTAACATTAAGCCAGCCTTACATTCCTGAGAAAAGCCCTATGGGTTTCTCTTGAAAGAATTACTCAAAATGCCTTTCTCTAAAAGACTTTCCAGCTCCTTTGTAGGTACAAAAGAAAAATCACATCTCATGACTTTCTCAGAACACCCACAACCACCCGTTTACCCATCTCTGCCTGATTTCCTCAAGGCCCTATATGTGCTGTGATGTCTGCCACAAAACGGATGCTGGTTAAACATTCAAGGAAAATATTTAGAAAACAGACACTATTTCTTACTGGTACCTTTAATCACCACATGGACTTGGACTACTGAACAGAAAATTCCCAAAAAAGTAAAATTAAAATGAATGCTATTTTTAAAAGGCTTTTAAGCCCTAGACTACCACCCACTCACTTTAAGTAATAGTTAACATAACCAAAAGTGAAGCATCCAATCCCTACAATTCTTTACAATGGAATTGAGCATGTAGTATATATTAACAGATTGTGTGTGTATTTTATGAAAACATTTAAAAAACTGAAACACTTTAATTATAGTACTGTCCTTTTAAATATCATGGCATTAAATTTTCAACACACTAAGTGCCAGTGGATATAATAAGTTTTACAAATGACTGTTCCCCATACTAGAAGCTTCAGAACGGCCTGCTGGAGAAATTTCAAGGCCAAGCTTCCAGCAAAGGACAGTCTAATGAAATCTGCCTCCTACAGTCCCTGGTATCTTCTCATCCATATTGGGAGGAACACTTTGTAACTCAGAGTGCAAAGGCAACAATCTTTGCCCCAAGGATCAATATGGCTGTTCCCTAATAATACTTACTTATGAGATCAAAAATCTATGCAAAACACACTACAGACTGTTGATAATGCCAAGAACCATGCTTCTGCACCAGTTATTCCTCAAATTCAAAAAGTCCCCAGCATGAAACACAACTTAGAACCCATCAGAGTACTGACCTCATCCCTGTGCTTTTGACAGAAGACCAAAAACTGGGATGCTGCATCTCCCTTTCTGCTTCGTGGTGCGGAAGTTGCAGCCTTCTTCCTCCCAGGAGGAGATCCTACTCCTCTTCTGGGGTCAGCCTCTGCCATCTTTTGAGGAGTACTCTTCTCTGTGCCAGGATCACTCTCTTGGTTCTCAGTAGAGCTAAATAGTTTGGCTCTCCGCCTTCTCTTCGTAGGAATGCCCTCTTCTTTCATGAACTTTGGGTTTTCAGCAGCTTCTTCACTGAATCCTGAGGACTCTGCTATTTCTCCTGAAGACTCCACAGCAATGCCAGCCTCTTTGGCTACGCGAGGGTTGAGATGTAGCTGGTCCCCCACGTAGACAAAGGTGAACTTGGCTTTCCGCTCCTCCACTGACATGCTTGCAGCTTCTTCTGCTTGAACAATGCCCATTTCCCACTGAGCCCTTAATTTCCCTGAAATAGGTTTCAACAGCTGGAAAAAAAAGACATTATGTAAGTTTCATTACACAAACATAAAAGTTAACTTACTAAATTTCAGATAAGGTTAAAGCAGAATTCAGCCCAACATAATAACTTTGTTTCTTAAAACCAGAAATCAATTCCAATCACATAACTAGTGTAATATATATAAAAAATTAAAATTATAAAACAAATTATCTCTAGGAGTCATCAAATGAAAAAGAAAAATAAAGTGTCTCTAAAGAAACTTGTCATATTTTATAAACATGGTATTCCTGGCCAAAAGTAAACAATGATAGACAAAAACGCTATTACAATATTTCAAGCAACTATAAGTTTGAACCAAGATAAATAATAAGTTAAAGAATAAAAATGACAATTTTGGTCTACAAGAATACTGAAGGATCATCTATCACCTTAATTTTCTCAGCTTTCGTGGGTGCCTGCTTGGCACTTTCCTGGCATAATTTTTCAAACTGTCCTTCTCCTTCAAAAGCTACAAGGCTCTTCTCAAATATCCAAGCTCTTTCTGGGGCATCACCAAAGAACTGTACGTGATACTGGCGTGCACTCTTTTTCTGACCTAGTTTTTAAAATAAAATGTTAGAACATGAAAGTTAGAATTTAGGATGAAATTAGGCAAATCTATTGCTACTTTGCAGTTGTTCTCCTTGGTGTTGTTTGAGCCTGTTAACCTCAAAATAAATCCTACCCTTCTTATCCCTACCACACTGCATACTACAGAGAAAAACTTATTGACAAGAAACTCAGGTAAGGTTTAAAATTGACTGGGAAAGAAAGCTGACTTAATGCACTCCTTTATCTCCTCCCTCTTAAGATCCTCTTAAAAAGATACCGAACAGGTAAGACAAGAGAGGACATCAGTAAAAAGGACACTTCAACAGAGAGGTGTGAGAATATGGCAGTGAAGAGAGCAGTAGACTGATATCAGATGGCCTAGGTTCAAATCCCAGTCCCGCTACCTACCAGCTGACCAAGCACTTACTCACAGTGCTTAAAATAACACCAATGAGTCGGGCTCGGTGGCTCAGCCAGTAATCCCACACTTTGGGAGGCTGAGGTGAGTGGATTGCATGAGCCTGTGGGTTCGAGACCCACCTGGGCAACTTGGCGAGACCTCATCTCTACAATAAATTTTTAAAAATTAGCTGGGTGTGGTAGTGCGCACCTGTAGTTCCAGCTACTTGGAAGGCTGAGGCGGAAGGATCGCCGGAGCCCAGCAGGTCAAGGCTACAGTGGCCGGGAGCAGCCACTGCACTCCAGTCTGGGTGACAGAGTGAGATTCCAACTCAAAAAAATAACACCAACGGCCTCCAAGAGCAGCTGAGACCACACAGTAACCCCTCAGATGCTCACTGCTGTTACTCTTAACTAAGAGGGAGAAACCACATTCCATAATGCATCCAGAGGCAACCTGGATGAGGAAAGAGAGAGCTGTAACCAAAACCCAAGAGGAGGTGCTAGATTCCACAGAAACAGAATGAGAAGTTGAATACAGGTAAGCCAGTTGAAAGGTCAGATCTCTGTGCCAAAGTGAGAGGAGGAAAGGGGGATATGTGGGGGGGGCGGGGATCATCAGTCCCTGTTCCCTCAAGCAGAACACTGACCACAGGAAATCAAAGGAAACTTCCTAGAGCACCCCTCAGGTTTTCAATGGAAAAACTTCCTCACTGAGGCTTTTGGAGATTCCCCAACTAAGTGACCCAGTGGTCAGTCAGAATGAAGATGGCTAGGTAATCAAGCCTCCTCTCATATGCCAGAAGGCAGCTCTGAGTGCTGTGCTCTTAAACAAAGGAATTCTCAGATGCACGGAAGCCTCCTGCATGAATGAATCCAAAACACCCAAAAATGAACAGCCTCTGCAGTGCCACAGATAAAATGCAAGGAAGAGAAGACAACAAGCAAAGACAAACCCCAGTGTGCTCTGAAAAGAGAACACAGAAAAAGAAAGATCTATTAGAAATTTTAAAATACAATTATGAAAATAAAATTCAACAAGAAAGATTGAATAAGAAATCTCCCAGAAAGAAGAAAAAGATTAGAATTTTAAAAAGCTACCTCATAAGAAATCTATAGGATCAATCCAGGAGGTTTGATACCCAAATAACAGGTCTTCTAGAGAGAGGAACAGGAGAAGCTCAAAGAATTATCCCGAAAACAAGTGTAGAATTAAAATACCCCTAACCGGGCATGGTAGTTCACACCTGTAATCCCAGCACTTTGGGAGGCAGAGACGAGAGGACTATATCTGAGACAGTGGGTGTGAGAACAGCCTGGGCAACATGGCAAGACCTACAATAAATCAAAAAATTAGCTGGGCGTAGTGGTGCGCGCCTGTTGTTCCAGCTACTTGGAAGGCTGAGATGGAAGGCTCGCCTGAGCCCAGCAGGTGGAGGCTACAGTGGCCGTTAGTGCACCACTGCACTTCAGCCTGGGTGACAGAGTGAGACTCCGACTTTCAAAAAAACAAACAAACAAACAAACAAACAAACAAAAAACACCCCTAAATGCCCCCACCCAAAAGCAGGATACACCTTGGTGAAATTCAAGCTGCTGGAGGGAAGAGGAAAGGACAGTATCCAAGTTAATGGAACAAGAACAGAAAGGCAAGATACATCAAAAATGGCCAAAAGCTCTGAATGCTAGAAGAAAATGGAGTAATATCTTCAAAATTCTGAGAGGAATTATTCTTAACATAAAATTCTATACTGAAGCCAACAATCAAATGTGAGGATAGAAAAGTAGTATCCTCTGAACTGCAAGGACTCAAATTTGACGCCCATACACACTTTTCTTAGGATGCCAAAAATATACTCCAGCAAAAAAAGGAAAATTAACCAAGAAAGAACACATAGAACTATAGCTAACAATGCAAGTACTTCAGAAAAGCATCTTAAAGAAACTCTAGGTTGGCATGGTAGCTCACACCTGTAATCCCAGCACTTTGGGAGGCTAACATGGGAAGACTGCTTGAGCCCAGGAGTTTGAGATCAGCCTCAGCAATACAGCAAGATCCCGTCTCTATAAACAGTTTTTTAAAAAACTTAGCCAGGTGTAGTAGTGCACACCTGTAGTTCCAGTTACTCAGAAGGCTGAGGTGGAAGGATCACCTGAGTCCAGGAAGTTGAGGCTGCGGTGAGCCATGATTGTGCCACTGCATTCCAGCTCGATTCAAAAAAAAAAAAAAATTCTAAGCTTACTGCAATGTAAAAAAAAGGTTAAGAGTGCCCAAATCCAAATAGAAGCAGGAAAAAGGAAGATGCTAAGAGAGAGCTCCAGGGGAAGCAAAGAAGAGAAGAAAAATAACCTATTCTAAACAAAAATAAAATCTTGGTAGCAGGAAAGAGGGTTAAAAGATGAGTTCCAGGGAGCAGAAAAGGAAGATGGGACCCAAACACCTTTTCTTTTTTTTTTTTTTTAGGAGAAAAAATAGCTACATAAATAGGAGAAATTATATAATAAGGAGGAGTTTGAAGGACAGGAAGAAAATAATTAAGGCTGTATGAACAGCATAGCATAATGATTTTAGAAGAAACGCAGTAATTAACTCCAGAAAAAATAAAAAGTCAAACAAAAAAGAAAATGCAACATAGAACACAACTTAGAGCTGGGTTCAGTGGCTCAGCCTGTAATCTCGCGCATTTGGGAGGCTGAGGTGAGTGGATTGCCTGAGCCCACGGGTTCGAGAACCGCCTGGGCAGCAAGACCTCATCTCTACAATAAATCAAAAAATCAGCCGGGCGTGGTAGTGCATGCCTATAATTCTGGCTACTCGGAAGGCTGAGGCGGAAGGATTGCCAGAGCCCAGCAGGTCGAGGCTGCAGTGGCCGGGAGTGGCCACTGCACTCCAGTCTGGGCGACAGAGTGAGACTCCAACTCAAAAAAAAAAAGAACACAACTTAGTTTTTCACGAATGATATTTACATAAGTCAGAATTCTGTAAACAGTTATTTTTTATTTAATAAAAATGGTAGCTTAATTACATGGAGTGAATGTAGGGAAAGAAATAGAAAATCATTCAAGAGCTCAATCTTCACTTTGTGTGACAGAAAATGTCTACATGATAAATTAAAATATAGTAGTTAAATGTAGAAGTCAGGTGTGGTGACTTATCCCTATAAACCCAGCACTTAGGGAGGCTGACGCGAGAGGATCACTTGAGCCCAGGAGTTTAAGATCAGTCTAGGAAACATAGTGAAATCTTGGCTGTATTTAAAAAAAGGCCGAACATGGTGGCTCAAGCATGTAATCCCAGCACTCTGGGAGGCAAAGGCAAGAGGACTGTCTAAACTCAAGGGTTCAAGACCAGCCTGAGCAACTCTACAATAAACCAAAAAATAAGCCGGGCATGGTAGCGCGTGCCTGTGGCTACTTAGAAGGCTGAGTTGGAAGGATCACCTGAGTCCAGCAAGTTGAGCCTGTGGTGGCTGTGAGCATGCCACTGCACTCCAGGTTGCGCAACAACTGGGTGAGACTCCAACTCAAAAAAAAAAAAAAGTAGAAGAAAATGTTCAAAGAGTTAAAAATAATTACCTCTGGGGAGGAGAGAGGAAGGCAGGGAATGATTTTTCACTATGAACCTTTCAGCACAATTTAATTTGCTTATAAGTTTTCAAACTTCTTGAAATTACCTAAGATTCAAGGATATGTCAAGGAATTTGTGACTTCTTCCATTACCTTAATACTTTGAAAGAACTCTTGTTAATGAAAACAAATATAGATACATGGCATGGCATTTTTATAATAAAATCTGTACATATACATATCTGTACATATAATAAAATCTGTACATAATAAAATTACAGTACATATAATGAAATAATATAAACTTAAATCATGTTTTTATAAATAATGACACAGAAAGATGTTCCTTACATGTCAGGTAGAAAAAAAAACAAAAGAGAATACTATAGTCTGATCCCAAGTTTGTAAAATAAATGAATGCAACATTCATTACATAAAGTTCTTTCCTATTCAGAAAGTTGATAACATAATTCAATTTTCTCCTATTTATGGGTGCCTTTCATCCACATGAACTGTATTTTGGTCCAAGTTGAGAAGTGACTATCTCTTTATTTTATTTTAGCACATAATTACCCAATTGTCCAGCACTATTTGTTAGTAAGCCTTCCTTCCTGTGCCAGTTACTGATGTTCATTAATAACAGTCTGTATAAAAATGCTTGTCATTTACTCCCGCACCTACATACCTTTCTAAGAGAACCTGACCTTCACCAACAGTCCTGGTGACTAATTCTGTACTATGTTCCTTTCCTCTCCCATCACAGCCTATTAGACTACAAGTGGCCCCTGACCCTCTGGGCTGGACTAAGCCAGTCTCTCTCCAGATACTGGGAAGACTGTTAGGTTGACAACAGTCGTTCATGCAGGTGCAAAATGATCTCCACCAGAAGCTGAAGCTCTGAGGAGGAAAAGAAGCCATAAAGATGCAGGCAAGGCCAGGAGTCTATAGAAGCAAGAATGGAGCACTGGAGCAAAGTCATAGAGACACAAGACCACAGAGCTCCATGGGAAACAGACAAGCATTACTATGCCTGACATTCCTGGTCCAGTCCCTGGGGGGCACCAAAGCCCCAAAATAGGTAAAGCAGAAACTGACAGAACTACAAGTAGAAAATGACACATCCACTATCCCAGAGGGTGTTTTAACACACCTCTCTCAGCAGCTGGTGAAACAAGCAAGAAAAGAAACAAACCAATGCCAGGCTTGGTGGCTCTGCCTGTAATCCCACGCCTTTGGGAGGCTGAGGTGAGTGGACTGCCTGAGCCTGCAGGTTCGAGACCCACCTGGGCAGCAAGACCTCATCTCTACAATAAATCAAAAAATCACCCAGGCGTGGTAGCGCATGCCTGTAATTCCGGCTACTTGGAAGGCTGAGGTGGAAGGATCGCCGGAGCCCAGTAGGTCGAGGCTGTGGTGGCCGGGAGCGGCCACTGCACTCCAGTCTAGGCGACAGAGTGCGACTCCAACACAAAAAAAAAAAAGAAAAAGAAAGAAACCAGTAAGAGCATTATGCTATCAAATAACCCAAGACATGAGAAAGCCAGATTACCTGCAAAATTTTTAGAAAATGCTAGAAATAAAGCACTTTTTAAATATAAAACAATGAGGGCTAATTCTTAACGTTCCCTTCCAATAACACAGAAAAAGCTACAACACAAATCTCCACAATAGAAAATTACTTGATTCTAGAACACAGTTATCTAAAGAGACTAGTAGGATCCAGGTGTGACAGAAAGATGGTGAAGTTCCCAGATGTGACAGAATCCAATTTTCTTCAAATTATAACATCTAAAGCATACAGTTATCTTCTGTTTCCAGGCCTCAAAGCTGCTAGCTCATCTAGGTACCCTGGTAGATAACAGGTAAGACAAGTTCTGCTGTTGTAAATTACAAAAATGCTACTTAGATTTTCATTAATTTAAGATTTCCAAAGGAAATTTGGACTTCCAAAAGAACCCAGACTGAGCTGCAGTTTATAAGTTATGTTCTCTTCTGCACGTACATTATACTTCAGTTTTTTAAAATTAAGTATATTACTAAGATACATGGATTCGAGCAGATCCATAAATCCCAAGCATGATAAAAAATAAAGAAAGAAAACATGGGACAAGAAGGGATAGGAATGGGGATAGGATAAGGAGATTCCTTCTCACAGAAAAAAATAAAAGTACTTGTTTCACAGGCCCTCGTGCTCAGCCCACTCCATGCCAAGAGTTCTCTCTTCTTCTTGTCCCTGTCCTTCCCCAACAATAACACCCACTACTCATTGTCTTCCACCATGGGGTACTGCAGGCCAAGTGTTAGAAAGTGAACCCAAGAGCCCTACTTGGAGCCAGGTCTCAACACTGCCTGTAGACCTGCTTCACACATATCCCTAGTGAATTCTGTCTCCGAGAGCAATGAACACATACCAAAGCACAGACATGCACTTCTACAGATCATTCTCTACTAAACAGACCTAAGCCTTCGAAGTCAAAGAAATGGGTGATTCCAGGACTGGGGCAAAAAAAGTACAAAATGAGACTGGAGCATCTTGACAAATCAGAACATAAGGGAGTACTCAAAGGCTGATAGGAATTTGTCAAAAAGGACATAGCTGGAAGGGACTTAATGGGATTCCTACTGGCCAAGTTTGGGACAACTTGAGCATTAAATACGTAAAGACTAGGGCCAGATGCAGTGGCTCACACTGTAATCCCGATGACTTAGGAGGCTCAGGTGGGAGGATAGCTTGAGCCTGGGAGTTTAAGACCAGCCTGGGCAACATAGCAAGACCATATCTCTACAAAAACATTAAAAAATTAGCTTGGAGTGGTGGCACATGCCTGTAGTCCCAGATACTTGGGAGACTAAGGCAGGAGGATCATGTAAGTCCAGGAGTTCCAGGTTACAGGGAGCTATGATCATACCACTGCACTGCAGCCTGAGCAACAGAGAGAGACTCTGTTTCTAAAATTATAAAAAATAAGAAGTGTAACATACAACTATTTTTTTTTTTTTTTTGAGTTGGAGTCTCACTTTGTCACCCAGACTGGAGTGCTGTGGCGGCTCCCAGCCACCGCAGCCTCGACCTGCTGGGCTCCGGCCATCCTTCCACCTCAGCCTTCCAAGTAGCGGGAATTACAAGCATGCGCTACCATGCCCGGCTGATTTTTTGATTTATTGTAGAGATGAAGTCTCGCTGCCCAGGTGGGTCTCAAACCCGCGGGCTCAGGCAATCCACTCACCTCAGCCTCCCGAAGGCGCGGGATTACAGGCTGAGCCACCGAGCCCGGCAACTAATTTTTTTTAAGGGGAGCTTATTTCACAGAAAAATGCCAGCTAAAACGTAGAAAGAATAAAAGTAGTTAACTGCCATTTTGTAAGTCAATGAACCATCAAGGACTGCTAAACCCATGGCTGTTAGGGAACACAGACCCAGGTATGGCCCACACATTCCTCATCAATGGCAAAGGGGGACTGTGCTGTTTCACGGAGAGTCCTGGTGGCCACTACCTACTAGGGTGTAGGTCAACTAATAGCACAAGCTCCTTCTAAAGTGGTCCAACTAGCCTCTGTCCTTCTCTTACCTTCCTTTGTCTCCTTTGACTCTGTTGGGTTTTTTTGTTTGTTTGTTTTTGTTTTGAGTTGGGGTCTCACTCCATTACCCAGCCTGGAGTGCTGTAGCACACACGCACACACCATGGACCTGCTGGGCTCAGGTGAGCCTTCCGCCTCTGCCTTCCAAGCAGAGCTGGAACTACAGGTGCATGCTGCCACATCCAGCTAGTTCTTTTTTTTTTTTTTTTTTGCATTTTTGTAGAGACGCAGTCTTACCAAGTTGCCCGGGCTGGTCTTGAACCCCTAGGTTCAGGCAATCCTCTCGCCCTAGCTCCCCAAAGTGCTAGGATTACAGGCTTGAGCCACCACACCCAGCCATAACTCTATTTCTTTCCAAAGGTTATCGGAATCTCCTTTCGGCTAGAGGGTATCCACCCTGGTTTGCTGATATGGTTTTCTGTTCTTCTGGGTTTGTTGTTTTTTGGGTTTTTTTTTTTTTTGAGTTGGGGATCTATGTCACACAGGCTGGAGAGCGGTGGCATGATTACAGCTCACAGTAGCCTCAACCTCTTAGGCTCAAGCAATCCTTCTACCTCAGTCATCCAAGTAGCTGAAACTACAGGCACATGCCACCACACCTGGTTAATTTTTAAATTTTTTTAGAGAGGAGGTCTCACCCAGACTGGTCTCGAACAGCTGGGCTCAAACAATCCTCCCATCTTGTCCTCCCAAAGTGCTAGGACTACAGGTATGAGCCACTGTGCCCGGCCTGAATTGCTTTTCAAGTGTACATTATTATTTATACTCTATTGTCTTCATAGGAATAAAAAATGTACATTATCAGTCTTCTGAAGTTGGTTTGCTTGTGATTACAAGGCCATCTCCCCTGCATCCACAACAATTCCTAGAGAAGCAGACTGTTAGGGTGAGGCAGGCCACTCCCCAGCCTAGGCTGGTAGAGGACATCCACTTCTTATGCACACAGATCTTCAGTAAATGGCCAAAGTCACTGTTTAAGGTTCCAAATCTGAGCTCCAGCCTTTCTGACCTGGGTCTGATCATGAGGGATCTAGAGCAGTCATGAAGAAGGGGAGCCTGGGTTGTTGTTCTACACCAGAGGTGGCTGAAGAATATGGCAGCCAGATGCAGAGCATGCAACTAAATCCCAGAGTGCAGATAAAAAGCAGGTACAGAGGAATACCAGGGACAACTGAGGAAATCTTAGCTAGGACCACTGCTAGGCCATGTCATGCTTCTGGAAGTGTGGCTGGGTACTGAGTCAGCAAGGAAACTGCCCTTGTTCTGACTTATTTGGGGGTTGAAATACCATGACAGCTATAGCCTGCATTCACACGGTTTGACAAAGGGGAATCATGTTCAAGTAGCGAAAGAGATAGAACAGGTATAGAACAAGATGTTTCAAGTTGGCATATCTAAATGAGGGGAACGAAGATCTGTTGTGTTGCTCTACTCTGACCAGTGAGCTTGAATTTCTTTTTTTTGGGGGGGGGGGGGTTTAAGTCAGAGTCTCATTCTGTTGCCCAGATTTGAGCACAATGGCATGCTCATTGCCACTGCAGCCTTGACCTCCTGAGCTCAGGTGATCCTTCTGCCTCAGCCTTCCACATAGCTGGAACTACAGGTGCACACCACATCCAGCTAATTTTTTTTTAATTGTAGAGATGAGGTCTCGCCAAGTTGTCCAGGCTGGTCGTGAACCCCTGGGCTCAGGCAAGTCTCTTGCCTCTGCCTCCCAAAGTGTTGGGATTACAGGCATGAGCCACTGTGGCTGGCCTCACCTTGAAATTTTTGAGTAGATAAATAAACAAATAAATAAAATATTCTACACAAACACACACACAAGTAGAATCCAAGTGTACCCACTTGGCATTATTTTGAAAACTGAAGGAATACCTGGTGAAATAAAGAAACTTAAAAATGAGTACAAAATGACAAAAATTAAATGACCAAATATTAGGTTGCTGTAGAGTAGTAAGTGGTTTAACAGGAATGTTTTTGGGAGATAGCTCTAGAGGTAACCAGGGAGTGGGGGAGGTCAATACAAAATTCAGGTTTCCCAAGTAAGAGAGAGAATAACAATCACAATCATTATGAATGCTCAGTAGTCACTGTATTAAGATCTTTCTATGCAAGCAGTGTTAGCATTATCCTCATTTTTCATACATAGGGAAACTGAGGCTTAGCGAGTTTAAGTGGTTCATTATCAAGACCAACCAGTTGAGTTGAACCCTGGCAGGCTGATTCCTGAGCTCAATCTCAACGACAAAGAATAATACTACAATGCTGTAAGCACAAGAGTAAAAGCACATAGTCAGAGTGAAGGTCCCAGGAGTCAAGCAAAGAAAGTGAGAGATGACTAAAAATGATAGTATTAATCCCAGTACTTTGGAAGGCTGAGGTGGGAGGACTGCTTAAGGTCAAAAGCTTGAGACCAGCCTGAGCAACACAGCAAGATCCCAACTCTAGAATAAATTTTTAAAAAATCAGCTAGATGTGACAGCTTACACCGGTACTCCCAGCTACTCAGGAGGCTGAGGCAGAGAGAGCACTTGAGACCATGACTGCACCACTGCACTCCAGAGTGCAAAGTGACAGAGCAAGAACCTGCCTCTAAATAAATAAATAAATTTTAAAAGTGGGAATATTGTTAATGATAACAAAATAAAAATAAAGATGGCTTGCCAAGCATGCATGGTGGCTCATGCCTGTAATCCCAACACTTTGGGAGGCCAAAGCAGGAGGATTGCTTGGGTCCAGGAGTTTGAGACCAACCTGGGCAACATAGCAAGATCTCATCTCTATAAAAGAAATTTAAAAATTAGCCGAATGTAGTGATGCACACCTGTAGTCCCAGTTACTCGAGAGGTTGAAGTGGAAGGATTGCCTGAGCCCAGGAGGTCAAGGTTGTGGTGAGCCATGATAGTGCCACTGCACTTCCAACCTGGGTGATAGAGTGAGCTCTAGACTCAAATAAATACATAAAAATAAATAAAAATGGTAGTATATCTGGATGTCAGACAAAGAAGCTGTTGTAGACTACAGTAATTACTTAAAATATAATTACATTAAGGTTAAAGTAATGAACCCCAATAGGAAGAGTAAGGAGACATGGAAAGGACTACTTCAGTTTCACAGGTCTGAGGAGCTAGAAGCTTAAGATAGCTTCAGGTAAACAAGTAAAAATCCCCAGACACTAAAAATAAAATCAGTAAGAGCTGCTTGTGGTGTGCCATGCAGACAAATGATATGGGAGTCATGAAGTTTGAGGTATAGGGATCGTGCCCGGTTTTAGAGCGCTGAAAAGGAACTGGCAACCTCTCACTACTCGTGTATACCTGCACTGGGCTGCAGAGGTATGAAGGCCCATCCGCAAACAAAGAAGGGAAAGCTGTCTCAACTCACATTTTCTTTTACACTCTGACCAAGTCTAGATTCCTTGGAGTGTACCCTGGGTTTCCTGAAGCCCCTTGGAAGGGACTCCCTCATTTCTAGCAAGCCAAGGATGCCGAAGTTCCTCAATAGAGACAGAGCAGAAGTCAAATCACAGGCTCTTATCCTGTCACAAGTGCTGTGGAGCACGCAGCACTCAGTCTCACAGCAGAGTCCAATCACCCCCACAGGTCAGCAGCCCAGAGAAGGACTCAGGCAGGGAACTTAGGACTCAAGCAAGGGCCTCTGCATCTGAAATCTGTCCCTTCTAAAGTCCACATCTTCCAGGAAGGGACCACTGTAACCCCACTCCCAGCAGCCAGCTGTTCCCATAGCCAGCCAACAAGCCTGCACAGCGATGCAGGCAGCAGCATGAAGACCTAAGCCCACTAGGAGAGGGCTTAGGGAGAGAGGCAATGCTACTCCTGTGGGAATCAGGCCAGAGACCAGGCAGGGATGTACACACAGGTACCACTGAAGAGCCATACAAGGTTGACTGGTTGGTAATATTGACTGGGCCAGAGCACCAGCCTATACCAGCCATGGCTCTAGTTGGTCACACAGGTCACAGGTGACACTGACTTGCACAGTTCCAAGTCCTGTACTCATCACCTCTCACCTTTCTCAAACTCTACTCTAGAAGAACTTGCCAGAAGACTCTCAAATCTCCTGATCCTTTTTCTTCAAAATCACATTTATGAGTTTCCCAACTATCAGTTAAGTATTTTCTCTGTACCAAGGACATATTATATTCTTTCTGTCACTTTGGCCTTTCTATGTACATATCAATTTATCTATCCAAGTTTTGTCAGATATAGGTAATCACTTCTATTTTTTTCCCCTTCCCACAGGCCTAATAAAATAAACTTGGACATTTTTATAACTTAAACTTAGCATAAAATATATTTCTGAGCCGGGCTTAGTGGCTCAGCCTGTAATCCCGCACCTTAGGAGGCTGAGGTGAGTGAACTGCCTGAGCCCACGGGTTCAAGACCTGCCTGGGCAACTTGGTGAGACCTCATTTCTACAACAAATCAAAAAATTAGCTGGGTGTGGTAGCGCGTGCCTATAATTCCAGCTACTTGGAAGGCTGAGGCAGAAGGATCACCAGAGGCCAGCAGGTCGAGGCTACGGTGGCCAGGAGCAGCCACTGCACTCCAGTCTGGGTGACAGAGTGAGACTCCAACTCAAAAAATAAAAAATATATATATTTCTGCAAATCGTGGTGAAATAAGCAATCACTGTATATCTAAATAAGCTATTTATCATAAAATCTGAACATAATACAAGGCAAAGACCACTTCTTAACATTAATTTAATCAGATGAAGTGTATAGCTGAGTCAGACATAAAAAGAAATGGCAATGTGTTACATTTGAATCAATCACTAACTTTAGGTAAAGTTGCAAAAATGAAACACAGGAGGCCTATTTAAGGAGGAGGAAGAAAGAAACCTGGAGATGAGAAAGATGGAAAAACAGCCCGAGAAATGCAGTACCTTTCAGTTTGGTATAGCTGTGAAGAAGTGGATCTGCAGAAACCATGCAGGGCCACCAAGGGTAACCTGACACTTTGGACCACACCAAGTCACCGACGTTATATTTCAACAGGTGGTCTTTCTCTCTGCCAGTGTTTGGACAGGACTCTTTCTTAGCTGAAATCTGAAAAAGAACAACAAAAGACAAATACTAACACATCCAATCACTACCCCTACATCCAGCCTCTATCCATAGAACAAGGATTAATCAGGCTGGATGCAGCAAACACATACAGGTCTTCCAAAAGGGAGCATGCTCCCTACTTGCACTTTAGATCAGAGTTCCAACATCACTTTTTTCAAACTATGTCTCTCATCCTCAGCTAGAGGTCAGCATGGTACCTAGCACCCAAGGTCTCCATATAGATCTATTTCCTTGGCCTAGTAGAGGGTTTTTAATGGTGCTTTACTCAGCTGGCCAAAGAGAAATTCGCACAGAACCCCAAATCCACACTGACTCCTCCCACTAGCCACGTGTCTAACCCTCAGTTCTTTGGAGCTCATGCATGACCCAACATGAAAGATTCCAGCGTGAAGAGGACAAGGGCATCATGAGAGCTGGTAACAAAGTCCCAGTTTCACCACTTGAGATCTGAGTCCTCGGGGCTCCCTGAGTCTCAGTTTTCCCATCTCTAGAACATGGGTAGGTTATGAGGCTGTGCATCCCACCAAGGGCAAATTCCTCCCCAAGCTACTTCTGGTTCTGCTCTCCAGTGGGAACAAGCACAGCCAGCACAGCCTCAACCTCCCAAGAATGAATTTCCAACCCTCCTCCTAGGAATATGATATACATAGGCAAATTTTTTAACGCTTTGGGTCTCTGTTTTCCCATCTGTGAACTGAAGACACCTGCACTGTACAATCACCGTGAGCACACTGGCAAGGGCTGGCATGAGACACCACACTACACACTTTCAAAAACTGCCAGCTCTCAGGTTATTGCCCAGCATGCCAGGTTTATATTTACCACCCTCATTCTGCAGATGGAGTCAAAATTCAGCTGATGCTTTATTCAAGTTTCAACAAAACCAAGTGGCAGAGCTAGAAGTAAAAGCCAGGTCTCTGAGGTGGGAGGATCACTTGAGGCTGGGAGTTCAAGACCAGGATGGACAACATAACAAGACCCACCTCTACAAAAAAAAAAAATGTTAAAAGTCAGGTCTCTGACAACTTGCAGAGACCTCTTCCCATGTAAAAGTATGAGATTCAATACAGCCATGGGTGCTTCAAAAAATCATTCTATCAACCCAGAGCACTAAGCTGGTCTTCAAAAAACTTTGCATTTTTTCTTTTAAGTCAGAGTTTCACTCTGTCACCCAGGCTGGAGTGCGGTGGCACACTCACAGTCACGGCAGCCTCTACTTGCTAGGCTCAGGCGATCCTTCCACCTCAGCCTTCCAAGTAACTGGAACTACAGGCATGTGCCACTATGCCCAGCTAATCATTTTTCCTTTTTTTTTCCATAGAGATGAGGTCTCACTATGTTATCCAGTCTGATCTCAAGTAATCATCCTGCTTCTGCTTCTGCCTCCAAAGTGCTGGAATTACAGGAATGAGTCACTGTGCCAGGTCAACTTTGCTATTTTAATGTATGAGCAAGTGCTAAACAGCTCCTAAGCACTCAAAATACAATTTCTAGGCCAAGCTTGCAGTCCTAGGTACTCGGGAGGCTGAGGTGGAAGGATCACTTGAGCCTAGAAGTTTAAGGCTGTAGTGAGCTATGATTGCACCACAGCTCTCCAGCCTGACAGAGACCATGTTGCTAAAAAAAAACCAAAAACAAAAACACATACACACAGAAAAAAAACACAACATTTTTTTAAACCCTCAAAACTCTTCATTATTTTAACTATTTCAAAGAGCTACAACTAAAGACCAGTACCCTCTAGACCACCAGACAGACAGAGGAGGCTGCCACCCCATCCCTATTTCCTTCTGCTAATGCCAAGGTCCCTTGGCTGTTTTATTTGGCTTATACTCATTTAAGTGTTAGAGCCATCCTGAGTGTCATTTTAAGACATGTGACACCAACAACCAGGCAGAATGGAGCAGAAACTATTGGAAACAAAGAACATGAGGGTGTAAGACGCAGATTTCAGATTTCAGGGAAAGAGGCCATCTCATTGAGAAGACAGGTACAGGCCAGGTGTGGTGGTTCACGCCTATAATCCTAGTACTTTGGGAGGCCAAGGTGAAAGGTCTGCCTGAGCCCACAGGTACGAGACCAGCCTGGGCAACTTGGCGAGACCTCATCTCTACAATAAATTAAAAAGTTAGCCGGGTGTGGCGGCACATGTCTGTAGTTCCAGCTGCTTGGAAGGCTAAGGCAGAAGGATCACCTGAGCCTTGAAGGTTGAGGCTGCAGTGGCCGTGAGGGTGCCACTACACTCCAGGCTGGGCAACAGAGTGAGACTCCAACTCAAAAAAAAAAAAAAAGAAGAAGACAGGTGGTACAGGGAAACAGAACTGTGTCAGAAGGACAACAGGAGCACCTGTACACAGCTGTGCTTCCTACTTATCAGATGCTACAGACTTCAGAAATCTCACACTAGAGCCCAGGGTGTCTCATTGACCATATCAGCCCAAAGAGTGCCTTGGAGATGACATCCATAAAAAGAGCACAACGTGAAGTTGTCAAGCAAGAGCTCTGGAATTGTCAGTCTCAGGCTCAGAAACTGGTTTGCCTCTTTTGAGCCATTTTATCCTTGAACACTTGGTAAACCTCTCTAGGTCTCTCTACTGGTTCAACAGGTGGCTGTGAGGGCTACAGAGGCAATGTCCCACTGAGGTCATGCAGTAGATGTCATCAGACCTGTCCCCACCTCCTCTGCCCACCATAGCATATGTACAGGGTCCTCACAGTTTCCATGCTGACTGCTTGTGGTCACGTGACCCCAGAGAGAATTCCTCATGAATACCTTTTTATCTGAAGGACTTGAGATCTTAGACACTAGAGCTGCTTCGACAAGGCCCTGCTCCAGTAAGGAGTCATATTTTATGCTCCTCTTCCTGTTCCTTCTTGCCTTGTTTTCTAGTTTTTGTCCATTTTCTTCCGACTGAGACACATCAGCAGCACTGTCACCACAAATGGAAGATTCAAAAAGAGGTTTCCCATTCATGTATGTTTTGGTGATTTTCAGTTTAATTTCTGGAGAGCCATTTTTGATAGGGGTAGTGTTAGGTGGTGTCCCAATGCCTTTCATCTCTGGGGACTCAAAACGCAGTTTGGCATCATGAGCACCTGGCTCTCCATTAAACACACGGGAAGTAAGATCCTTCAACTTCTCTGCTGGAATGAAGGGAAGTGCATCATGGCCATTAAACTTTTGCATGACCCCCTCCTGGAGACTACTAGAAAGCTGGGCTTTGCTGAGAAACACAGAACATTCGCGATTCACATCGCAGCTTTGAGTCTTTCCGTTCGTACTGCCAAGGACTTCTGGAGCCTGCTTCATCTTTATGCACTTTACAACGCTCTCAACAGAAAGGGGACTTTTCTTGATGCTGAATTTCATCCACCCAGATACTTCTGCTCTTAGAACACTACGATATTAAAAAAAGAAAAAGCAACATATTACATTTCAATCTTAGGATAAGCATGTCAACACTTCTATAGCTCCATGGGGTTTGGTTTGGTTTTTTTTAAGCAATTTATGTTTTATTATTATTATTATATATTTTATAGAAACAGGATCTTGCTCTATCACTCAGGTTGAAGTGCAGTGGCACAATCCTAGCTTACTGCAGCCTCAACCTCCTAAGCTCAAGCGATCTTCCTGCTTCAACCCCACAAGTAGCTAGAACTATAAGGCGTGCTCCACAACGCTCAGCTAATTTTTTCTTATGTTGCCTAGGCTAGTAACAAACTCCTGGCCTCAAGTGATCCTCCCACCTTGGTCTCCCAAAGCAAAAATGTGTTCTGACTGGCGTGAGCCACTGTGTTTGGCCAAGAATCATTTTTAAAAGGAAGAACAATTAGCAGGGCATGTGGCACACGCCTGTAATTTCAACTACTTAGAAGGCTGAGGCAGAAGGACCGCCTGAGCCCGGCAGGTTGAGGCTGCAGTAGCCATGAGCATGCCACTGAGTAAGACTCCAACTCAAAAAATAAATTAATAAAAAATAAAACCAAGCAAAATAAAATAAAGAACACAAAAGTCAGTCAAGAACAACAAATTCTAGTCATGCAACTACCACTGACAATCACTGTGGCCATAGGCATATAACTTAATACATCCAATCATCCCTGAAACGGAAATTACCACCTACCCGCCAGTTCAGCACACACTTGTAAAAACCAGTGTGTGAGGCAGCTAACACAATGCCAGGCCTATGCGAAAGAACAACAAGGAAGAGCATAAGAGTAAAAGAGGCCAGGTGCAGTGGCTCATGCCTATAATCTCAGCACTTTCAGAGGCCAAGGCAGGAGGATTACTTGAGTCCAGGAGTTTGAAACCAGCCTGGGCAACACAGCAAGACCCTGAACTTATTCTATCCCTCACATTACAGCTGACGACTGTAAGGCAGAGACACAGAATATGTCCATGATTACCTGGTCAGCAAAGCTTAAAGCCAGATCTTTTAGACACGGTGGCTCATGACTATAATCCTGGCACTTTGGGAGGCTGAGGCAGGAGGGCTGCTTGAGCCCAGGAGCTTGAGACCAGCCTGAGAAACGTAGTGAGATCTCTACAAAATTTTTTTTAAAAAATTAGCCAAGTGTGGTGGTATGTGCCTGTAGTACCAGCTACTCAGAAGGCTGATACAGACAGATCACCTGAACCCAAGAGGTTAAGGCTATGGTGAACCATGATCATACCACTGCACTCCAGCTTGGGCAATACAGTGAGATCCTGATTCAAAACAAGAAAACATTATCTTCCAACTCCCAGCACAGTATTAGTGCCAGATTGATGGGAAAAAAAAAAAAGCAGCAAAAAGCCAAGAGTAACCAAGTGTGAAAGCATTCTGAGTCAGTTCAGGTTTGTGCTCAATCTCGTATCTTAAAAAAAAACAACAACAGTAGTTTATTAAGAAAACGGAAAAGATCCCAAGTGAGAGGAGGCCCTAAAGAAGGTTGTCCTCCTGGATTAAAAAAAAAAAAAAAATGTGGTGCATATACACAACGGAATACTATGCAGTCATAAAGAAGGACAAACATACAGATTTCGCAGCAACTTGGATGGATTTAGAGTCGATCATACTCACTGATCTATCACAGAAACAAAGAACAGAGTACCATATGCTTTCTCTCATAAGCGGACCTTGGACAATTATTATCATACTATAAGAAAGGGATTGGCAGTAGTGGGAAACTGCCAGGGGCGGGATTGGCAGTTGAGAGAAACTGCTAGGGGAGGGAGGGGCATACCTCATCAACAAGGGTGCCTGCATAACCAACGTTTGTATACCTAACCCTGAACTGTACACCCCACATCTTTATAACAAAAAAAAGAAAAGTAAAAAAAAGAGGGTTGTCCTCAATCTAGTATTCTAATCTGTCTCCCACCCTCCTGGTTCAGACTGCAGTTTGACACTTACAGGGAACACTACAGTAACAGTAAATCTTGTTTATCTATCTCCTGAAGAACAGCTCCTCAAGGGCCACACTGCCAAGTCACAACACATGTCACTGCGCAATGTGTAGAAAGCAGCCAATGTGCTGTGCTGGCCGTGTGAGGCTCAAAGGCGTAAGGGGCAATTTCAGGAAGACCCTTCTGGCTGCAGTAAGCTTCACTGTGAAGCCACAATCCCAATCTAAGGCACCTGGTTAAGGGTCAGAGCCCCCCCAAAGACAACTAGGAATAAGACACAGACAGGCACCAGCTGAGGAGACATCTCCCAAGTGTGCACCATCACAGATCCCATCAAGATTCTTCTGAGAAGGCAGCCGCCAACAGCATCAGACACTGGGGAAACTTGAGAATAAAGACCACAGAGGCTTTTGTTCCCCAGGGACATTTAGTCCTGCCTGGAAACATCACCACTAGGGGGCTTCCCCTGCCATCTACTGGGTGGAGGTCAAGGAAGCTACTGACCAACCTATAAGGCACAGGACAGGACGGCCCTGCAACAAAGAAACACCTGGCCCAAAGTGCCAACAGTGCCAAGGTGAAGAACAACTGAGATGGTGCAGCAGTAGGGAATGCTAGTGTCTTCAGTCTTCTGTCTCCAGAGAAAAGCCAGACGGCTGAGGAAGGGGAAAAGAGCAGAAGTAAAACTACCAGTTTAGCTTCATGTGTACCAGATGACCTTTTAACACCAAAACACATACCAATGTGGTCTGTCTGACTCGTACAACAATTTTTGAAAAGGTGTATCACAGTAGGCTCCTCTTTAAGCTCATATCAGACCAACTGCCCCACAGGTAAAACTATAATCTTGGACAAAATATAAAAAACAACCACCTAAAGGAAGGCACTGAAAAGCAAATAGGCCAGGTGCAGTGGCTCAAGCCTGTAATCCCAGCAGCACTTTGGGAGGCTGAGGAGAGAGGATTGCCTGAGCCCCCCAGTTCAAGACCAGCCTGGGCAACATGGTAAGAACCCGTCTCTACAATAAATTTAAAAATTAGCCAGGCGTGGTAGCATGCACCTGTAGTTCTGGCTACTAGGAAGGCTGAGGCAGAAGGATCATCAGAGCCCAGCAGGTCGATGCTGAAATAGCCATTAGCGTGTCACTGCACTCCAGCCTGGGCAACAGAGTGAGACCCCAACTCAAAAAAAAAAAGAAAACAAAACAAAACCATGGAGAAACAGGTGTAGTGGACACTTGAAAGAAAGGGAAGAGTACTAGGTGGACTTAACTTTTAAATTTGTGCCTGAGCGGACTTTGAAGCAACTGTAACAGCTGTAAAAAGGAGTGTCAGAAGGAGAGCCCCAAACTTCAGGCTGACTCCAAGCTGGTACCGGTGACTAGCATATAAAATACTGAAATGAGATTCTAGCTGCTGGACAAAAACAAAGCAAAAACCACTCTTAAAAGGAATATAAAAAACTCCAGTATCTATAACATGTCATTCATAATATCTAGAATATAATCCAAAAATACTAAGCATATGAAAAGAAACAGGGAAACAACAGAAAGCAACCCCAAGATGACCCAATTACTGAAATTTACCAGACAAGGATTTCAAAGCATTTATTTTAACAATGTTCAAGGACATAAAGAAATATATATATATATATTTTTTTTTTTTTTAGTCAGGGTCTCACTGTCTTCCAGGCTGGAGTATAGTAGCACAATCATAGCTCACCACCAGGACTCAGATGATCTTTCCACCTCAATCTCTGGAATAGCTGAGACTACAGGCATGAGCCACCATACTCGGCTTTTTAAAATTTTTTGTAGAGATGAGGTCTTGCTGTGTTGCCCAGTGTGAGTCTTAAACTCCTGAGCTCAAGCAATCCTCCTGCCTCAGCCTCCCAACCTGCTGGGATTATAGGCATGAGCCACCATGCCCAGCAAGAAAATATACTTCTAATAAAAGAATAAATTAGAGATTGGGCATGGTGGCTCATGCCTATAACCCCAGTACTTTGGGAGGCCAAGGCAGAGGACTGCTTGAGGTCAAGAGTTCAAGACTGTCCTAGGCAACATAGGGACACCTTGTCTCTACAAGATATAAATATTTTAAAATCAGTCAGGCATGGTGGTATGTGCCTGTAGTCCTAGCTACTCAGGAGGCTAAGACGAGAGAATCACTAGACTTCAGGAGTTGAAGCTGTGGTGAGCTGTGATCATGCCACTGCACTCCAGCCTGAGCAACAGAGTAAGACCCTAACTCAAATAAATAAATAAATAAATTGGAATCTGGAACAGAAAAATAGAAACTATAAAAAAGTACCAAATGTAAATTATGTAACTGAGAAATACTGTATCTGAAATTTTAGAAAAGTCAGTAGACAGGCTTAATAGCCTATTAGAAATGACAAAACAATGAAGAAATTTAAAAATAGATCAATATGCCGGGCTCGGTGGCTCAGCCTGTAATCCCGCACCTTTGGGAGGCTGAGGTGAGTGGATTGCCTGAGCCCGCGGGTTCGAGACCCGCCCGGCCAGGCGAGACCTCATCTCTACAATAAATAAATAAATAAATTAGCCGGGCATGGTGCGCCTGTAGTTCCAGCTCCTTGGAAGGCTGAGGCGGAAGGATCGCCGGAGCCCAGCAGGTCGAGGCTGCGGTGGCCGGGAGCAGCCACTGCACTCCAGTCTGGGCGACAGAGTGAAACTCCAACTCAAAAAAAAAAAAAATAGATCAATATAAACAGGCATGGTGGTGCAAGCCTGTAGTTCCAGTTACTCAGCAGGCTAAAGCAGGAGGATTGCATGAGCCCAGAAATCCGAGGCTGCAGTGAGCCAGGACTGCATCATGGCCATGGCACTCCAGCCTGGGTGACAGAGCAAGACTTTGTCTCCTTTAAAAAAAAAAAAGAAAAGAAAAAAAGAGGCCAGTCACGGTGGCTCAAGTCTGTAATCCCAGCACTTTGGAAGGTCAAAGTGAGGGGACTGCCTGAGCCCACAGGTTCAAGAACAGCCTGGGCAACGTGGCGAGACCTCATCTCTCCAATAAATCAAAAAATTAGCCGGGCATGGCAGCATGCACCTGTTGTTCCGGCTACTTGGAAGGCTGAGCCCAGTGGTTCGATGCTGGGGTGGCCGTGAGTGTGCCACTGCAACCCAGCCTGGGCGACAGAGTAAGATTTAAACCCCCCCAAAAAATAAAAGAAAAAAAAATACATCAATAAAAATTACAGAGACTAAAAAACAAACCAAAAAAAACGTATTTTTAAAATTTTTATTTATATTTATTTATTTTGAGTTGGAGTGTCACTCTGTCGCCCAGACTGGAGTGCAGTGGCCGCTCCCGGCCACCACAGGCT
>NW_007248354.1:85971-96935 GCF_000164805.1 Carlito syrichta
CCACTCACCTCAGCCTCCCAAAGGTGTGGGATTACAGGCTGAGCCACCGAGCCCGGTTATTTTTTTTAAAAAAAGGGAATAGAGCCTTACTGATCCGTGAAACATCAAAAGATCTGGTGGGCTCCCATCCAGAAGGAGGGGAAAGAATCACGCAGAAAAAAATATTTGAAGAAAAAAATGGTCCCCCAAATTTCTCCAATTTGGTGAGACATAAATTTACAAATTTGGCCGGGCTCAGTGGCTCAGCCTGTAATCCCAGCACTTTAAGAGGCCGAGGCGAGTGGATTGCCTGAGCCCAGGGGTTTGAGATCACCCTAGTCAACTTGGCAAGACCTCATCTCTACAATAAAAAAAAAAAAAAAAAAAAAGAATTCAACAGCAAAAAAAGAATTTACAGATTCAAGTTCACCAAACCCCAAGTAGGATACATATAAGGAACCCACACCCAAGCAGAGTAAAACAGTTTAAAAACAAAGATAAAGAAAATCAAAAGCATTTAGAGGAGCCGGCTGCGGTGGCTCACATCTGTAATCTCACCACTTTGGGAGGTAGAGGTGAGAGGATTGCCTGATCCCAAGGGTTCGAGACCAGCCTGGGCAACTTGGCGAGACCTCATCTCTACAATAAATCAAAAAATTAGCCGGGCATGGTGGCACACGCCTGTAGTTCCGGCTACTTGGAAGGCTGAGACAGAAGAATCGCCTGAGCCCAGCAGGTCAAGGCTGTGGTGGCCATAAGCATGCAACTGCACTCCAGCCTGGGAGACAGAGTAAGATTTTGAAAGAAGGAAGAAAGGAAAAAAAAGAAGATCTATGACACATAAAACAATGATATGGATGACTATTTACCAGAAACAGAAGCCTAAGGAATGCTTTAAGGCATGGGTCCCTGCAGTAAGGAGCCACCTTTGCTTCCTCCCTGGCACTCCCAGCCACTGACCACATGATTTTAGCTTCAAAGTTTTTGTGTTTTTTGTTTGTTTTTGAGACAGGGTCTCACTCTGTTACCTAGGCTGGAATGCAGTGGCACAATCATGGCTCACCATGACCTCAACCTCCTGGGCTCAGGTATTCTCCCACCTCAGCATCCCCAGTAGCTGAAACTACAGACATATGCCATCGTACTGGGCTAAATTTTTTTGTAGACGAGGTCTCACTATTTTGCCCAGGGTGGTCTCAAACTCCTGAGCTCAAGCTATTCTCCCACCTTAGCCTCCCAAAGTACTGGGATTACAGGCATGAGCTATAGTGCCCAGCCCAGTTTTGGGGTTTTTTTCTGAGTTGGAGTCTCACTCCGTTGCCCAGGTTGGAGTGTAGTGGCCACCTCAGCGTCGACCTGCTGGACTCAGGTGATCCTTCCGCCTCAGCCTTCCAAGTACCTGGAACTGCAGGCATACACCACCTTACCCGGCTAATTTTTTTTTTTTTTTTTGTAGAGACAAGGTCTTGCCAAATTGTCCAGGCCAGTCTCGAACCCCTGAACTCAGGTAATCCTCTCACCTCAGCCCCCCAAAGTGCTGGGATTACAGGCTTGAGTCACCATGCCTGGCCCCAGTCTTTGTATTTTTAATCAAAGTTATACAACAACAAATTAGAAAACCTTTCACTCTTTCTAGCATTTCAAAATATACAAAAGCTACTCAAAACTAACTCAAGAGGTAGAAAAATGGAAAAGCCAATAACTAAGGAATAAAAGTAAACAAAGTACAAAGCCCAGATAACTTCACTAGCTAGTCTTACCACCTTTCAATGAACAATCTTTCTTATATTGGGGAAGGAGGGAGAGAATAAGTTATTAAATGTAGGAAAGTATGAAGAGCAAGAAGACAAATTAATGCACCCACCATTCTGAAAGACAATTGTGAGCATTTTGCCACATTTGCTCCAAGTCTTTTTTATGTGAAAGATAAAAGAACTACAGAAAACAGTAACTACAAATATGTACTTAGTACTTACTCTGCAGTACTGTTTTTTTGTTTTGTTTTTGAGTTGGAGTCTCACTCTGTCACCCAGGCTGGAGTGCAGTGGCATACTCATGGCCACCGCAGTCTTAACCTGCTGGGCTCAGGCAATCCTTCCACCTTAGCCTTCCAAGTAGCTGGAACTACAGGCACGTGCCACCATGCCCAGCTAATTTTCTGATTTAGTGTAGAGTTGAGGTCTCACCACGTTGCCCAGGCTGGTCTCGAACCTGTGAGCTCAGGTAATCCTGTCACCTCAGTCTCCCAAAGTGCTGAGATTATAGGCATGAGCCACTGCACCTAGCCTTGCAGTGCTGTTTTAAGAGAGAATCTCCAAACCTGAAAACTAGGAGGAGAAATGAACAACGGGAGCTTGCACTCATGGGGCTGCCAGGAGTGAGACGCCAGGGTCACCTAGTCACTGTCTACCTTGGCACCTACAATGCTGTAAGGTAGGTGGGACTGTTCCACCCACAGGTGCAGAGGCTGTGACATTTAGGTCGTGTAGCTAGGAAGCAGAGGGCCAATACTCACACACAAGCAATCTCCCTCAAGAACTCCCACAGGGCTGGTGAGCAGTGAATGAATAACACACAGAGAACAAGTCTACCTTATTCCTAAAGCATATGTTCCATTTGCTCTCCCCCAGAGGAAATCTCCCATTGTGAATTACTATACATCCTCCTAGTCTCTATTAATATGTATCCATTAACACAGAACTACTGTATAATGTTTGTATTTCAACAAATGCCACCATATTATACCTTTACTCTGCAATTTGATCAGTCAACACATCTGTATTTCCCCATGTTGATATCAATCTGTTCAACTGTTGCGTATTATTCATCATATAAATATTTCATTCCTATTTTTTAAATTATTCATAGAAGATGATGGAAACACAAAACATACAAAATAATGAAAAGTTTCCCAAAACATACAAGGCTGGAATAACCATCATACCAAAACCAGGGGGAAAAGAAAAAAACATAAACAATTTATAGACCAAGATCAGTTGAGAACAACTGTTAGGGGGAAAAAAAGGCCAAGCACGGTGGCTCATGCCTGTAATCCCAGCAATTTGGGAGGCAGAGGTGAGAGGGCCACCTGAGCCCACATGTTCAAGACCAATATGGGCAACATAGCAAGATCTTGTCTCTACAATAAATTAAAAAAATTGGCCGGGCATGGTGGCTCAAGCCTGTAATCCCAGCACTTTGGGAGGCCAAGGGCGGGAGGATTGCCTAAGCCCAGGGGTTTGAAACCAGCCTGGGCAACATGGTGAGACCTCGTCTCAACAATAAATTTTAAAAATTGGCTGGGTGTGGCGGCTCAAGCCTGTAACTCCAGCACTTTGGGAGGCTGAGGTGAGAGGATTGCCTAAGCCCAGGGTTCGAGACCAGCCTTGGCGAGACTTCGTTTCTACAATAAGTTTTTTAAAAAATTAGCCAGGCATGGTAGCGAGTGCCTGTAGTTCCAGCTACCTGGAAGGCTGAGGTGGAAGGATCGCCTAAGACCAACAGGTCAAGGCTGTGGTGGCCATGAGCATGCCACTGCACTCCAGCCTGGGTGACAGAGTGAGACTCCAACTCAAAAAAAAAATTAACTGGGTGTGGTGGTGCATGCCTGTAGTGCCAGCTACTTGGAAGGCTGAGGCAGAAGGTTCGCCTGAGCCCAGCAGGTCAAGGTTGCAATGGCAGTAAGTGTGCCCCTGTACTCCAGCCTGGGCAACAAAGTGAGACTCTGACTTGAAAAGAAAAGAAAAAGAGAAACCAAGCAAGTCGTTACTAGATTTAAAAAATAAGATACCATGCCCAAAGAGGATTTATCCAAAAATAGGATGATTCAATATCAGGAAGTCTATAATGTTGTCACCATATTAACAGATTACAGAAGATTTCTGGTGAAATTGATTACATTATTGTTTTAAAGAAAAAAGTCAGCGACACTGCCTAATTTAAAGCAAAAAAGAGAACTCTCCAGGTCTAGAAGTGAAGGAGGCATAGCGGCCTGAGGCGCACAGGGCACAGGCTGCCCATGGCAGAAGCCCCAGCCTAAACATAGAGCAGAGGTACAAGGCAGGGGCCTGGGTTTGACTGGGCTCCCCTGGGGTCAGGAGAGGTCTGGGGAGCAGCGGAGAGCAGCGGGTCGCATGGTTAGGAGCACACAGTGTAGAAGCTGCTGCAAGTGACTCCACATCTCCTCTTCACTCTGTGTCCCAGAGTCAGAGGACAGACCTCAGAGGGTACTTTTAAACATGGAGGAGGAAGATAAGGCACCACCAGGCAGAGGACTTACTAATCATTAAGTGAGTGTTGGCTGTCACAGTGCTGCCGTCATCACCGGAGTCCCACCACTGGCCAGCCCAGGACTGGACCCTCAGCAAAAAACCACGAGAGGCAACTGAGGTGACAGAATCACCCTTGAGAAATCCAAATCCCAAAACTCTGCCTCAGAAGGTTGTAGTGTCCCAAATCCTGAGACAAGAAATTTATGTTAAAACAGGACTCTGCAAAGGCAACCTGGAAATTGCTCATGGGGCGCTTCAACAGCCTAGAGCATGTGGGAGACCCACTTAGATGGCTTCCCTGAAGTAAACCAGGAGCCAGAGCACAGAGCCCCTCACCCACAGTGAGGGATTCCCAATGAGCCAGGCACAGGATAATGTGGAAAGTCTTCCACAGAATAAAAACAGGGAATTACTGTTTTCAGACTTGGAAAACAGGCATTGAAATAAAACATTCAGTTGTTGAGGGTATAAGCAGACCAGACACTGCTAAAAATATAGGTTAAAAGATAAATCTGAGAAATCACCAAGGAAAAAAGCTGATAAAGAGATGAAAAATATTTAAGAGAAATTAAGAGACATAACACTCATGTTTCATTATTTCAAATAATTATAGAGTACCTACTACGTGCCAGACACTGGTTTTTAGATGCTAGGGTTTACAACATTGAACAAAAAAGGGTGAAAAATACTCTGCCCACCCAAAAGAACTGAAAGCAGGGACTTGAAGAGAAATCTGAACATTCATGATCATAGCAGCATTATCCACAATACCCCAAATCTAGAAGCAACCAAAGAGTCTATTGACAGATGAATTACAGATAAGCAATATATGGTCTATTCATACAATGGAATATTACTTGGTCTTAAAAAGAAAGAAAGGAAGTCCAGACACATGCTACAACATGGATAAACCTTGAGGACATTTTGGTAAGCAAAATGAGTCAGACATTAAAGAACAGATACTAGCCGGGCTCGGTGGCTCAGCCTGTAATCCCGTGCCTTTGGGAGGCTGAGGTGAGTGGACTGCCTGAGCCCGCGGGTTCGAGACCCGCCTGGGCAACTTGGTGAGACCTCATCTCTACAACAAATCAAAAATGAGTCGGGCGTGGTAGCGCGCGCCTGTAGCTCCAGCTATTTGGAAGACTGAGGTGGAAGGATCGCCAGAGCCCAGCAGGTCGAGGCTGCGATGGCCGGGAGCGGCCACTGCACTCCAGTCTGGGTAACAGAGTGAGACTCCAACTCAAAAAAAAAAAAAAAAGAACAGATACTGTGTGATGCCGCCTATACTGAGGTCCCTAGAGTAATCAAATCCACAGAAAGTATATTAGAGGTTACTTAGGGGGGTACAGGAGTAGGGAGTTAGTGCTTTTTTTGTTGTTTGGTTGTGTGTTTTTGTTGTTGTTGTTGTTGCTGTTGTTTTGAGTCAGAGTCTCACTCTGTCATCCAGGCTGGAATTGGTGACACACTCACGGCCACCACAACCTCAACCTGCTGGGCTCAGATGATCCTTTCACCTCAGCCTTCCAAGTAGCTGGAACCACAGGCATGCACCACCATACCCGGCTAATTTTTTGATTTATTGTAGAAACACAGTCTTGCTATGTTGCTCAGGCTGGTCTCGAACCCATGAGCTCAGACAACCCTCTTGCCTCAAAGTACTGGGATTACAGGCACGAGCCACCACGCCCAGACAGGAGTTAGTGTTAATGGGGACAGAGTTTTTATTTGGGAAGATAAAAAGGTTCTGGAAATGGCTATACAACAACGTGAATGCACTTAACAGAACTATACACTTAAAAATTGTTAAAATAGTAAATTGCATGTTATGTATATGTTAACACATCCCCCCAAAAAAACTCTACCTTCAAGGAACTTACAATCATTTCAACAAAGTTCTAGGAGAAAAAACTCAGCAGAATGGGAGAAAGATGAAAGGAACTTGGGTATTCAATTAAAAGAGTTTCAGCTGGGCACGATGACTCACGACTATAATCCCAGCACATTGGGAGGTGGAGGCAAGAGGACTGCCTGGGTGCAGGGGTTTGAGACCAACCTGGGCAACTTGGCGAGACCTCATCTCTACACAAATCAAAAATTTAGCTGGGCATGGTGGCACACACCTGTGGTTCCAGCTACTTGAAAGGCTGAAGCGGAAGGATCGCCTAAGCCCAGCAGGTCAAGGCACAGTTGACACTTCAACACACACACACACAAAAAGAGTTCCCTGGGTTCTGAGAAAGATAAATAAAAACAAATCAACACCTAGACACATTGTATTGAAACTACAGAACATAAAGGATAAAAAGAAAATCTTGCAACCTAAGCATGAAGTATGTATCTATAAAGAATAAGTTAATTGCCAAATTTCCACAAGAGAAACAGTAACTACAGACCTTTGTTTAGCCTTGGTAGAAGTAGGTGATGGAGCATCTTTAAAACAGTAAGAAAAAATAACTGCTCACCTAGGACTTTATGCCCAGCTAATTTATCATTCAAACATGAGGTAAAATCCATCTTCAGACATACAAAACCTAAAGGAGTTTAAAACACATAACCCTTTCACAAAAGGAATATAAAGCCAGGAGGAAAGACTAGGATGCAAAGTTCACAGGAGGGTTAGTAATTTGAAAGCAATTTTTAAATTTTAAAAGAATGTGAGGTTTCCTTTTTCACATTTATCTACACTCCTTCCAGAAACTCCAATTTAAATGACAGTAAAGGAATTTTTTTTTAAAGGTATAAACCCGCAAGGACAAAGAGAATAGAAAGGATGAGAGAGAAGTCAAACCTGGAGAAGCTGACTTAGAGGAAGCAAATTTATATTAGAAACAAGTTTTTGTAGGAGGAAGACTAATAACTTAAGAATTCCTCTTGTTAAGCCAGGCTCGATGGCTCAGCCTGTAATCCCGCACCTTGGGAGGCTGAGGTGAGTGGACTGCCTGAGCCCGCAGGTTCGAGACCCGCCTGGGCAACTTGGGGAGACCTCATCTCTATAATAAATCAAAAAATTAGCCAGGCGTGGTAGCGCATGCCTGTAGTTCCAGCTACTTGGAAGGCTGAGGCAGAAGATTGCCAGAGCCCAGCAGGTCGAGGCTGTGGTGGCTGAGAGCGGCCACTGCACTCCAGTCTGGGCGATGGAGTGAGACTCCAACTCAAAAAAAAAAAAGAATTCCTCTTGTTTATAAATATGTTTTCCTCTTAAAATGTCTGAAAATTACAAATGTAACATATGACCATTATAAAAAGGAAGGAAAGTAGTGAGGCATTCAGATGAAAAATAAACATACATAAGTTAAATCAGAAATTAACAGCTAATAATTATCAGTGATTTTCTAAGGGAGCTGGAATAGAGATGGAAAGTTAATTCGCTGTTAATTTCTGATTTAACTTATGTATGATTTTAGAATAAGTGCTTAGGAATTATACAACTAGTTATTCACATTTCACAGAGTACATGTAATATGACCTGACATGTTGAGTGGCTGAGAAGGCTGAGCAGACTCTGCAGGACTACACGGACTAGAAGAGAGGGGGTCTCTAACATGAAGGGAGGGGCTCCGTTCTCAGGAGAAGGGCAAAGGACCCAGGCAACAGCAGCAGTCAACATTTAAAACCATTCACTGAACCGAGCATGGTGGCCCACACCTGTAACTCTAACACTTTGGGAGGCCAAGGTGGGAGGATTGCTTGAGTCCAGGAGTTTGAGATCAGCCTAGGCAACATAGCAAGATCATGTCTCTAATAATAATAATAATAGTAATATTAAACACTTGTATAAGAATGTTCATAGCAAAATGATTCATTTCATAATAGTAAAAACCCAAATGTCTATCAAGTAATAATGGATAAACAAAATGGTCTATCCATACAATGGATATTATTTAGCCATAAGAAGGAATGAAGTACAGATTTATGCTACAATTTGGATGAAGGTTATGATAAGTGAACAAAGTCAGACACAAAAGGCCATATACTATATGCTTCTATTTATGTGAAATGTCCAGAACAGGCAAATCCTTAAAGACAGAAATAGAATGGTTGCCAGGCGCTGGGGGAGGAGAGGATGGAAAGTGGCTATCTAATGGTACAGGGTTTTCTACTGAGATGATGAAATGTTTAGGAATTAGGTAGTGTTGATGGTTACACAACACTGAATATACCAAAAGTCACTGAATTGTACACTTTAGCATGGTTTAGATAGTGAATTCTATATTACTTTTATCTCCAAAAAAAAAGACAAACTTTTTGAATAGGCAAGGTGTTCAACATACAAAGTAGGATCATTCATTAATCTGTAAAACTTCTTTCTACTTTTGCTCTAAAACATACTTAAAGCATAAAGATAATTTCTGAACATAGTAGGGGTGTCTGTTCCCCAAACCAGAAACTCTAAAGCAGGGTTCCCAAGCCCCCAGGTACTGGTCCGTGATCTGTTGGGAACCAGGCTACACAGCAGAAGGTGAGCAACAGGTGAGCAAGAGAAGCATCATCTGTATTGACAATCGCTCTCTACTGCTTGTATTACTGTCTGAGTGCTGCCTCCTGTCAGATCAGTGGCAGCGAACCATATTGTGAACTGCCGATGCAAGGAATCTAGGTTGTGTACTGCTTATGAGAATCTAATGCCTGATGATATGAGGTAGAGCTGAGGTGGTCATGCTAGCTCTGGGGAGCGGCTGCAAATACAGATTAACATTAGCAGTGAAGTTTGACTATACAGAGACCATAATAAATCAACTGCTTGCAGACTCATAACAAAGCTCTATCAGTGAGTGGCAAGTGAGTTGATGTACTTCAACTGTACAGCTGCATCTGGTAGCAGGTTTTAAGTTAGAATCCGACACCTATTTTAGTCCATGCGTGGCCCGCCCATTATTTTATTTACCACTCCCATCTATGCCTCTTTTTTTTAAATGGTGAATTGTATAATTATTTCATTATATATTACAATGCACAACAAATGTTACGTACTTGAATCCCCCCACCCCCATTCATGGAAAAATTGTCTTCAATAAGACCAGTCCTTGAAGCCAAAAAAGTTGGGAACCGCTGCTCTAAAGAACTGACTTCAAGACCAGGTGCGGTAGCTCACACCTATAATCCCAGCACTTTAGGAGGCTGAGGTAAGAGGATTACCTGAGCCCACGGGTTCAAAACCAGCCTGGGCAACTTGGTGAGACCTCATCTCTACAATAAATAAGTTAAATAAATTAGCTAGGCGTGATGGTACGTGCCTGTAGCTCCTACTACTTGGAAGGCTGAGGCGGAAGGAACGCCTGAGTCCAGCAGGTTGAGGCTGCGCAGGCCATGAGCATACCACTGCACTCTAGCCTGGGTGACAGAGTGAAATCCCGACTCAAAAGAAAAAGAAAAAAAAAAAAGAATTGACTTCAAACCCAAAAAAGGAGTAATCACAGCCTGTTCCTTGCAGCCTGACAGGAGCAAGATGAGAAATTTAGATTAGGGACAGGGTATGTCAGAGGGATCACAACTGACATGGAAGGTATTCTGAAAGCAGCAAGATTCCAGAAAATCCAGCAGTGAACTGTAAGGCCCTCAGTACTTCTAGGCAGGCTGCCAGTTGAGACCCAGGAGAAACACCTATTGATATTGACACTAGGGTCCTGACCAATCAGCTCTCAGTGAATCCCCCACCCAAAGACCTCCCACCAGCTCCTAAGCCTCTATCCAAACATGGAGCCTCCAGCCAAGGGTCACCAGGCATCTGAGGGAAACATACTGTGAGAGATAAGAGTTTAAAAACAAAAGAAAACTAGGAATGTGGAGGAACACACAAGATCGGAAAGGGGAGAAACTTCAAAAGTACACTCCCATTTATAGCTAAAATACACACACACACACACACACACACACACACACACTTTTACTAAGATATGCTCTGTTCACCTCTGGCTTCACTGTTGCCTCTAAGAAGGTGAATGGGGCAGTTGATGAATGGGGACTTAGGGATATTTCACACCATACTTCTTTTTTTAAATTCCAATAATGTTTTATTTTTGAAACAGGCAGTGAAATACAAAAATTAAAAGACAGATTGCCAGAGATCCATCTACATATTGCCTATAAAAACATACTTAAAATATAAATACAAAATAGATGAAAAGTTTTAACAGATGGAGGAAGATATGCTATGCTATCACTAATCAAAAGGAAGTGAGAACAGCTGTATTAGTTCCAGACAAAACAGAACAAGGAGAATTATCAGGGATAAACAAGGCCATTACATAATTAAAAACAAGTCAATTCTTGAAAAATACATAACAATCCTTAATGTGTATGTCCCTAACAACAGAACATCAAAATATGTGAGGCAAAACTTATAAAACTACAAGAAGAAATAGACAAATCTACTTTTTTTTTAAACTTCTAAGCCAGGTGCAGTGGCTCACGCCTATAATCTCAGCATTTTGGGAGGCCGAGGTGAGAGGATTGCCTGAGCCCACGGGTTCGAAACCAGCCTGGACAACTTGGTGAAACCCCCATCTCTACAATAAATCAAAAAATTAGCTGGGTATGGTGGCATGTGCCTGTAGTTCCAGCGACTTGGAAGGCTGAGACAGAAGGATCGCCTGAGCCCAGCATGTTGAGGCTGTGGTAGTTGGGAGTATGCCCCTGCCCTCCAGCCTGGGTGACAGAATGAAACTCCTACTAAAAAAAAAAAAAAAAAAAAAAAAAAAAAAAAAAAAAAAATTT
>NW_007248354.1:96955-97601 GCF_000164805.1 Carlito syrichta
AAAAAAAAAAAAAGAAAGAAAGAAACTTCTATCATCCTGCCCTACTATCAGTAATTGACAGATCCAGCAGGCAGAAAAGCAGTAAGGACATAGTCGAACTGATCAGTATCCTCAATCAACTCGATCTAATTGACATTTATAGATGATTATATCCAGATACTTTACAGGAGAATACACATTTTTCTCAAGTTCACAAGGAACACTCACCAAAACAGACTACATTTTGGGCCATAAAACACTCCTTAACACATTTTAAAAAACAGAAATCCTACAAAGTATGTTCTCAGAACACAATGAAATTAAAGTATAAATCAATAACAGACAGCTGGAAAGTGATAAAGTATCTGGAGACGAAACACTTCTGAATAACATGTAGGTCAAAGAAGTCTCAAGGGACATTTAAAAATTATTTAAAGTAAGTGAAAGTATAATTTCTCAAAATTTTTGAGATGAAGTAAAAGCACTGAATGCATGTAGTAAAAAGAATAACTATCAAAAATAAAAAAGACACAGTGGGTGAAGTTACAATCTACATGAACCATAGGTTGCTGACTAAAAGCACCATACTTCTTTTTTTTTTTTTAAGTTGGAGTCTCACTCTGTCGCCCAGACTGGAATGCAGTGGCCGCTCCCGGCCACCGCGACC
>NW_007248354.1:97621-107071 GCF_000164805.1 Carlito syrichta
CAGGCAATCCACTCACCTCAGCCTCCCAAAGGCGCGGGATTACAGGCTGAGCCACCAAGCCCGGCAGCACCATACTTCTTAATTTGGAGGCGTGATGAGTATGTTAACCTTTATTTAGATTTTTAAAGGAACATTATGAAAATGTAAACATATTTCCAAAATAATTAAAAACTACAGCATCCTCCATAATAGAGATATAGAAGATACATAAATAATATATAGGGTAACCCCCTCAAGTCCCCTCCCACTGTGGGAGCTTTTCTGTCCTCTCAATAAATTCTGCTTTAAAAAATAATAATAAGCCGGGCTCGGTGGCTCAGCCTGTAATCCCGCACCTTCGGAGGCTGAGGTGAGTGGATTGCCTGAACCCACGGGTTCGAGACCCGCCCGGGCAACTTGGTGAGACCTCATCTCTACAATAAATCAAAAAATTATCCGAGCGTGGTAGTGCACACCTGTAATTCCAGCTCCTTGGAAGGCTGAGGTGGAAGGATCATCGGAGCCCAGCAGGTCAAGGCTGCAGTGTCCAGGAGCGGCCACTGCACTCCAGTCTGGGTGACAGAGTGAGATGAGACTCCAACTCAAAAAAAATAAATAAATAAAAATAAATAAATAAAAAAATAAAATAAATAATAATATTTTGTGATATATCTCTATAGATATATATATATTATTATATATAAGCTATGTAAATATATAAATAAGAGGTATATAAATAACTGCTAAGGAGACAAAAAGAGACAAGTAGGTATTATGTGCTGCCTATGGTTTTGCCAGAGGAGGAGAAGAAAGGAAAAAGGAAGACAGGAAAGAAGAAAGAAAAGAAAAGAGAGGGGGATAGAAAGGAGGGTGAAGAAGGAAAGGAGAAGGGAAAAGGGGGAAAGAATGGAAGAAAAAGAGGGAGAGGAGAAAGGAAAGAAGAAAAGGCGAAAAGGGAAGTGGAAGGAGATACAGGAAGAAGTAGAAAGGAAAAGACAAATACAGGAAAGAAAAAATAAAAATGTGGGAATTGTACCAATGAAACATTCACATAACAGAGTTCCAAAAAGAAACAGGAGCTCTAAAAAAGTAATGAAATAGCTCAAGATGCCCTAGAATCAAAAGGTCAAAAGGACCCATCAAATGTCCAGTATATTGATACAAAACGGGCCCACATGGCTTCTAGAGATGGGATTTAAAAAACAAGTCACATGCTAAGAATCAGAAAGCTGAATAGCACCAGATTTTTTTTTTTTTTTTGAGTTGGAGTCTTACGCTATCGCCCAGGCTGAAGTGCAGTGGCACGCTCACAGCCAATGCAACCTTGACCTGCTGCTGGGCTCAGGAGATCCTTCTACCTCAGCCTCCCAAGCAGCTGGAACTACAGGTATACACCACCATGCCTGGCAAAATTTTTGATCTATTGTAAAGATGAGGTCTTGCCAAGTTGCCCAGGCTGTTCTTGAACCTGTGGGCTTAAGAAATCTTCTCACCTAGGCCTTCCAAAGTGTTGGGATTACAGGCGTAAGCCACTGCTCCTGGCCCATATAAGACTTCTTTAGAGAGAAAATATACATAAGAAGCTCAAAAATAATGAAACAACGCCTTCAAACTTTTGAGGAAAAATTATTTTCAACCTAAATGATATACCTAGCCAAGTTAACAATCAAGTGTAAACACAGAATAGGTAATTTTGGCAGGTAAGTTCTCAATAAATGTTGCCTCCCACATATTTTAAGATAGCTACCAGAAAGTGTATCAACAGACATGAAGGTAAACCAAGGAAGACATGAGATGCAAGAAACAAATGGTCCATCTCAAAAGATGACAGGAACCGTTGTGCAGAAGGCGACAGAAGAGTCAGTGTAGAGCAGGAAGACAGCTCTAGGAGAAAGGTCATCACGAGAAAAAAATGCAGTAAGCCGGGCTCAGTGGCTCAGCCCATAATCCCAGCACTTTGGGATGTTGAGGTGAGTGGATTGCCTGAGCCCGCAGCTTCAAGACCCGCCTGGGCAACTTGGCAAGACCTCATCTCTACAATAAAATAAAATAAAATAAAATAAAATAATTAGCCAGGCGTGGTAGCGCACACCTGTAGTTCCAGCTACTTGGAAGGCTGAGGTGGAAGGATCGCCAGTGCCCAGCAGGTCGAGGCTGTGGTGGCCGGGAGCGTGCCACTGTACTCCAGTATGGGTGAGAGAGTGAGACTCTGACTAAAAAAAAAAAAAAGAAAAGAAAAAAATGCAAATGACAGAGCTAGTGTAACTGACCATCTCAAAGGCTTTTTATCCAGTTCATATGAAAAACCTTGGATTGAATTAATAACAGATGCATGCAAAACTAAACAAACAGAAAAACTAGCACCAAGAAAACAAAAAGCCATACAAGTAAATACTGCCAATCACAGTGTATGGTTTAGCTGAAAAACAATTGGCTCATGCCTGTAATTCCAATACTTTAGGAGGCCACTAAGTGGGAGGATTGCTTGAGGCCAGGAGTTCAAGATCACTCTGGGCAACACAGCAACATCTATTTCTATTAAAAAATACAAAATTAGCCAGGCATGGTGGCACGCACCTGTAGTCCCAGTTACTACTCTCGAGGCTGAGGCAGGAGAATTGCTTGAGCTCAGGAGTTCAAGGCTGCAATAAGCTATGATCCAGCCTGGGCGACAGAGCAAGGCCCTGTCTCAAAAAAAAAAAAAAAAACTGTGGTCGATTAAACATGGCCAGCAAAACTTAGCCAGGCATGGTGGCCATGCACCTACATAGTCTTAGCTCCTTGGGAGGCTTGAGGCAGGAGGATCACTTGAGTCCAGAAGTTCTAGGCTGCAGTGAGCCTTGATTGCGCCACGGCGCTCTAGTCTGGGCAACAGAGCAAGACTCCATCTATTAAATAAATAAATAAATAAACAAACAGAGCAAGACTCCATCTGCTAAATAAATAAATAAACAAATAAATAAATAAGGCCAACAATTCTTTGTCACTATTCCCACCAAGAGATGAAGTCTATTTCTTCACTCCCTTGGTTCTTATCTGGCCCTGTAAAGAGTGTATTTTACCAATAAAATATGGCAAAAGTGATGTTATGACAGTTCTCATCCTAACCTTTTTAAACAGACTGGCAGGTCTTACTTCCTCCCTCATGGACCCAGTCACCATGCTGCAAGGAAGCTCAAGCAGTCTCATGGAATGACCCATTCTGGGAAGAATGAGGTCCACAGTCTACAGTCCCTGCTGAGCTCCCAGTTGACAGCCAGTACCAACAAGCTGGCACCATGTGGAGCAGAAGGAACAAGCTAATAACTCTGGCAAACCACGTCCCAGTTGCGAAACTGTAAACAAATACATATCGCTGTTTTTAGCCACTAAATTTGGAGGAGATCATCAAAACACCACAATATTCAGAATATAAGAAAGAAGTGGGGAAGGGACATGGAAGGCAAGAGAGGATAAGAAGGCTGAATCCTCATCATCTTCCACAGATGGAACCAAATAGATAATATATAAATCTAAGTGTTCTAAAATTAGCAAAAGAAGCAAGTTGTTTTTTAAAGTATGGATAAACACCAAAAGAAACAGCTGAAAGAGCAAAGAGGTGGCCTTGGTGGAAAGAAGGGGAAGGAGAGCAGAGGACTATCACTTTTGATAATGGGCCTCACAAAGCAAACTGTCTTTAGTTATATGCTCTGGTTTTATAAAGGAAAAAATAAATTGGAAATAAGCCTAAACATTTTTTTTTTTAGGTGGAGTCTCACTCCGTTGCCTAGGCTAGAGTACAGTGGCACACTCACAGCCACCCCAGCATCAACCTGCTGGGCTCAGGCAATCCTTCCGCCTCAGCCTTCCAAGTAGCTGGAACTACAGGTGCGTGCTACCGCACCCGGCCAATTTTTTGATGTATTGTAGAGAGGAGGTCTTGCCAAGTTGCCCAGGCTGTTCTCGAACCCATGGGCTCAGGCAGTCCCCTCACCTCAGCCTCCCAAAGTGCTGGGATTACAGGCTTGAGCCACCACGCCTGACCTGCCTAAACATTTTGGCTGGTGAGATTATAGTTATCTTTCCTTTCACTTTTCTGTGTTGTACAAACTTTTTATAAAATGTTTTCTGAGTATAGAATTATTAAAAATAATACTTAAGCGTTCTACTTAGCTATAACATGTCAAGAAATTGTACATCCTTAAGATCTAAATAGGCCAGGCTTGGTGGCTCAGCCTGTAATCCCAGCCCTTTGGGAGGCCGAGGCAAGTAGACTGCCTGAGCCTGCGGGTTCGAGACCCACCCGGGCAACTTGGTGAGACCTCGTCCTACAATAAATCAAAAAAATTTAGCCAGGCATGGTAGTGTACACCTGTACTTCCAGCTACTTGGAAGGCTGAGGCGGAAGGATCGCCAGAGCCCAGCAGGTCGAGGCTGCGGTGGCCGGGAATGTGCCACTGCACTCCAGTCTGGGCGACAGAGTGGGACTCCAACTCAAAACAAAAACAAAAACAAAAAAGATCTATATAAACTCTTGGCTGGAACTCACACAATTCAGTTTCTACTTGCACTTGCCCTTGGAGGGAAAAGTGGTGAGGGGGTGCCAGGATTAGGTTAACCCTGAAGAACAGGCTCAGAGATCTCTGACAGGAATGGAGAAAAGGAGCAGTGAGTGGATACTAAGGAAAGCAGCAATGGCTCCTATGACACAAGGGCACCCACAAAAAAGGCACAGCCAAGCACAGGACTCCCCTTATACCCTCAATGTATGCCTCCAAGCTCCAGCATGATGTCTGGCCCCAAGAAGTCACCTGGGACTCCAAGAGAGGCAGAAATGTAAAGCAAGGAGAAGGTCCTATCAACTCCTAATGTACCATAGAGACAGGTTTCCTTTATCTCAGAAGCTTACCAACTTATAATAATGACCAGACTCCCTCTCTCCCCGGCATCCCAAGGAAGTAGAGAAAGTAATGACCCATAATTTGTTCTGTTAATTATTTGTTTGTTTACTTATTTATTTATTAAGACAGGGTATCTGTCACCCAGGCTGGAGTGCAGTGGCATAAACCCAACCTCCTAGACTCAAGCAATTCTCCTGTCTCAGGCTCCTGAGTAGCTGGGACTACAGGCATGTGCCACCATGCCTAGGTAATTTTTAAAAATTTGTTGTAGAGATGATAATGTCTCACTTGCTGCCCAGGTTTACAATGTCTTCTGAACCAATAGATGCCTTCAGTAATGGTCCAGTGACCTTCAGCAGGGGCCTGAGAAGAACACTGGTATGGCCTCCTGTCTGTCCTTTACTGATCTAATCCACTAACTTGTTGAGATGCCCACAGCAGCCAAGAACATGCTGGGATCTGAGAAATACACATGAATTTAGCCTCCAAAGGTAAACCTTAGACAATCAAGAAGCACTAGACTTTGTTTCAAAGGAGTTTTAGGCAATTGAATTTTAAAGTAACAAATACCTTTTTTTCAGATTTCAGACTTCAACCAAAAAAAACCCAATAAACTGCTAACATGATACATAATCTCAACTCATCTTCCACAAGTAAAGTATACAATTTACTTTAGATAAAGGAGGGAAAAGGCTAACTTTTCCACGTGGAACTTGCTCGGTAGTCTCAATTTGTAAGTTTTCATTTTGCGTAGTACTACTTCTACTGAAATGTCATTTTTCTCTCTCAAGAGTAAGTTGCCTTAAGTTCTACAAACTTCTCCATGCTCTTGTGCCAGTTCCTGCCTCTGTGCCAGGCTATCATATGAAAGAGTTTGAACAGAAGAAAAGCAAGGAGCATGAGGAAGAGGAGCAGCAGGGGTCTCACCACCAGACACAGGGCAGTGCTCAGCGACATCTGGGTCACACACAGACCAAAGGCTGAGGGCTCTACATAGGCTATGCTCCCTCCTCACCAGCATCCCATCTTAAGTGTGCTCTCTGATTGGGGTGCAGATGGCCCAGTCATGAACCAGAGACAACTGCCCTACTTTCAAGGAGCTTCCATGAAAGTCAGGAGGGCAAGTGAAGACAACAAACTAGGTGATCACTGCTAGAAAAAAAAATCACCCGCCAAAGGGGATGAGGAGAGCAGAGGGGTGCAACTTTAAGTGGAAGATGTCAATATGGACTTCACTGAGAAACTGTTACTTGAGCTAAGGAAGTCGACAATTTTTTAAATGTCTAAATGGGCCTTCTCTTGTTTCTGAACCCTGAAACTGAAGGAAATGTGAATGCTTACATAAAGAACACTAGAACACTTTATCTGTACAGGGATGGCACCTCCACCCATCAAATTCTGCCAGACAAAAACTTAGGGCTGTCACTGACACCTCTTCCCCTCCATCTCTCCAACCTTAAACAACATTCCTTATCAATTTTGCTCCAGAAGCCTTCCCTTTTTTCCACACCCACAATCCCAGCGCTGGCCAACCACCAAGATCTTTCACCAGGACCAACACCACAGGATCTGAATCAGCTTGTCAATCAGGAAACCCACCGGGCAGTATTTCTCAAGTGGACAGTGCTGGAATCACATAAAGGGAGAATACAGGTTGCCGGGCCCTGCTTCAGAGCTCATGACTCAATAGGTCTAGGGCAGGACCTGAGGATCTGCATTTCTAACTAGTGCCCAGGCAGTCAATGCTGCCAGTCTGGGGACCAGAGGTTGAGAGACACTGGACTAAGTTACGGTGCAGTAATAAGCCCAAGCCCATTTGTTACTTGGCTCAACCCAAGGGTTTCTTTCTTGCTTATGGTACCACAATTAAAAACAGAAAAAAGGGAACATGAGAAAGCACATGACTTGTAGAGCTTCCACTCAGGAGTAACATGTCACTTTCCATCGGCCAAAGGAAATCACAGGCCACACCAAACTTAAGAAGGTAGGGCTGTTCAATGCTATTCTACCCAAAGCAGAGAGAGTGGAAAGATTTTAACCTGAATAGACAGACTAACTGCAAACTGGTCTCCTGCACACACTCTTCCCTTATCCTCTCCTATCACCAACTCGGTCTACAAAGGATTGTGAGAAACATGCTTTCCAAAATAAATGGATTCATGTCATACCCTCTGCCTCCCACCCCTTAAACCCCTTCAAGAGCTTCACATTGCTCTTAGGATAAAAATACTTAATAGAGCCTAAAAGAGCTTGCCCAGCTGGGCACAGTGGCTCATGCCTATAATCCCAGCTCTTTGGGAAGCCAAGACAAGAGAAATGCCTGAGCCCAGGGGTTGAGACCAGTCTGAGCAACTTGGCAAGACCTTGTTTCTACAATAAATTGAAAAAAAAAAATAGCAGGGCGTGGTAGCACACATCTGTAGTTCCAGCTGTTTGGAAGGCTGAGGCGGAAGAATCACCTGAGTCCAGCAGGTCACGGCTGCGGTGGCAGTGAGCGTGTTACTGCACTCCAGCCTGGGTGACAGAGTGAGACTCCAACTCAAAAAAAAAAAAAGGTTGCCCAACACCCCCTACCTCCACTGCCCACCATCTGTTCCAGTCATACTGGGCTTCTTCCTACTCTATCGTAGGGCCTCTGCACCCTCTACCTGGTGCTCATGCCCACTCTCACAGAGCTAACCCCCTTTTGCACTCTACTCCAATATTAACCTTGTCAAGTAGTATTTCCTGACACCCTATCAGGTATAACCTCCCTACTAAATGCACCTAGGTCTTTCCTTCACTACTTCATTACTTGCTTTTTTGTGGCGAGGAAGTCTTTTCTTTTCTTTCTTTCTTTCTTTTCTCTTTTTTGAGTTGGAGTCTCACTCCATCGCCCAGGCTGAAGTGCAGCAGCACACTCACAGCCACCCCAGCATCAACCTGCTGGGCTCCAACGATCCTTCCGCCTCAGCCTTCCAAGTAGCCAGAACTACAGGCACACACGTTACCACACCCGGCTAATTTTTTATTTATTGTAGAGACGAGGTCTCGCCAAGTTGCCAGGGCTGGTCTCAAGCCCGCGGGCTCAGACAATCTACTCACCTCGGCCTCCTAAAGTGGTGGGATAACAGGCTGTGCCACTGAGCCCAGGTTTTTTTTCTTTTTGAGTCAAGGTCTCACTCTGTCGCCCAGGCTGAAGTGCAATGGCATGATCACAGCTCACTGTAGCCTCCACCTCCTGGGCCCAGGAGATACTCCTGCCTCATCCTCCTGAGTAGCTGGGACTACAGGTGTGTGCCACCATGCCCAGCTGTTTTTTAAATGTTCTGTAGAGACATAGTCTCACTATGTTGCCTAGGCTGGTCTTGAACTACTGGGCTCAAGCGATCTATCTACCCACCTTGGCCTCCCAAAGTGCTAGAATTGCAGGCATGAGGCACCATGCCCAACTGTGATGAGGAATTTGATATACACACAAAGGTGGACAGAATAGTTAGAACCCATGTACTCATACCACCCTCAAACTAGGCCAGTCCTAGTCTAACCATATACTCACCCACTCCCTCCTTCATAGGATCATGAAGCAAATCCCAGGTGATGTATCATTCCATGACTAAATGTCTGTATGCATTTCTAAAAGGTAGGAATTATTTTTTCTTTTTTTCATTTAAGAGACAAGGTCTCATTCCATTGTCCAGGCTGGAGTGTGGTGGCGCAATCATAGGTCACCACAGCCTCAAATTCCTAGGCTCAAGAGATCCTCCTACCTAGTCTGAGATGAGACTACAGGCTTGTGCCAGGCTCAAGTAATTTTTTTTTTCCTATAAAGACGAGGTCTCACTATGTTCCCCAGGCCAGTCTCAAACTCCTAGCCTCAACTGACCCTCATACCTCAACTTCCCAAAATGCTAGGATTATAGGTGTGAGACATCACACCCAGGCATGTCTGATTTTTTTTTTTTCCGCAAGATTATTTCACAGATTTTTCAAAGTTGTGATCTTTGAGACTATTCTCTCCCATTTCATCCCCTCACAGGCCTATAAAACCCATGCGAGCAAGGGCTTTGGCTCATCACTGGCCTACAGCTGACACTCAATGAATAAATACCAGACAGAAGTACATTGCCATACTGACTGGCAAAAATCTAACTGACCACCCTTCTAACCACATACAGACAGCTGCCTGTTAAAGTTCTCCCTGAGAGGCAGAACTCCTGAGGTTTCCGGGGTACAGAAGCAGAGGTCAGGCCCTCATTTCTAACACTCCACCATATACAGCCTTGAGACTTTGGGTCAGTTACTTAATACGCTTAGGATTCAACTTCCTGCTATAAGGAGTCAATGAGATGAAGTGAAAAATATTTGCTGCTCAAAGCTCTACACAGCACCAGCTTCAAATCTTTTGGGAGAAGCAACAGAAGCCTCCTATTTCTAACATATATCTTAACTAAAAATCTAGCAGCTGAGCTGGACGTGGTGGCTGATGTCTGTAATTCCAGCACTTTGGGAGGCTGAGGCAAGAGGACTGCCTAAGCCCAGGGGTTCGAGATCAGCCTGGGCAACTTGGCAAGACCTTGTCTCTACAATAAATCAAAAACTTAGCTGAGTG
>NW_007248354.1:107213-110502 GCF_000164805.1 Carlito syrichta
AAAAAAAAAAAAAAAAAAATAGAAATTCACATTTTTAAGAAATAAAAATCTTTAGGAAATCAAAATAATACCCAAAACCTAACTCCACTTGTTAACTGAGTGCCTTCTACATCCACGTACTAAAGACGTGTCAGAGGGTTCTCAGCTTGAAAAACCTCCTGGAGAAGGGAATGTGGCAAGAACATATGCAGTGTGCTGACTGTCATAACAAGGACTTGCACTCTCAAAGGCATGACTAATTTGGGAGCAAAATAATGTATCTAGTGCCATGGGTCCAGGGCTACCACCCTGGTGGAAATAGGGAAAGGCTTCACAGAGATGAAAGCTGAGCTATAAAAGTATCACAGTAGCACAGAACAAGGCAACTTGGGAAGAAGCAACAGCACATGCAAAGTCCATGGGACAGTGCACAGCTCAGTGCAAAAGCTACAGGCAGCATAACAACAAGATCTCAGAGCAACTACAAGGGACTGGCCAGTGAAGATGCTAGAAAGACAGGCAGGGACCACACACCATGCTCAAATCTAAGGCTTTCTCTTCTACGCAAACAGTGAAGCACTAGTGACACACTTGAGGCAGAGAGATGCAGTAACAGCTTTTTTTCTAGAAGGAACAGAGGTAGGTCCAAAACTAGGCTCACCTTCCCTTTCACTGGTTCAGTGAGGCAAAATGGTGCTACCAACTACTCAGCTTTTCAAACCGTAAATACTAGAATCATCCAGGCCACCTTTCTCCTCTTCTTCTGCGCCCCCCTTCCCATGACGTGACCCATCAATGCCACCTCAGCTCCCTCCCTTGGATCTGTCTGTTCTTCCCTGCCTCTGCTCCATGCCTTGGTCCTCTAGTCCTGACACTGGTCCCTGAGCCTCCTCTCTGACCTCCACCTTTCCAACCTCACACCCAGACAAATGTGCTCACATCATTCCCCTTTGCTCACATCACTTCTGGGATATATTATACCCCTCTCCCCCTACCCCAGCCGGCAAAGTACTGAGGGTTTTGTATGTATTCAAAGAGTCACTGACAGTCATTCAGGTAGCATTCTAGGTGCTGAGGAGTAAGCAAAGCCAAAGGAGAAAAGTCTGCCTTCACAGATGACTCAATGCAGTCAGGAGGACACACAGAACGTCAGAGGAGAAGGGCAATGGAGTAAAAGCTAAGGCAAGTGAGGAGTGCCAGAGAACAACAGAGTATTTTAAATTAGTGGTCAGGAAGGTGCCTGAGAAGGATGAGGAAGAGGTCATGCAGATACCTGGGGAGAGCATCCGAGGCCGGAGGAACGGCAAGGGCAATGATCTGGGGCAGCAGAACTGTGGTACTTGAAGGCAGGCAGGAGGTCAGCATGGTTGGCACAGACAGAATGGAGAGTGGCAAAGACAGAGGAGGACAAGGGCCTCCCAAAACAGGAGGGACTCCTAGGGATGGCATCCCAGTGAGAAGTCTAGGCTGACCTGGAGGGAGTGCAAGTCCAGCCCATGCACACACAGTGTGGGAGGACACAGGGGGCGGAGGAAATAATAAAAACTAACCATGCAAAGGCTCAGAGGAAAAGCATGGCAGCAAGAGATGGGCTGAAAAAGCCAAACAAGGGCAGAATAAGAAGTGTTGTAAGGCTGGGCATGGTGGCTCAAGCCTGTAATCCTAGCACTTTGGGAGGCCAAGGCGAGAGGATTGCCTAAGCTCGGGGTTTGAGGCCAGTTTGGGCAACTTGGTGAGACCTCATCTCTACAATAAATCAAAAAATATAATAAGACAGGTGTGATAGTGCACATCTGTAATTCCAGCTACCTGGAAGGCTGAGGCAGAAGGACGGCCTGAGCCTGACAGGTCGAGGCTGCGGTGGCCGGAGCGTGCCACTGCATTCCAGCCTGGGCAACAGAGTGAGACTCTGACTCAAAAAAAAAGAAGAAGAAGTGCAGCAAGAGCCAGAAAGACCAAGGAGAGACTGGCCTTGAAGACCAAAGAGTAATGAGATCCTCAAAGAATGGGGACTCACAGGACCCTATCTGTATTTTGGAAAGACCAGGCAAGGTATAGAGAACTGAAAGCAGTAAAACTGGAGTCGGAAATATGCCTTCTAATCTGTTGGCCTCCATAAGATAGCAGCAAAAACACACATGAAATTAATCAAACCGCAAAACATTGCTCTCATTTGTGCTCGCTGGCTCTCGTGCTCACGTTCTCTCTCTCTCTCTCTCTCAGAGAGAGAGAGAGAGAGAGAGAACGACTCCCAACAGCATAACAAATTTAATTCATATCAACTCTTTCAATGCCAATCCAGTCAACTTAAATTGAGGTACCAACTCCTTTCAGAAAGAAAAACACATCCCACACACTTTTTTTTTTAAATCAGAGGCTGGAGGGCAGTGGCATGCTCACGGCCACCGCAGCCTCTACCTGCTGGGCTCAGACGATCCTTCCACCTCAGCCTCCCAAGTAGCTGGAACCACAGGCATGTGCCACCATGCCCAGTTGATTTTTCGATTTATTGTCGAGACGAGGTCTTGCCATGTTGCTCAGGCTGGTCTTGAACCCCTGAGCTCAAGTAATCTTCTTGCTTCTGCCTCCCAAAGTGCTGGGATTACAGGGGTAAGTCACCATGCCCAACTGCACCTTTTTTTTTTTTTTAAGCACATTCACTAGGTAGTCTTGCTACTGAGGTTTTTGAGCAGGCTATCTTAACCAATACCTGCAATTTCTATCTTTGTATATATTGTTGAAACCATTAAGTGTTACAGAAATTATGATGAAAACTTATCCATGGCCAGTTGGTTTTAGGAAGGCAGATGCTAGAACAAAACTAATCTGAGGTGTGTCTTGACTTTTTTTTTTTTTTAACTACAGTCAAGCAAAAGAGGACAGTGAGACTAAGATGCTTATCCAAAGTTGTATATACTCTATGGCCAGAAGCAGTTCACCAAAAAAAAAAAGCCAGGCATGATGCTGCACACTCCTGTAGTCTCGGCTATTCAGGAGGCTAAGATCACTTGAGGCCAGTAGTTTGAGGTTACTGTGAGCTATGATCACGCCACTGTGCTCTAGCATGGGTGACAGTCAGACCTTGTCTCTAAAAAAAAAAAACTATACCAAAATATATGAGTGAAAAGCCTATGTCTTCAGTTCTCACTGATTAAAGCATTACTTAGAAAGTTATTTGTCCATTTGCCCAATTAAGAAAGACAGGACAGCCGGGCTCGGTGGCTCAACCTGTAATCCCGCGCCTTTGGGAGGCTGAGGGGAGTGGATTGCCTGAGCCCGCGGGTTCGAGACCCGCCTGGGCAGCGAGACC
>NW_007248354.1:110522-112997 GCF_000164805.1 Carlito syrichta
CCGGCTACTTGGAAGGCTGAGGCAGAAGGATCGCCAGAGCCCAGCAGGTCGAGGCTGCGGTGGCCGGAAGCGGCCACTGCACTCCAGTCTGGGTGACAGAATGAGACTTACACTAAAAAAAAAAAAAAAAAAAGAAAGACAGGACAGAGCAAGGTGGGGTGGTGTGCATCTGTAATCCAAGCTACTGGGAGGCTGAGGCAAGAGAATCACCTGAACCCAAGAGTTGGGAGGTATAGTGCACTATGAATCATGCCTGTGAATAGACACCACACTCTAGCCTAAGCGACATAGCGAGACCCTGTGTTCAAAAATAAATAAGCAGATAAAAAGCACAGAGGAAAGTAAGTTTGGATTATGGACTTTAGCACTATCTTAGAACATCCTTTAAACTCTCACTTGGTAAAGAGAATCCTACAGCTCATACAACATACATTTAATGACGGTGACGTTCTCTTTTTCTTTTTATTATATTTTTTTGAGTTGGGGGGGGTCTCACTCTGCCCAGACTGGAGTGCAGTGGCACAATCACAGCTCACTACAGTCTCAACTTCCTGACTCAGGCAATCCTTTTCTCAGTTCCCACCCAATCCCCAGTAACTGAGACTACAAGTGTGTGCCACCACACCCAGTTTTTTTTTTTTTTTTTTTTTTAAAAATGAGGCCTTGCTAGAGACTTGTCTCAAACTTCCAGGCTCAAGCAATCCTCCCACCTCAGTCTCCCAAAGTGCTGGGATTACAGGCATGAGCCACCCTCTCATTGGCACTTCTTAGTAAATCTAATTCCAGGTACTTTTAATATGTTTTACACTGAATTGTCAAACTGTAAAAAAGGGACTAATTAGCTAACATTCCGCCATGTGAGTAAACTTTTTTTTTTTTTTTTTGAGTCGGAGTCTCACTCTATCCCACAGGATGGAGTGCAGAGGCACATTCATGGCTACCACAGGCTACTGCTGCCTCAACCTGCTGGGCTCAGGTGATCCTTTCGCCTTAGTCTTCCAAGTAGCTGGAACTACAGGTGCCCAACACCTGGCTAAGAGTAAACCTTCTAAGGTTTAGGTAGGCACAGTAACTCAAGGCTTTAATCTCAGCACTTTGGGAGGCCAAGGCGAGAGGACTGCTTGAGACAGGAGTTTGAGCCCAGCCTAGGCAACATAGCGAGACTTCATCCCTACAAAAAAAATTTTTTTAATTAACTGGCGCGGTGGTATATGCCTATAGTTCCACCTATAGACAGTTTGCCTTAGTGTTATCCTCTGTATGTCTCCATAAGTTTGAAATTATATTAGTTTACATATTATATATGAATATATCATACACAATAAATTGCTCCTCATTCTCTGAAATTCACAGTTAATTGTATAATACTCTTAAAATGGAATGCTTACTGTCGGAATCAGAGACCAGCCTATTTGGTAGCAATGCAATCAGGAGGGGAAGAATTTTGTACTGAATAGGATGGAAGTTCTTCACAAAAGCTTACACAAGCTCAAAACCATGATGTAAGTCCTCACTCTACCAACCATCAGCCCAAAACTGAAGGCTTCTGGGTGGCTGAGAAAATGGAAGGAAAGAAAAGGAAATGACTCAAATTAATCGTGCTTAAAGCATGAGTCCTCTTCATTTCCAGTCGGCAGTTAAGATTTGAACTATCATCGGCTGTGGAGTGTGAGGGCACACATGAAGCACACAAGGAGAGAGTTATGCTCACAGGACTGGTTTCCTTTTTGCTGTTGTTTGGAAACGTACTTTATAAATAGATTGGCTCTCATCACATTTAAATATGTAACTAAGACATTAAAAACAGTTGGGAAAATAAAAAAGTTAAAGTCCCAGCTTCATCAATAGGATGGTCCCTAACTTATTCTTCATGTTGATAATCTTACTTAAAATACATAAAAGAGTCGCTATCAACAGCGTATATTTCAGTATGGACAATTTCAATATGTATTTAATTCATTTAGAAGTCAATGCTTGAAAGTCTGAGAGTGGATTGGCAATATAGAACTTCCAACCTAGGTCTGAACTCAGTTCTAGTTCAATTACTCTTCTCTGTACAGGGTTTGTTAACGCGCGCACCAACACACACCACACACCACACACACACACACACACACACACACACCCAAATCATCTACCTAAAAACGATTAATGTCAGAACATCAGTTTTGATACTAAGTTTCAACTTGAACGTCAAACTCCATCCTGAGCACAGCAAGGGGAAAAGATCAGTGCGGCAAAGAGTCTTATACAATACTTCACCCATTTCCTTTCTACTGAAACTCAAGACCAGCATTTTTTAAATGCCGAGACTTTAAACCACGGCTCCTGCGAGTGGGACAGCGGTCAGCTTCCATCCCTACGTGTCTGGGGCTTCAAGTACCATCAGCCTGCATCCCGGGGCGCGGGGAGCATCCCAGGGGGAGGCCGGGAGGCCGAGGGCGCGGCGTGCGCCGACAGCCCCCTGGGAGGGGT
>NW_007248354.1:114434-116199 GCF_000164805.1 Carlito syrichta
AGTGCCGGCGGTGTGTCTTCTAGCGAGACCGGGCGGGAGAGGCGGCGGGAGTGCGGCCCGAATGGCCGGCTTCAGGAAGGCCGCCCTGGGGTGGGGGGACGCTAGCACGAGTTCCCGCGAGCGAGACACTGTGGGCGACAGAGAAGCGTCCCCACGAACTGAAGTCGGTTCTCATCCGTAAGAGACGACTGTGTTCAACGGAGAATGGGGGGGCGGGGGCGTAAAAAGGGACCAAAAGCAGGGTGGGCTTGGCCCCTGCAGGATCGTCCGCTCGGCTAACGGGGCCGAATGAAAGTTAGGCCCCTGCCCTCCCGCAGGGGCGGGCGGGGCCTGTCTCCAAATGTTGCCGCAACAAACAGTACATTCTTTTGGCAGCCTTGAGTTGCCTCCAGTCGGGCACTTTCTGGGAGCCTAAGGGCCTCCTGCCGATGCAGCCTTGAGCTATTAGAGACTATGTCCGTGTTTGCTGAAGTCGTTAGGCCGAGCGTGAGGCCTAATCTAGAGGAGGGCTCAGGAGCCTGGCGCAGAGAGACGCTTCGGTGGAGACAAGCTTTGTCAAAATGCGCCACCAAGGTCTCACCAGGTTGCTCAGGCCATTCTATCACCTCGCCTCGCAGAGTGCTGGGATTACAGGCGTGAGAGAAGCTTCGTCAAAATGTGCCGCCCAGGTTCCCCTCAAGAAGGGTCTTGGGGCAACCGCTTCAGGTCCCCTCCCACTGTGGGAGCTTTTCTGTCCTCTCAGTAAACCCTGCTTTCTAAAACAAAGGGTCTTGTTGCCCAGCCTGTAGGTGCCGGCTCCGACAGAGTCAGCCTCGCAGAGAGCCACCTCACCCCAGGTCATGCCCTTCCCCGGACTGCGGCATCCAGCCCTTGAGGGAGTAGACAGGGGTTCAGTTCCTCTTCTGGCCAGTCCTGCCTCCATGCCTTTCCCTTCACAGGTGTTGGTACTGGTATGGATCGAATCAAAAAAAAAAGAAAAAGATGTTGTTTCAAGACTGCCTATGGAGATACAGTAATCAAGACATTGTGGTAATGGTGGAAAAATAAGCAAACAGATCCATGGAACAGGAAAGAGAACCCAGAGGTAGATCTACATACATAAAGGCACACGTAAAGGTGACAGAGTGAGACTCCGACTCAAAAAAACCCCCAAAAATCTGGATTGGATCACAGACCTAAATGTAGAATGCAAAACTATACAACTCCTAAGAAATTAACAGGAGAAAATCCCTACGGCCTTCAATTCAGCCATAACTTTTTGAGTACACAACAAAGGCATGATCCAAGAGAAAAATGGATACGTTGGACTTTGTTTTATTTATTTTGAGTCAGAGTCTCACTCTCTTGCCCAGGCTGGAACGCAGTGGCACGTTCACGGCCACCACAGCCTCGACCTGCTGGACTCGCCATCCTTCCACCTTAGCCTTCCAAGTAGCTGGAACTACAGGCATGCATCACCCCACCCAGCTAATTTTCATGATTTATTGTAGAGATGAAGTCTTGCGAAGTTGCCCAGGCTGGTCTCAAGCCCCCGGGCTCAGGCAATCCTCTTGCCTCAGCCCCCCAAAGTGCTGGGGTTACAGGTGTGAGCCACCATGCACGACTAGGTTGGACTTTATTAAAATTGAAAACTGTGCTCTATGAAAAACACTGTCAAGAGAATAAAAAGACAAGCCACATAGTAGGATAAAATACTTGCTAAAGACACATCTGCCGGGCTCGGTGGCTCAGCCTGTAATCCCGCGCCTTTGGGAGGCTGAGGTGA
>NW_007248355.1:0-479 GCF_000164805.1 Carlito syrichta
AGGAGAGTATATGGGTTAGGGACCACTGGATGCAGTGGAACTACAGCAGAGTTGATTATCTGCAGATCTTGCACCAGTCGATAAGCACCAGACGGCTTTTTTACCAGGTGGATGGGAGTATTACAAGGGGAGTTGCTAGGAACCAGAAGACCTTGGGTGAGCAGCGGGTTAACAATGGGCTGGAGGCCCTTGCCATGGGCATGTGAGATAGGAAATTGAGGCCTGGAAGGGAAGCAAGAGGGATCCTTAAGGCGAATGAGGACTGGGGTGTGGTGATTAGCCACCACCGGAGTGGAAGTGTCCCAGACTACTGGATTAACTTTTTCAGGGGAAATCGAATGAAGGCTCCGGGGAGAAGACAGCACAGGCAAGGGCCAGGAGTGGATTTGGGGGAACTCGGTGTGAGGTGAGGCAAATACATGCCCCGAGTTTATACAGAAGGTCTCGTCCCAGCAAAGGGGCTGGGCAGGATGGGATAA
>NW_007248355.1:640-1582 GCF_000164805.1 Carlito syrichta
CCCCCCCCCCCGGCCCCCCCCCCCCCCGCGAAACTCTGTCACGGGGGATAGTTTTTCCCCAGGGGGCACTCAAACTTCTAATGTCCCTTTTGTTTGCAGATCGGGCAAGGTCGAGTTGATGACCTGGGGTTGGGGCATTGCTTTGCCCAGTGGCCTTCCTGGTCACACCTGAAGCAGGCTCCCGGAGGTGTTCGGGTTTCAGACTGTTTCCTGAGACGGGGGCTCTGAAACCCCTGTTGTGCAGGCCATAGGGCAGCAACTAGGGCTTGGGTTTGAAGGGCCACCTTCTGTTTTAGCCTCTGGGCCCGTACATCCTTGGCTTCCTCCTCTCGGGCATTATAAACTTTAAAGGCCATATTCACCAGGTCTCAGAGTGGAGTCTGGGGGCCCTCCTCCACCTTTTTAAGCTTGCGCCGGATGTCCGGAGCGGACTGGGTGATAAAGTGGGTAGCTAAGACTGTGGACCCTGGCAGTGAGGAAGGGTCTAAACGAGTTTGAAGGGTAAGAACCTCTGTTAAAGGATTAAGGAAAGAGGCTGGGTTTTCGTTAGGCTCCTGTGTGATTTCTCTCAGTTTGTCATAGTTAACGACTTTTTGAGCTGCCTTTTCCATCCCCGCAATAAGGCAGCGGACTATCTGATCCCTTCTAGTTCTACCTGTGGCACCATCCTGATAGTTCCATTGTGGGTCCTCCGCATGCACCACCGTGGCCCCGACGGGCAAAGAATGATCAGAGTTATGTACCTGATCAGCATAGTCCCGAGCTGCTGAGGTGACGCAATCGCGCTCCTCGGGAGTGAGGGTGGAGGTTAAAATCACATGGAGGGCCGGGCTCGGTGACTCAGCCTGTAATCCCGTGCCTTTGGGAGGCTGAAGTGAGTAGATTGCCTGAGCCCGCAGGTTCGAGACCCGCCTGGGCAGCGAGACCTCATCTCTCAATAAA
>NW_007248355.1:1787-25357 GCF_000164805.1 Carlito syrichta
CCAACTCAAAAAAAAAAAAAAAAGATCACATGGAGGTCATGCCACGTGAGGCCGTATGCCTGACTGAGGTATCGAAACTCCTTGGTGTAGGCAGTTGGGTTGGCAGAGTAGGAGCCTAGGCGCTTTTCAATCTGAGATAGGTCCCCCAGGGAGAAGGGAACATGTACCCGAACCAGTCCCTCAGCACCTGCCACCTCCCAGAGAGGGGCCAGTAACTGGGCCCAGGACCTGGTAACTGGAGGGCTGGTCCACTTAGAGGGCAGCGTAGGATTGTAAGATGGTGGCGGGGTGAGAGTAGGGAATGAGGTGGGAGGAGGGCAAGATGGCGGTGATGACAGAAGAGGAGGGAACAGCTTGTGGGTGGCTGGGGCAGAGCCAGAAACAGAGGAGTCAGGTGTGACGTCAACAGGACTGGAGGAGGAAGGCGGTCCCTCCATGACAGGGACGGAAGTGGATGGGGGAGGGGAGCTGACCAAATCCCGAACGACTGGAGCTGAGGACAAAGGAATTAGAGATGGCGAGCTGGAAGGAAGAGTCGGATATAGGAGGGGCAAGAAGAGAAGTGAGGCAGGAGCAGACACCAGCGGGACCTGAGTGGAAGAAGTCTGGGCACAGGAGGTCAGATAAGGAGGAGGTTGGAAAAGAGCAGACAGTTGAGAAGAGGCGGACGGGAGGGGAGGAGAAGGAGGAGTAGGAGCCGGAGGGAGAAGGCCAAGGTCCTCTGGAGGATCTGCAAAGGAAGATTCCGATACAGGGAGAAGCTGATAGCCCCTATCAGGGGATTTGGCCAGGAGGACCTGGACCGAGGAACATCTTACGCAGAGGTCTGGGCAGGAGCGCAATGCCCAAAAGGCCTGGATATAGGGGACCTCGGACCATTTCCCAGTCTGGTGACAGTAATTACTGAGATCGGTGAGGAGGCCAAAATTGAAAGTTCCCTCAGGGGGCCAGCGAGACTGATTGTCCAGAGGATATTGGGGCCAGGCCTGGGAGAAAAGGAAGATTAGCTTCAGTTTATGAATATTCTCGGACAACCCCAGAGTAGCCAGATTAGATAGGAGACACTGCAAGGGGGTTTGAGCCTCAGTTTTAGAAGGCTGGTTTTCCATAGCTGCAACCTCCTTTCCCGGGTCCCTAAACAAGTGAGTTCAACGTCCCAGACCCACTCAGAATAGGGACAAGGAAGATCCGCTTCCTTTTATAGGGTTGGTGATCTGGAGATAGGGATGTCTCCACTACACCGGAGCCAAAGGCACCATGCCGGAGGGGTGAACCCAGATGCAGCTGTGATTTCGGACTGGGCACCCCGGAGGGTAGGAGGAGAAGTCAGGGAAAGCGAGGGACTCACCGTGTTGTCTGAGGTCCTGGAGCCAGGTCCTGTTCCCGAGAGAGGTCCCAGATCGGGAGAAGAGGGGGGAGCCCGCTGGGGCCCCGCACCTTCCTCCCGGGTTTCAGCACCAAATGTAAGGTAAATGAAACCAGACCAGGCGAAACGGCAACAAAGGAGCCAAGAAAAATTTTTTAGCGTAACCCCGGGTGAAGTTCACCCGGCCCACGTAGCTGTGGGCCGGAGAAGTCGCACCCAGCAAGATGGGCGATGGGTTTATAAAGGGCACACTGAGAAAACTGTGAGGGGATTGGGGAGAGCAATCACTGGTTGGGACAGCTGTCACATCTGCTGGCGATTGGCTGAACAGGGTTGCTAGAGTTGCTATAATAGGCACTGGTTGGCTTTGTGGCTGGAGTCTTAGTTCCGGTCACTCATTTTTTTTGCTGGCTCACTTTTGCCCATTGTTCTCCTGGTTTGGGTTGGAGCCACCTTGTTGAGGCAAGGCCCGCCCCGCCCTCCAGTACCTCCGACCTTACAGTCACCTGAATATAGATTGGTGTTTTTCCTTAAAAGCATGTTGCAAGTCTTGAAGGTGAAAACTTGAATAGTTGCCCTTATAGACATTTTAGACTGTAAATAGTACAGGCATCTGGAAAGTCCTTACTCTGCCCTCTTGTTGATACAGTTCAGTTCCTTCTGCTGTGTGTGAAGCAGCACTGCTTCTTTGGAGATCCACAATCATTGTTCAAGGGAGCCAGTGTCAGCACAGACATGTGGTGTGTAGCATCCAGACCTCAGGGAGTGAGAAGACCAAACATCATCACAGTGAAAGGACAAAAGAAGACAGGTGGAAATCTGGAAATGTTCTGGATGAGCGATTTAATACCTTGGCACCAGGTGCTGGAGTCATGCCTCTTCTGCCTGGTTTCTGGCATTGCAGGGTGGAGAGGGAAAGATAGAATGGCATTTTTTCCCCTTCTGTCAAAGGCTGGATAGATTTCAAAACTTCATTTTAGAGTAAGATAATCAATTACAATACAATTTGCTGTTATATGTGCGAACAACTGAGGAAACACTGCTTCCTGTGGTGCAAATGCAAACCAATGAGGTGTCCGCTTACCCAGCAAGCCTTTCCTCATCCAGTTTTATAGTAAGGCTTCATCAATAAGGGTGCCTGATCTCAAATCAGGTGAAGTGGGGTCCAAAGTGAGGCCCAAACTTTATCTGTACAATGACATTTGTATACCTAATCCTGAATTGTTCCCCACATCTTTAAAATAAAATAAAAAAGAAAGACTGCCCTGGAATTCTCAAGAGGAACGAGTTGTAACATAGTGGTGAACAGCCAGCGTACTTATTTATACCAGTGGGGACCAAAAAATCCCCAAAGGTATCTTTTGGCAGGTGGGCCATTTGTAGTATTCTCAGAATTTGTTCCTCTGGATCAAATGGTCAGCCAAAGTTTTTATCTGTAAGTTTTGAGGAGATTGCATCACAGTTTGCAGAAGAAATGTCCCAAGTTGTGGCAAACAGGTGACTGGCTCTTCCACCATGAAAATGCACCTGCCCACACAGCGTTAAGTGTTCAGGAGTTTTTGACCAAAAGACAATATGGCCCCTGTGCCCCATTCACCTAGTCTCACACTGAGCAATGGGTTTTTTTTGTTGTTGTTTCATTGGATAAACAAAGGTGTAAGAGAAGCATTTTGCTGATGTGGAAGAGTTGAAACCAAAAATGGCAGAAACACTGAAAGGAATCCAAATGAGTTCAAAAACTGTTCTGAGCACTGGAAAAAGCATCTCGAGAGGTGTTTCGCATCAGACGGAGAGTACTTTGGAGGTGACTGAAATTCAAACATGTAAGATTAAATACACGGTTTTTAAAAAATAAATTCCAGTTTTTAGGGGGTCCCCACTTGTACACAGCTTCAGCTTCTCCATGATAGCATTAGAGTTGCCATGCTTCCCCCATGATTTTGTTTCAGGGCAATAATAGTAATAAATACCAATTTCAGATTCAATTTTGCCACACATACAATTATTAATTACTTTTAAGCACAAAATAATTCATGAACCTGTCATACGAATTTTAAGGAATTCCAAGCTCTCTGTCCTTCTAGGTGTCCCAGTTACCACCTTCAGCAAAGATTCACATATGGCAAATATAAAGATTCCCAGGCAAGAATGATAGTTCACGCTGGCATCGAGCAATCATGACTGTCCAGAGTCCCAGCTAGATGCAGAACCACTTGGAGATTTGGCATCTGACAGCACCTCTGAGCACACAAAGGTCTTTTGGGTTTTTAGACCTTGTTTATAAAATGATAGGGCATGTCTTTAAAATATTTTAGCTAATCTGTATATCTCTAGTACTTTTAATTTCACTCATGGAAGTTCATTTGCAATATTCATCAAGTTAGTTCACACACCTTGTTTTCACCAGTGTGCACACACTTTGTCATTTAGTATACTAATGAGTACATCATCAGTTATGACTAATATGAACAAAAAAGTATATATGGTAGCCCCATCAAGAGTGTGGATTTTAATCCTATCAACTTGCTTCTAGTCTATGAATGTCTGATTGGTGACTGGAAACACCTGAGTCGTAGCTCACCCTAACCAGTACACCTTGAGTCACATCGTATTTTAAAGTAATTGGCAGACACTGTAACAACTGGTGCAACCATTTTACAACAGAAGACCCTTTTTGGTTGACAGTTGGTAAGCATCATTTAGAGTTTTGAAATGAATCACAAAACATTTTGGTTACTTTATTTTTTAAAATTTTACCTTATATTTTATTTTTTTCCATTTTTTGACCCACCTGAGCAACCTTACATTTTAGTTTAAATTCAGTATTCTTTCTTTCTAGATATTCTCCGTGACATTAAATATAACCCTCCATTTTGCAAGTCTACCTATAATGGAAATATCCTCTCCCTCTAATACTTTTGCGAGTTTTGTTCATACACAAGCCTGTACCTGTACCTTACTTAGTCATCTCAAAGCTTAGTAAAAATTGGGAAATCATTCCATTTGAATTTGGTAAGAAAAACTTCCTTTCTTATTTATCCTTCTATACTTCCAATACATTTTTAGAGATTAATAAAATAATTTATGAGAAGTCTGGTGGAACTATATTTCCTAAAACTGAAACAGTTTTGGAAAGTAAAATATGCCTTAATGGGCATTTAATTAATATTCGAACACAGAATAATTTACCCACTAGGGAGAAATGTGTTAATTGTCATCATGCTAAACTATAAGAGCTAAACTGTATGATTCGAGCAAGTCACAACCTCGCTGAAACCTCAGGTCCCTCATAAATAAAACGAAAGTGGTACCATTAATAGTAAGTACTTTACAAAGTTATTTTAAGGCTTAATAAGATAATCCATGTAAAACCCATGCAAAATGCCCAACACATAAGTTCTGAAAAATAGTTGTTATCATTAAGAAAAAAAATTTAGAGAGGAGTTTTGAGAAAGTGATCAAGAGTGTCCGGGTGATCCCAGAAAGCCCAAGTAAACATGACTGCACAGCTAGATCTCCCCACACAGACTGTCCTGCTGGAACGTGATGTGTGTGTATCTGAAAAACCACTCACACTGTGGAAGTACACACTAAAAATAGTGGGACTCGTGGGGGAAAAATATAAGATTTGTACAGAACATTCCAAATCCATGCAGTTTTGTCACTGTTATGGTTAGGTTTCTGGTAACAGCCCTGATGACAGTCCAAGCTCCATCCACTCTCCAGGAACGCCTGGGGCAGCATCATGGGCAGCTAACCTGTATTACCTGCCCACTAGAGGGAGGACGCCAGAGTTATTGAATGTGTGTGATTCCAGTACTTTCATCAAAATTCAAAATCTCATTTAAGATGCTGGGAGAAATGCTTTCACAACCTGTTCAACCGTCATCAGGACTTCAACAGAGAATTCACCTTCGAGAAGTCCAGTGCCCTTGACTCCTCGGCGCTGCCATGCTAGCTCCTGCTTGTGCTGAAAGAGCAGACATTGTACAGGGTTCTCAGCCCATTTCCACCTCCTCTCTTTGTACTTGCTGAAGCTCTCTCTTTGGTTAGAATGAAAGTTTGCCCTCATCAGTTTTAAATGTTGCCATGCTGAGAAAAAAATCATATGACCCAAGAGCATCACAAAATCCAAACTATATTAATATCATTGCTTTATTTTCCAGTGCAAAGGACCTCTTTTCTTTTACAGAAACATGCATTATAGCAGAATATGAGGAAAATCCCCCAAACTGGAATTTATTTATTAAAAATTGTGTATTTATTCTTATGTATTTAAACTTCAGTCACCTTCAAAGTACTGTCCATTTGAAACAGTATACCTATTGAGACACTTTTCCACATGGTTCAAGATAGCTTTGAGCAATTTTGATGCCTTCTAGTGCTTCTGCCATTTTTTATTTCACCTTTTTTGCACTGGCAAAACATTTCCCTTTGAGGACTTTTTTCAGCCAGGGAAACAAAGAAAAAAAAAGTGCTCAGGGTAAGATCCAGTAAACAGGGAGATGGGGTATAGGTGTCATGCCATTTTAGTCAAAAATTGCTGAATACTCAGCGTGATGTGGGCAGCTGTGCTTGTAAATCACCCATGATGAAATGGGCAAACACACTGAAAAACCTCAACAAAAAATTAACTGAGGTCGAATGCAACCCCTCACAAGAATGCTAGGTGGATGCTGATGGAGTCCTAGAACACTTACATACTACAAGGAGCCCGCCCTTCAAAAAATAATTCTGGGTTTTTTGCGGTTCCCTTATATACCATGTTTCATATGAAGGAATGAATATTCTGAACTCCACTAAAGCTTTTTGGATCTAACTCATTAATAAAGAATAAAGGGACACGAACCAAGTATGTTTCTACTGTTGCTTCTATTCACATGTATCAAATACTTTGAGGAATAGCTTAGTGGTTTAGGCACATTCAAGCTATGTTACTATTTTCTTAGATTTTTTCTTTTCTTTTCTATTCTTTTGAGTCAAAGTCTCACTCTGTCACCCAGGCTGGAGTGCAGTGGTATAATCACGGCTTACCACAGCCTCAACCTCCTGGGCTCAGGTGTTCCTCTCACCTCAGCTTCCCAAGTAGCTAGAACTACAGGTGCACCACCATACCTGGCTAAATCTTGTGATCTTTTGTAGAGATGAGGCCTTGCTATGTCACCCAGGCTGGTCTTGAACTCCTGGGCTCAAGCAGTCCTCCTTCCTCAGCCTCCCAAAGTGCTGGGATTACAGGCATGAGCCACCACATCCAGCCAGATTTTTTTTTTTTAAGTCTATGATATTCTCTCTGAGTTATTAACAGAAGTTCCCATTCCAGGTAATAATTACTGTTTAATATCAACTTCATTCATATCATTCCCACAGTATTTCTTTTCTCTTCCAAACACTACTTGGAGGCATCTTCAAGGCCTCCATGCAGTTCTAGCAACAAGAGATTAAATGGTACTAGTAATGCATTTGGAAAGACTGTTGTCTGGGATAGCCAAGGGCCATTGTGATCAATTTGCTCCCTGTGTACAATATATGTTGTGTTTTATGTTGGCAGTAAAGCACTCCACACCATCGGCAAATCTGCATAAAGGTTTGGGAGAATCGTTCTGCAGTATTTCAATTGTCATCTTATGTCAAAGCAGCAAGTTGATACTTCACTCACAAGTTTTGTGCATAATTTGTTGGATCATAATCTTATCTCATTTTATTTTAGCCACTTCAAGTAAAGATGATTCCATTATTCCGAGTCTTGACGTCACTGACATTGCACCAAGTAGAAAGAGGAGGCAGCGAATGATGAGAAACCTTGGGACAGAACCCAAGATGGCTTCTCAGGGTCCTAAGATGGCTTCTCAGAGGCAGCAGCTTCCAGGCAAGGAAATGTGAGTCCTTTCATCCCTTCCCAAATAGTGAGATGGTGTGTTTAAAACTCTAATGTGTAATCTTAAAAATTATATTTTCATTTCTGAATTTACTGAAAGGTATTTTTAAGAACAAAAATTATGATTTTAAAAGTTGTAAAATGTTTGAATCAATATATTTTCTCCCATATTTGGTTAATTCCTATTAATATTTAGGGCAGAAATGCTAAAAATGTAGGCAAAATTTTTTTTCTTGTAATTTTTATACATTAGTTGGAAATGGTATGTATGATTCTAAAAATACTAGGATCCAACTTGTATTCAGTAAAGTGTTTCAATCTAATTTACTGCTTAAAAAAGACTCAGAATTAGCCACTTGATTTGATTATGCCTGGTATTTTTTCTAGTGAAATATCTCTTCCTAATTATCTGTTTATTTCTATCAAATGTTGGCATTATACATTTTATTTTTATTGTTTTCACTATTTGATTCTGACTGCCTTCCACCAATCCACACTCCAATTAAGTTGTAAAGAGTAATTAGCATTTCATTTCAGCAAAACGAGCATTTATAAAAAATATTATCAGTTGAATCCAAAATGAATGTGCAAATCATCTGTGTGTTTAGATATGTGTACATATGCTCCAAGAGTTTATTTTTTTCTCTAAATGTTTTGTTAGTTTAGCAAATATTGAACGATGACCTTTCAGCAGATGGTGTGATAGTCCTGTGGTTTTCAGAGCATGGAATGAGGCCCCCAGCATTTCCTGAGGTACTTTGGGCCTACAGGTCTTCTCTCTTTGGTTCCATACCTGTGTGGTGGGACTTTCTTCATGTCCCACAGGTATGAGCATGTCACAGCTGATTGATGCAGAAGTTAGTGAAAAGCTTACTGTCTTCAGTCAAATCAGCCATCAAACGATTTGCAGTACAGAACAATGGCCCTCACAAGACTTTTTGTTTGAAAAATATGTTTCATAAAAATATGTTATTTGTGTTATCATCTCCTGAATTTGTGTTATTTTTAAATGAATTAATGAATATTCTTAAATTATATGAGGTTTAATTTTGAATAAGGCAGATAGAGTTCACATGAACCAAAATGTAGGCCCAAAACTCTTGAGACCTTCAGGAATTTTTTGAAGTGTAAAGGTGTCCTGAGATCAGACATCACTCACCTTCTGATATAGACAAGAAGGACAGGAAGGCTGAGGCCAGTCCACACCCTCAGCAAACCACTGCCCAGCAGGAACATGTTTTAGTTTATAGCATAAAAATAAGTGTTGTACAGTTAACAGTGGATGTTTATCATAGGAGCTTCATTCTCTCCACATTCGGTGTAATCTCCTTGTCTGAAAATGCCATCTCTGTACTATGCTACATCCTTAATGTCTTTAGACAACACGTGAAAACCCACCATGCACTAAACTCCTACTGGCTTGAGTTTACTATTGGAATTTGTTCATTATCTCATGACCCCTTGTTCGAGGTCACAGTTCAAGGCAAAGTATGAGCTCTTGTCAGTAATGAACCAAAAAAAAAGATTTCCAGTTGACAAACATTGGAATAGCTAAGCTATCCCTATGGATTAAAATGGGAAAGAATATAATTACAAGCAATCTAAAATATTCAGAACACTCTGTGCTCCATCCAGTTGGTCAATGAACAAGTGAGGAATGAGGATCGGTGTGTGCTGGCATGATATTGATCCTGTGGAGAGTTAGGAGTGTGGAAAGTAGAGATGCCCATGTACCCAGGGAACATGTGGTCTGATTGTTTTGTTTGATGGAGATTTCTGGATGTGGCTTCGTGTTGGAGAGCTGCATCTTGGTGATTTCCCTCTGAGTGTGAACTGGGGGTGAGATTTTGGGGTGCTGACATTTCATGAGTGTAAACTGTGAATGAGGTTAGGAGTGGTGACATTTCACAAGTGTGAACTGAGGCATGCTAAACCAAATTTCTTCTAAGTTTGGGGATGCCGATGTTTCCCAACTGTGAACTGGGGGTGAGGTCTGGGGGTGCTGATGATTCCTGAGTGTGAACTGGGAGTGAGGTTTGGGGGTTCTGACATTTCTGAGTTCACTGCATTACTGAGCAGGTTTCCAGTAGGCATGGTGCAGGGCTGAAGGAGTCTAGCTCTAAGCCAGGACTAAATAATTATTATTCAGCTTTTAAATAAAGGCAGTATGTTTGCTTCCACATGTATACATACAATTAACATTATGTTCCTTTTTCTTGTTTAGATGATTATGTCAATGTTTATTTTGTATGCTTTCACTCTTTTAATAGTTGACGTAAACCTTACCGACTTTGTGTGCTAATAGTATCATTGTAGAACCATAAAGCAAGACTGCTCCTAAGTAGAAATGAAAAACACGTGTTCGATGTCAGGATGAGTGTAAAGATTAGAAGAAATTTGGTTTAGCATGCATCAGTCAGTTACTAAGTGGCTGATACCGTGCTTTATAATTCCTCCTCCTTTGCCCAGGTAAAACAAAATGTTAAATTACACACTTTGTTGTTATTTTTAAAATTTAGGATTTTCTTTCCATTTTGAATACAGGAGACTGAAATTTTATGGCTCTTAACAATGTTAAATACTAGTTCATTTCCCCAGTTCTTCTTATCAAAAAAGTAGAAGCTTCTATAAAACAAGCAAAAATAGACCTTTAACTCTAAAAAAAAACCTTAGAATAAGATATTCTCAAGTACTGCTTATCTCTTATTTCATATTTTAAAATTAAAACTACTACCTATTTTGCTGCCTTCAAAGCACATTTTTTCCTCTGATAGCTTGTCATCAATAACATACACATCACTTAGGGCAACACTCTAGCTGTAGTCTTCCAGGCAGACACACATGTGAGTGCTTTGCAATTGTGGGAAAGACACCAGCCCCTGCCTCCAGACTCCACAGTTCCTGGTGTCCTTCTTTGGCAGATTCTGTAACCTCAGGCCCCTCCAACAGTCCCACTGGAAATCTCACATGTGCTTCTTCTGTTTGGTATGTCTAGCTCTACATCTTAAGAACAAACAGAAGTGAGGGAAGGAGTGACCATAGGTACAATGATTTAACTTAGCTTTTCTGCCTCCAGGACTTTCCATAGAGGATTACATTAGATCTGTAAAATCTCTCCTGACATTTATAATTCCATTATACCTTTATAAACCACTTTCAAAATATGAATGTGATTTAGTAATACGTTACTTACACATTTATTAGCTATTATCAATTTAAATTCGTGAAGCAATTAGAATATAAAATATCTAGCCAAGAGAAAACTATCTTTTAAATTTAAGTATTTATAGGTATTTTAAAATATAAAATCCTTAGTACTTTTTAAATATCATAGATTATTTTATATTCTTTTAAAAAACTAGTTATTTTAATTCTTAAAAATACTTCTCTATAAAATAAAATCATAGTAATTTTTAAATTTAGTCAAGCACTTATTGTGTTCCTATGTCAATATTATAGTGACAAGGTATAGGAGTAGAGAAAGATACAGAAATAATATTATGATACGTGCTTTATATATTATTTAATTCTCATTTCAATCTCACATAAACTCTACACTTTCTACAGATGAAAAGCAACCAAGTCTCAGAAAGATAGAGTTATTTTTCCAGAGCAGCATAGCCAATGTTTTATTTGAGAGTTGGTGCCTCCACGATGCCTGGGTCTGTCTCATGTCTCCATCTGACCCCCTTAGCTCCTCTTGGTGCTTCCGGGATAACCCAGGTCTGTCCTGTTTCTCTCTCTGACCCTCCGCTCCTCCTAGTGCTTCCAGGATGCCCCATGTCTGTTCCATGTCTCTTTCCTGCCCTCTTAGTGCCTCCTGGTGTTTCCAGGATCCCCAGATCTGTCTTGTGTCTCTATCCAACCCTCTTAGCTCCTCCTGGAGCTTCCAGGATGTCCCAGGTTTCCTATGTCTCCATCCTACCATACCTCCAGACCAGACTCCACAATCGGGCTTATAAAGTAAAATTTATTTCTTAAAAGAAAAGAATTATTCTCTACCCATATAAGAAAAAGCTATTAACAAAATCAGTAAGTGAAAAATGCATTTATAATAGTCATAGCTTTTATCATCAAATATTCCAATATGTGTTTTGGAAGTCCTAAAACAATGCCACTTCTAAATGTCTTAAAAATATTTTGTGACTCTAGATAGATGTAATTTTTAAATCTCTAAGTTTACTTTAAAAATAATGATACCATATTAACTGGAAACTATTTACTATGGAGATATTGACCATTTACTATGGAGATATTTGACTGTTAGATAATGTCAAAAACTTATTGTACACAGAACTTAAGTACCTTATCAAAGGTCACAGAGCTAGTGACTGATCTTTACTTAAACAATTATTTGGTTGGATTAATGGATGACATACTCTCCAGTGTTCATAAAAGAGAAAAAGAGGTTGTCTTTACATGGATGAGTTATTTCAACTTGCCAGATTTAGTCTGAAACCAGTTTAATTATTACTATTGTGTTATTATCATTATCTTACAAATTAAACTATTGGTTCAGCATTAACTAGTTACTACTATTTATGAAACTGAGTACATGTTGTCTTTCCTCAGTCTACTGTACTAAAGAAAGTATCGCCTGCTAATAGTACATGAACTATTTGAATAGCTATCTCCTTAAGTATATTTTCTGAGTACATGCATTAGAAATAACTTTTTGATGACCATTTTCAAGTTTCTGACATTCAAACACTTTAAGTAAAGAATTTGTATGCATGTGAACAAAGATATTCTGTCACATTCATGTTCCTTGTCTTCTTTTAGCCGTGTTTAACTAAAAACATGAACTGAGAATGAATGGATTACACAATTTTGTTTACTTCTCTTAGTGAGGAAGACAGCCATGCACAGAAAATTTTGATTTTGTGGTTCACATCACCACAGCATATTAACCTTTCTATCTCATTATATTCATCTGGGATGCCTGACTTCATTTATTATGTTCGTTCATTCGTTTGTTCTTTCTTTTTTTTTTTCTGAGCCAGGATCTTACTTTGTCACCCAGGCTGGAGTGTAGCAGCATTATCATGGCTCACCACAGCAAGTGGCTGGGACTACAGGTGTGTGCTACCACATCAGCCTGATTTTTTGTAGAGATGGGGTCTTCGCCTATGCTGATCTTAAACTCATGGGCTTAATCCTCCAGCCTTGGCTTCCCCAAGTGCAGGGATTACAGGTGTGAGTCACTGGGCCTGGCCTTTCAATTCTAAGTTTCGGCAGGCTTTCAAACACATCTCTCAGGCCCTCACAATGTTCTTACCTGGGTTCCTCCCACTATGGCCTCTCAGTTACCTCTGCTCCCTTAGTAGGTCCATCATGTAGTGTCACACTGACTACCGAGATGCACAGCAAACACTGTTGAGAACTAGAGTCCTGGCCATGGCCTCCTTCCCACTGCTAAGCAAACTAGACTCACACCCTGATCTCGTTTGGTTTTGTCCATATGAGAGAAGGCAAGCATGAGTCATGGTGTCACATAGACATGGCAGTCTTCAGCTTCTGAAGGAGCTCAGGATTCAGGGAAACATGGCAAAGAGGATATGGCTTGATGAAGCTCCACTGGGCGATAATTGCAAAGGTGAAGAGGAGTGTGGTAGAGGTGTAAGGAGAGCACGGTGTGTGGGCAGAAGAGCAGCCTGGAAGCCCTGCCAGGCAGACATGTTCATGTGATGGGAGCGGAGGCAGCCAGGAGGAGAAGCAGGAGATGGCAAGTTGTGTGGCTGTGTTCAGAACTCAGTTTTCCTCATGGGTATGACAGCAACCCCGTTCCTCTCACCTCAAGAGGACTTTTTTATGTATTTCCTACTTTTTGATGTTTCTTTTTAACACTTGTTAAGAGCTATCAAATGGCCAAATTGACTACAAAATGATGGTGTTTGGCTCAGTATTGCATCTTTTTAGATCTAATGTCCTAAAATTATCTAATACAATTGTACTTAGTTCCTTTTTCTTTTCTTTTTTACTGTATTTTTAAACTGCTTAGTGTTATCCAATGTTGGATTCCTAATAATAAAACTTTCCTTTTGAAACACAGGAAAATTGAAAACATACTGAAACTTATGTAGCAAGCTCACAGGGATTAAATTGACCTGTGTTAGCAGTACTGAGGTGCAGAACTGCACTGCCATTTTGCCTGTTTGGAGTAAATATGAATGCTTTTGAGGGGAATATTTTTAGATCTTTGATGATTTCCCGCTTTTACCAAGACTCTGAAATCCTTGAATCTAGTATATATTGATAAATATTCATTTAGAAAATTAGTGTGACTGATCCACACAGTATGATTACACTTGGGGAGTACTCATCCATTCTGTCAACAAGCATCAACACTAGGAGTTATTATTCAACATAACCATATGCTGCACATTCCTTGCTGCTTACTATCTTGTGTCACTTGAAGTTGGGATTTGTAGAGCTGTTTGGTATATCTTTTTAATTCTATATATTAAAATGAACCAGCTAACAAAGACTGCAGACATTGTGAAATTACTTTCATATTTATATACTGTGCCTTAATACTATCATCAGGTGACATCCAGGGTATAAACAAGAACATTGTAAAATTACTTTCTATAAATGTGTATAAATAAAATAGCACTATATTGGCTTTAGTAGGCACCCAGCTTAACATTTTAGTAAAGTCACGATTTATTTGCAACATGATCACCAAGGAAGAATTTTTCATTTAAATATCTTCAAATTCAGGACCCTTATTATTTCTTCTAACACCCTACAACAGCTAATGCACTAATACCCCTTATTTGCTTTCTGTGGTTTCAGCTACCCACAATCAACTGCAGCCTGAAATTATTAAATGGAAAATTCTAGAAACAAACAATTCATAAGTTTTAAATTGTACATTTTTATGAGTAGCATGATAAAATTTCACACTACCCCTCTCCATCCTGCCTGGGATGTGAATCCTGCCTTTGTCTAGTCTACTCACCCTGAAGGCACTACCCACCTGTTAGTAGTCACTTAAGAGCCATCTCGGTTATCAGATTGAAGAAAACATAGTGTTCAATAGATAGTGTTCATAGGTTCAAAACATAGTTGTCGTAAGTTCATAGACCTTGTTAATATAGAGGGTTCTATACTATTTATAGTTTCAGGCACCCACTGGGGGTCTTGGAATATATAAAGCATGGGAAATGGGGGGACTGCTATACAAATAGGCCCAACTCTGTTCATACCAGTAAGTAGAAGCCTATTAATAGCATTCTATAAGTATGCCCTAAAGTCACTTGCGGCCAGGCAGGCTAGTTGGATTAGTCTAGCAAACTTACTAATTAATCTGTTCATTATTATATAGCTTAAGCGAGTCAATTTTCCAGACGTACTGACTTTAGAAGTCAGGTAATAAAATTAACCAACCAACAAAATTAACCAACCAACAAAATACTCAAATTAAGTGATATAATTAATGCCTGATACTTGACATTTCTTCAACTTTTTTTACCCTATTTCTCCCCACTTAGAAATTCTGCTTTCCTTCTTCCAGGTGTTCTGTTTCTCATTTCTGTAGATTTTTCTCTCTCAAATGCAAACTAATTTTAAGAGCTTGGGATTATTAGCATCTGAACAAGGGCTTGGTTAGCTCTTCACAGACACTTAAAAATGAAAACCTTGTCTCAGGATCAGGGTTTGAGACTCCAAGAGAGGTGACCAAGAGGAGAGCTAATTCCAAGTTGTAGTCAAATCAGGATGACTCTGGGACCAAGACAGGAAGTCAAACACAGGAATGCACCATATACACGCAGTCATCCAAACTGGAGTGTGAGGAAGAGATAAGTAGATTGGCAGGAATGAAGCATCTTCAGTTTTGAGATCTGGGTAGCTGGAGCAAGAGAAGTCAAGATGTTTACTGAAATTAGGTGTCAACGAGTTTAGAGCTTATTCTTTATCGTTGCCTTCGCAGACTTCATCCTGTGGAGCTAACTAAAGGGCAGGAACCCTAGAAAGGGTACCCCATTCAAATGTTTAGAAATTGCTACATACCGGAGTTCCCACGGTCCCGTGGGCACCTACCCCCAAACTCAGAAATTTACATCTTAAATATTCTGAGGAACTCCACAGTGAATAATTCATTTGACCTTGTTTAATTTTTCACATATACATAAGCATAGCACCCTTGTGCAATCTGCTTCTGCCCACAAAAAAAGATAGTCCAAGGGCTGGTGTTCTGCAGGGTACTAGTTTGGGATATGGACTCTCAAAATTCTTGAATATCAATGATATTTAAGATACAAGAATATTTCAACCCTAATTATAGAGTGTTAGGCATTTTAAATGGATTACAAGAAAAACACTTGAGCTGTCTATGGGGCCTCCCCTTGCCCTCCCAGTCCCACTACTTAGGAAGCTTTCGCTTGTCCACAACACTAAGGCCTGCTGAGAGTGGCATGATCAGTTTCTAAGGTAATTTCTGTGGCAGAATACACCAGAATACCCCCCAAAGGAGTAGTTCAGCATCACCTCAGCTGCAGTATAAAACCATTAAAGTAGTGTGGGCCAAAAGTACCAGTAAATACTTGTGTTGTCTTTAGATACTTTTATATGGTCTTTGTTTCTGCAGGCTACCAAGTAATAATTTATGGATTCATACATTTCATACAGAGGTCACAAACATAATTTAGTATCCTTATCCTGCATGATGAATGTCTTCTGAAAACACAGAGCTCCAGCACATTGTCCAAAACAACCTTAAAATATTAAATCAGGGGTCCCCAACCCCCAAACATGGACCAGTACTGGTCTGTGGCCTGTTAGGAGCCAGGCCACTCAGCAGGAGGAGAACAGCTGGAGAGTGAGCAAAGCTTCTGTATTTACAGCCTCTCCCCATTACTTGCATTACTGCCTGAGCGGCTTTCTGTCAGAACAGTGGCAGCATTCGATTTTCATAGGAGCATAAACCCTGTTGTGAACTGTGCATGTGAGGGATCTAGGTTGTGCACTCCTTATGAAAATCTAATGTCTGATGATCTGAGGTAGAGCTGGGGCGGTAATGCTAGAGTTGGGGAGCATCTACAAATACAGATCCACACTAGCAGTGAAGTTTGACTGCACAGAGACCATAATAAATCAATTGCTTGCAGATTCATATTAAAAGCCTATCAGTGAATGGTAAGTAAGTTGATGTACTTAATTGTACAGCTGCATATAGTGGCAGGCTTTAAGTCAGAGTCAGACACTTAGTCTGTGCTGGTCCACCCATTATTTTTGTTTCTAGTGAGTTGTATAATTATATAATTACATATTACAATGTAGTAATAATAGAAACAAAGTGCACAATGAATGTTATACGCTTGAATCATCCTGAAACCATTCCTCTACCCTGGTCCATGGAAAAATTGTCTTCCGCAAATCTGGTCCCGATACCAAAAAGGTTGAGGCACTACGTTAAAAGATATCACAGATGGTAGTTGCTCCTTGAACTGTGAAGAAGTGCAGAAGTTTTGGCTGTGTGCTCTGAATCAGCCTTTAAGTGCTCCCATGAGGTAATTGTGTAGTTGCTGTATTTCAGGAGAGGAGCTGATGGATGGCAAAGCGACGCACGATCTTTTCCAAGTCCTTGTGTCTGCAAGAATGGGAAAGGATGCAGCACCTGTCAGCCCTCCATTGAGGGGAGCAGGAATTGCACTGCTGCCACTGATACAGTTTGTATAAGGTGTGGTCTTTCTGAACCTGGAAAAGCTCAATTCTTAGGTTGTGTAGTAGAGGCTTTCAGCATCATCCTTAAAGAAGTTGCACAATCCAGACACTTTGTATAGAGGCATAATAACCAACTGCAGGTTTCACTGGCTACTGAGCCAGTTACATGTCTACTGCGACTTTTCAAGATCCTTAAGAGCTCACTTCCCCACAGTCAGGTAAACTTTAAAATAAAAAGTTCACGTTTAATAAGATTCTTCTTTTAGTAGTTTTGAAGAAAGTTACCTGTTTGCCTTCTTATATTATCCTATGTTTCTATTAACAATGTTAAAATTTTTAAAGTATTCATTTATTTCTTAATAAAATAAATTTCATTTTATTTGTTTCATCATTGAAAAAGTAGTATGGACTCATTCCAGAAAAATCAGAAAGCACACAGAAACAAAAGGATGAGCATGTGGAAAACTCGTGACCCCACTTACCTGGTGAGGACCACCCTGTGACCACACACTCAGTCTCCTGGGGATCTCTCCCGCTTCCACACTGTATTCACAGAACTCGACTCACATCGTTTATGAGGTAGCCTGCTGTTTTTAAACTTAGATGTACTGGGATGCCAAAAAAAAATGTATACATAGTTTAAGAGATGTTATCTATGTATTACTTTTAATTTGCCATAATCAGAAGTGTCTGGATATTAATGGTAGCCACTTTGAACACCTCTTGTAATTGCAGAAGTCAAACATGTCTCGTATTCATCTTTTGTTATTGGTATATATTGAGTATTAATACTGAATATATGTTATAAACATTTTCACTGTAGTAGGTTGCTTCAGCATCTTGTGAGATTTATATTATCTCATTATGTAAATGTTCCATATTTTCATTAGCCAGTCTCCTGTTGGGCATTTGGGCTTTATCCACATTTGTGTTATCACAAAGAGCTTTGTACATATTTACACATACATTTGCACATACAATTGATTATTTCCTTAGAATACATTGCCAAAAGTGGAATTACTAGGTCACAGGGCATGTTTGTTATGTGCTGCTGGAACTTCTCCAGAAAGCTCTAACAATGTATATTCCCACAAGCAGAGCTTGCCTTTTGTTCTTTGTTTCCCAATTCATTTTGGTCATGCCAGACCATTTTAGTTGTTTCATCGATGACTAGTATCTCCTTATTTTATTTTAAACATATAACCATTATGAAAGTCTTCTGTTAATTAAAATATATTAATGGTTATTATCTTTAATCTTTTGCTTATTACCTGTTTCTTACCTTAGCTGATTTTCAGTGGAGGTCTTTGTCTCCTATTGCTTTATAAGAACTCCATATATCTTAAATATTTTTCTCCCAGTTATCATTTGCCTTTTAATTTTTGCTAATGACAATTTGTATTTGCATAAATTATTAGTTAGTTAAATCTATTCATCAATATTAATGATCATTTTTGACATTTATTGGAATATTTAGGATGTCCTAGACCTTGTGCTCAGCCCTTTACGTGCACGATCTCTTTAGCTCTACCCATTACATAGCTTGGGAAGCTTAAATTTAGAGAGAGTAGATAACTTGCACAAAGATATGCATCCTATCTGTGATTTTGAATCTAGGATCTCCTTATTCCAAAGAGTATACTTTTAAGCTACCTTATTTTACTGCTCTGATAACACTAAAATACTTATTTGATTAGTGTATGCCAGGTACAGTGTTAAATACTTGAAGTCCAGTCCATTAATTCATAATTCTCACTATAATCCTGAGAATTAGGACTCTGTTTGTATCCATACTTATAAATAGCTGAATAAAGGTGACTTTCAGTGAGGCTCAAATGCTTGCTCAAAATTACTAAAATTAAAATTGGTAGAGACAGAACTGAGAGCTTTGCAAGTATAGGGATTGGGTTAATAATGCCTCGGGCCTGCCTTTCTAGACGGATGAGGGTCTGTGTATGAAGGCGCTAAGTAGGACGCTCTAAGAATATGATGTCCTGTTTTTGTTTTGTTTTGTTTTGTTTTTAGCACTATATTCCCCATACTTTTATTTTTTTCTTGTAAATATTTTCCTGGGAAGGAAGCTTAAGCTGTGTTTATAGAATTTTCAAACCTGGAGTATTTCCTTTCTTTGTAATTTTTATGGAAATGAGATTGCCCGTACCCTTTTTGTGCTAACTCAGCAAATTTTCTCTCCTTCCATTTAGCAATCAACATGGCATAGCATTGGAAGAAAATCATATCTTTGGAAAACTATGTATTAAAAGTAGTCGATTAATTTGAGATATATATAATATGGAGAGAGAGAGATGAAATTGCTTGTGCCAGTTTAAAATGTGGTAGTGGTCGTCCTGTTTTTTCAAAAAGAACCTATTTTCATGTTTATATCTTGATTCTTAAGAAATTGCTAATAATTGATTGCTTTTTTTTCTAGTTTCAATCTCAAGATATTTGAAAATTGTGTGTGTTTAATTTGTATGAAGGATATAATCGTCAAACTGAAATAGCTAATTCTTACAGATTTTTGGTACTGAACTTTAAACTTTTTCAGTCTCAAACTGGGTCCATAAAGTGAGTGTGCATTGCTATACATTTACTTTGGTCATCATGAGCAAACCTCATTTCTTACACAACTTTAATTTTATCATAATGTTTATCTTAGTTGCAAAAGTAAACACACTGGTGGTTTGAAGGCAAGATAGGGTTTTATGGGCTTTGCCCTGTGTTTACCTAACTGTTCAGCCTGGGCTCTTGCTCTCCTTGTGCCTGTTTTGATTAATGGCCCATTGGCCTGGTTCCAGAGTAGACTGGTTATGGGCTGTACACTTCAAAGATGATTTATTAATTGTGTTTGCGACTCAAAATAATTACATAAAGATTGATTATATGCATTATTATGGGTTTGCCAATAAAATCAGCAGTTACATTTTTAAGATAAAGTTTGCCTGAGTATCTTTTTTTAAGTATACAGAAAGTCCAGAATATTAATATATTTTTAATGTATTCAGTATTAACCACAGCCTTTTATGGCCTTTAAGAGGATGATTATTAAATGTGTTGTGGGCTTGGTCTTGTAAGTGCATGTATTTTTAATTTCTACTTTAACATAACTTCAAGATAATACGTTGCATTGGTGCTTATATGAGTGCTTTAAAAAGTATTTCCATGTTTATATCTCACCCTGGGGACAATCCTTACTACAATTCCCCCAAGCTGTTACACACATTTAAATTTCAAATTACTGACAGACTTAAATTTCCATTTTTGTAAAAAAAAAAAAAGTTAATAGGAGGCTGTTACAGGCTTTGTGAATTTTAGGTAAAGGTTGTTTATCACATATTTATCTCTGGAAAGATTTTGATTTCTCTAAATTTAGCTTGATAATAGTTATTGTTTCAGATATTTTAAGCATCCTGCCAACATAGTCTAATGTGTACATATTCATTATACCTGTTCAGTGGGTTATTAATCAAAAGAAATGACTCTGCTCATAATTTATAGTTCAATATTACAATAAAATAGGCACTTTTTAAAATTTGGTATGCTATCTTGAAAATGTACCTTGTAACAGTCAAATTCTATAACTTAAATCATCTACTATTATATATAACAATGTAAAATAGGTATTTGGTCTGCATTAAGGCATCATTAAATAAAATAAAATGTTTTGTCGCACTAGAACTGAGGGTAGTTTCATGAAAGCATAAGCAAGTTGTCCCAAAGTAAGAAGATATCATCCCCAAAAGTGATTGAGATGATGGCAAATGGAACAGAGAAATCAGACGTGAAAAGGAAAAACAATAAACCTAATAAATTAAAACTGTCTAGCAATCTATTGCTAGTAGTCAAGGATTTTTGTTTGTTTTTGATAAATCATTACTAAAAGACAAAGAGCACAGACACACTTTATGTAAACATCGTTATTAGGAAATATTTTTAATAAAATTTTAGAACATAATATTTTGTTTAATTGAAATTCTTTTGCAATAATTTTGTTTCTAAGCAATTTCTAAAAATTCTCATTTTTCTAGATCAAATTTGTATATGTTGCTTTTTAAAGTGTTATTTTTGTAATAAGTGAAAATAAATGATCAGCATACTGAATAAAGCAGTGTTATCCTTATCAACATGATTGAGTGCATATTCCTGTGGACGTTACTTCTAGAAAAACAGAATGGGAGGTCAGGACAGTGCCACATGCTTTGTCTTCAGCAGTCTTAATACATGAAATAAAACAATGAAGGAAGATATGTCAATAGCACACATATATTTTTTCCCTTTTGACCACATTTTTTCCTGACAAAGTATCTTCAATATGTATATGGCTAACTGCAACATATCTAAAATGTGCCAAATCCTATAGTAGGAACAAGAATTAAGGACTTTCAGAGGAGTAAAAGTTGATATCCTTTAGGGAGCTCTGGAAGGAGATGTGATCAGATCAAAGATGGATAGCAGGAGGTGTTTTTTGGGTTTGTCTTTCAAGACTGTTTCTAGAGGCATAAACAGAAGAAAGAGAACACAGAGGTAGGAACAAACCCTGTCCACGAGTCCCCTTGTTTCATTTAGTAACAGAACTCACTTCCACCACTGCTGCTCACATGTTTGGATAGGCCACATGCTGCCAACCCAGGCTCCACCGCTAGCCTCCCTGCACTGAGTGTATGACAGTGTCATTGCCAGTGGGATGTGAGCAGGCAGGGCAAGTTCAGGGTGGGATACTTGCCCATAAAAAGGTGGGACATACACTTCCATGTCTCCCTGTCTTCTCAGCCCGTCTCACCCCGTATGAGGAAAGCATCCTAGAAGATGACTGAGCAGCAGGATGGGCCAGCCCAGTCCCTACAGTCTCATGGGCCCAGGCAGCAGAGCCCTGTGGAGCACGCAGCTCCCTTGGGACTGTTGTTTGAGGGGAAACGAACATCTAGTTGTACTGAGGCCATGAGGTTTAATGTTCTTTTTGTTAGAGAAACTTGGGCTATTCTCACACTAGAAAGAAGGGCAACAGATTGCATAAGTAATTGCAAGTAGGAAGAGTGTCAGAGACTGGGGACCGATGCCCTATCACATGACACATGGAAATATGAATAAAGCTGGCAAAGGAAGCGGAGCTTAGGTCACAGAGAGACTGAACTGCTCAGCTTATTTAGGTGAACTCTTTCATGAATGCTACAAGGAGCTTTTACAAGGTTTTGAGCCAAAGAATGATATAATGAACAGTGCTTTTAAAAAAAAAACTTCCCTGGAAACCATATATTGGATGAAGGGAAAGTTTACAGAATGTCAGTGAAGATAGGATATTCTAGTAATCCAGGAAGAGTCATCTGAAAAATTGTGATTGTAAATGGGAGTGTGATTAGGAAGGAACAGGAAGGAAGAATTGAGAAACCCTGAAGGTTCTATCCTCTTATTTCCAAAGACCTGGAAAGCCTCACCAGTTATTGAAAGCTGTTTAGTAAACATGGTCTTTAGTGAAGTAAGTCATCTGTCTTCCTGTAGAATCAGCCTACCACAAAAGCTAGATAAACAAAACTCGGTGGTCGTGGGTACTGACTTCTCAGAAGCCTGGAAAGTTTCCTCTTCCACACTGGTGTCTTTATGGCCCCAAGTATTTGGATTGTGATACATTCATGTTATATTATCTTGCTTCATTTTATTTATTTCATTTTAAATTTAATTTAGTATGTAAGTAAGTATGTTAATCAGCAGGCCATCTCCAAATTGTTTATTAAGAAGGGTGACCACTCTGGAAGGTATACAGTAGCCTCTGGAAACCGTCCTTGATTTAGAGGTTCTTGTTCACTGCAACCACAGGAAATATCCCTCTAGACATGTGTTTTCATTGTAACCTGAAGTCATGGAGTTTCTTTTACTTGAGGATATATGATATTCTGCTTATGGAATACAGAGAAAATTTACTTTTTCACTGTCACAATCTGCTATGAATATAGTGCTGATTTTAGAGAGTGTTTTCTCTAGGGCCAGCCTGACTTTCTAGAAATTTCCAGACTATAGAGGATAAGATATAAATTGTATTTACAAATGAATTTGGCAGACTAATGAAGTAATAAAACCAAACAGACCTGTATATCCCTGTTTCAAGGAGACTATGTGAATAATTTTCCATTTATTGAGGTTTATTTTGGGTTAAGCAGTAAATGACACCAACCAAAACAAATTGTTGATGAGCAGGTTCTCATCTGCCGGGTGGGCATGCAAGGCAGAGGAAAATCGCAGTATTCTCATTGAATAGTAAGAAAGTCTTGGAGGTTCAACTTATACCTTTGGGGTCTTGTATATATGCAGTTAGGGACATATACCAGTAATATACAGAGGAGGAGAACAGACTCATCGTATGAATGAAGATACAGTGTGACATGTTTCCATTAGACAGTGGTTATAGGTCTCCTCCTTAATGTAGTGATGAAGGACCTACTATGTCCCAAGCACTGGGTCAGTGCTGGAGCCAGAGCACCAAACAAGACAGACCAAGTCCTTTCCTTCAAGGAGGATGTGATGTAGTTTCAGAAACAGACCAATAAATGATTACAGTGCAGTGTGATAATGAGACCGCATGTATAATAGATTCCAATATGTTGGGAATGCCTAATTAAATTGAATGCTAGAGGTAGACACAAAGACAAAAATGATTACCTTTTTTTT
>NW_007248355.1:25424-92607 GCF_000164805.1 Carlito syrichta
CAGGCAATCCACTCACCTCAGCCTCCCAAAGCACGGGATTACAGGCTGAGCCACCGAGCCCAGCTGATTACCTTTTTTTAATTAACCAAGAATGGACGCAGAGATAAGTAACTGTAAATGAGAAAATGTGTTACATTTGAAAGAGTTCACAAATTAACCTGCAAAATTGGGCACTCAGTGTAAATTGACAATTAAAAATATAGATATGCCCTCATATATATCCTCTTGGATACTTAATAGGCATCTCAGTTTTAACTTGGAACAGACAGAACCCTCATCCTGTGCACTACCCTAAGCCTCATCCTCCTCCATTCCCCCAGTCTAAGTCCTCCATCCACTCAGTCAGTTAAACCCAAATCATAGCTATATATATATATATATATATATATATATATATATATATATATATATATAGTATGCTAGCATAATACCCAGCACATGTGAGCAGGGTGAGACCACATCAGACTGTAGATCAGAGTAAGAAAGTTAGATCTTTTTATTAGTCATAAGCCCTTAGAGCATTTTAGTCAAGTGGGTGACATAATTTGTTTACTCTTTTATGAGATTCAGTGTCTACTGTGTGGCATATGAACTATAACAGTGCTGCTGTGGACAGGTGTGCAAGTATGCTGGCACAACCATACACAGATGCCCTGAGATAAAGAGAGGAAGCAAGGTTTGACTAAGAGGACATTCCAAGAAAGAGATGATGGTGATGATGGTGGTGGTGGTGGTAGCCAAGGGGACAGAGAGACTTGCTGATGAGATAAGTTGGTGGGGAATGGGCAGGGGTAAAGACTAAGAAGTAATGATATGAGAGAGAAGAATCAAGGGTGATTTCTATGATTTGGGCTTAACTTACTGGTTGGACGGAGGACTTAGACTGGGGGAATGGAGGAGAATGAGGCTTAGGTTAGTGCACAGGATGAGGGTTCTGTCTGTTCCAAGTTAAAGCTAAGATGCCTATTAAGTATCCAAGAGGATATATATCAGGGCAGATAGCTGTATAGGTTTATTGTTCTGTGGGGAGAATTAGAGTAAGACAAAGATCTGGGGATCATGGGCATATACAGTCAATTCTTGTTACTCACAGTAGTCCTGTTCTATAAAGTGCTTCAATCATTGAGTTAACATATACTGGCCCATTAGTCCTAGGGGAAATACAGAGTTAGGTTCCTGCAGCCTCTGGTCACATTTTCATTAACGGATCAAAATGTCACCTAGTTTTGTGTGTATTTCTGTTTCAAGACACCTTATTTGGTACAAATTGTTGATTCATGTCAAACCCATATACAATAGCATGATAATTCATACCTCAGTGAAGCTCACCTAACACACATATGTTTTCTGCAAGGGAAGGAGGGAGGGAAAGGTCTCAGTAGGATAAGATGTAAAGGCTGCAAGTTAATTTTTTTGGCTATCGGGGCTCTTGTGAATATCTTGTGAATATCAAACTCTCCTTGGGAAGTTGCTATTAATTACTTTTTATAAATTAAATTTACTGTCATTATTTTGAAAATCATCTTCTTACCTTCATATTAAGGTTATATAGAAAGTGATGTCTGATAATTTACTGTGAACAGCTGCTGTACTCTAATAATCCTCAACTTAGTACTTATACTCCCATGTGAATTATGAGCAGTAAATGGAATAAAAATGTAGATAATCTAAAATAGAACAGTTATTCTTCCTACTATTTTCTTTTTATTTTGTCTGCTTGCTTTACATAATTATTGTTGTAGTATTGCAGTGGAATTTATTGATTATCTGATCTAAAATACATGGCACCTAACCTTTATGTAAGTATTTTGTGAGACAAAAGGCAGCTACTTTAAATAAAGGCCCATTTCACCCAGTAGTATCTACCCAGTGGCCAGAGTTCTGCCTTCTATACCATGTCAGATAAATCCCTCACACTAAAGTTTCTCATGTAAGATGAGGTCATGTTGAAGACTTACAACTTAGGCACAGACAATACATACTCTCCACCCCACTCCCACCATAAACGGGCAGGGAGAAGAAAGAATAAAGAACAGCCAACCAGTGCTGGGTGTTTCCCTCAAGCTCACATCCAGGAGGAAGAAGGAGCTGGGAAGGCTGGACCCACTCTCCCTGTGTGCAGTAATTCCCAGGATTCTTCTATAACATGAGCACCTTATTTACAGGAAAACCTTTGTCATACAGCGTGTCACTAAACACAAGGCAACTGTGTGATGTTTTCCAATTCTTGATGGAAAACAAATAACCAGAAATCACAAAATAGGAGGAAACCTATTGATCCTGGAGTGCTGGACCAACTGAAATTCGTCTATCATGCTGGAGTATACTTTCCCAAGGATTTTCAGAGTAATTTGATTTTATGTTCAAATCTACGATTAGAGCTCCAGCCATGAACAGGATATAACTCTATTTAACCCGAAGACTGTACTGTCTTCTGACTGTTTTCACCTGCAAGAGTCAAGAACCTAAGTTGAGTGGCATTTCCACCTAGGACATGATTGTCATACATCACCTCTGGTTGGATTTGCTGTTCACTGACTGCATGTAACTTGCTATGGTCCCACTAGAGTCACACCCCAGGTCCTGCATGTCCCTCTGACGTGATGTGATCTGTAGAGAGTGGTGGGACGCCATGCTCCTGTCCTATCCTGCATTGCCCTGCCTTTTTTTCCCAAGATCACTGACTGTCCAGGGCAGCTGCTCCACCAGGGCTCTCCACACAACTGCCCTCGAGGGCCAGGCCCAGGATCAAGAATCAGGCACAGATTTACATCATAGCTCTGATGGCTTGCTGTGTGGTCAGGGGCCAGCTTCAGATTCCCTCTGAACCTCAATGTTCTCATCTAAAATGGGAACAGCAGCACTCACCTCATTGGGGTTCCCAATGAGGTTCCTAATGAGTAAAGCATGTAGGCTGTGGTGTGCCGGGGCGTCATGCCCTCTGCAGCCCCTACCTGTGTTCATTTCCTTCCCCATCAGTGTCTGACATTCTAGACTGGAATACAAAGTGTCTTCCAAGTCAGGTTAGTTTCTTGTGGTAAAATTATAAGACAAAAGTGTTTGCTTTTCTTTTATTGTGTTTAGTAATTTATAATCTAATGGTTTTTTTACCTGAAATTCTGGTATCCAGCAGGAATTAGTCGTGCTGGGTTGTGCGATGTTGGCACCTTCCCTGCTGACAATATGTACCTTTGTATATTCACATCACAAATGTTTCCTCAGCAACTGTGTGCTGAGCCCCTGCACGAGTCAGGCACTGACCCAGACACAGTGGATGTGAGTGAGCCAAACAGAAAAACAGGCGAAGCTACGTTCTTGTGGGGTGAGGCAACTGAAAACTAAACAAATAAACACAGACATATCGTGACATGCTAGGGCCCTGCAGATCATTACACCAGGGTTGTGAAGGCATGAGGAGGTGGTTTCTCTCTGTATGGAACAGTCATGGACTGACTCTAAGATGGTGACACCAGAGGGTATGAGGGCACAATTGTGTAAGGACACAATTCCTCTCTGTGTGGAATGAACTGTAGGACCAACATGTAAGCTGTGTCTAGTTGACAAGCAGACATCCTGCAAAGATTAGGAGGAAAGTCGTGCCAAGGCCCTGAGGTGAGTAACTCTGAGTATGCGAGAGAAGGAGCTGGTTAGCATGCCAGAGTGAGGAGGAGGGAAGGAGAGCATGGGACATAAGCTTGTGGCCACGCGGAAGGCCTTGGGAACCAATGGACTTTCCATCATTTTCAAGGTGTCATGATGGGTTTTAAGCAGAAATGCCAGGGACTGCTGTTGGTTCTTGATATTGCTCCCATGCCATCAGACATGGATGTTGAAGTGGGGAGTGAGCGGTAGCAGAGCTGTTATGGGACTGTGTAGTGGCAATTGTGAGGAGTTCTTGCATCTTGGATGTGTTTCAGCAGTTGAAAGACCAGGACTTGCTGGTGGTTTGCCTTGGGCAAGTGAGGGAGCACAGGATTCAGAGGATTCCTGAGTTGGCACTGAGGAACTGAGGAAATGGTGGTTTCGGACATAGAAGACTGAGAGGTGTGCAGAGCAGACACATGGAAAGTTCTGTTCCAGCCAGCTCAGATGTCACAGCAGAGCTACCAAGATCTGTGAATCTGGGGGCCTGGGAGAAGGGAGCTCTGGAGATAAAACTTTGAGAGTCCTGGATGTCTTGGGTTTATGACTGTGACCTTAGCGTGGGAACAGACAGCGTGGGGATTGCTTCTCTTCACAGCATGTGAGGGTTCCTAACATTTGTAACCAGCAAATGCAATAAATGTAAAGAAAGGGATTGTTGCAGTGTCAGAGTTCTGGCTTCATTCTTTAATGGATTGTAATGTCTGTGGGAAAATAAACACAATCAGTCTTTGAATATCTGTTGTGTGGATTATACCTAGATTTAATACCCAGGGGGTCCTTTCTGGCCTCTCATTTGAACCATTTTATTAGTTTAAATAATATACAAATATTTGCTAAATCTCATAATAATAATAGCAATAAATATATTATCTGTCTCTGGAAACTTTAGTGTTATCCCAGAACTGGATTTAAATACAGTCTTCAATTTATGATGGTTTGACTTAGTTTTCTGGCTTTATGATAGTGTGAAAGCGATATGCATTCAGTAGAAACCATACTTTGACTTGTGAATTTTTATCTTTTCCTGGACTAGCGATATGTGGAACAACTCTCTCAAGATGTTGGGTCACATCAACTAATGTAGAGCCTGGTTTGCAATAAAGTGTTGAATAACTCGCATAGTTTGTTCAATACTCTCCTGAAAATGTTCTGCGCATGCATAAGGCAGGAGAAGCTAAGCTATAATGTTCAATAGATGCTGTGGTTTAAATGTTTGTTTCTTCCAAAACCCATGTTGAAATTCAATCCACAGTGTGGCAGTTTTGAGAGGTGGGACCACCAAGAGGTGGTTGGGTCATGAGGACATGAATTAGAGAGTAAAGTATTAATGGGTTATCATGGGAATGTGACTGTGGCTTTGTAAGAAGAGAAGAGAGGCTTGAGCTGCACGTTCAGCTTCTTCACCACATGATGCCCTGGGCAGTTTCAGGACTCTAGAGTCCCCACCAGCAGGAAGGGCCTCATCAGATGTCACCCTTAACCCTGGCTTTCTCAGCTCCAGAACTGCAAGAAATAAATGGCTTTTCTTTGTAAATTGCCCAGTTTCAGGTATTCTTTTATAAGCAACAAAAACCAGACCAAGACAGAAGGTTAGGTATATTAATGCATTTTTCAGGTATTCTTTTATAAGCAACAAAAACCAGACCAAGACAGTAGGTTAGGTATATTAATGCATATTAATGTTTTCAATTTGTGATGGATTTATCGGGACATAACTGCATCATATGTCAAGGAGCATGTGTGTGTGTGTGTGTGTGTGTGTGTGTGTGTGTGTGTGTGTGTGTGTGTGTGTAATGGGGGAAGTTCTAATGGGCATACTTAATTTATTTAAATCATACTTTAAATTGAACTCTTTCTGTATAATCAGTGAATCAAAAGAACTTGTTTGGAGCCTTTTAAGTCATAGATTCTGGCTTTGCATTTTAGTTGGTTAGGAAAAACAAAAGTACACAAAACCATGATGGAGCCATTATTTGGGCAACTGCAGTGGTCATTAGTCCTATTTACCGAGTATTTCTAGCTCATGTGTTGTGGGCATGTGGTGAAATTGCACTTTATAGCTATAGTTGAATGAGATTGTGAAGTTAGTTTTTGCCAGTCAGTCTTGATTAAAAATAGCACGTGTAACTTCCAAGCCAGAGAACTTTCTTTCTGCCATAGCAGCTGGCGGTGTTGGTGGCCACTCTATCACTCCAGGTCCTGGGATGAGGAGACAGCGTGGAGTGGATCTTGCAGGGCACCCATGACAGATATACAGCAGGAGGGGAAAGTTAAAGCTTGTGGTTTCAAACCACTGAAACTTTGGGGTATTCATGCCTGTATGTTAAGTAACCTAGCCTCTTCCAACTGATAGGATACAGAGACATCTAAATACAACATAATCTTAGCACCATCACACTCCTGTGTCCATTCAAAAATAAGAAGCCACCAAACAACATTGGTGGAAGGTTTAGTACCACTGCCATGAAGTGAATGTTGACAACTTACTGTAAGCAGGAGAAGGTCTGAGTAAACCATTGTTCAGCTACATTGTTATACATTTACAAACTTAAAAGCTTGTAACAGATTTATAAGTGTTACGACTTGGAGGTTTTGTTTTCTCAGTACCAATGTGATAAGGTAGAAACTTTAGGACAACTATAAATCCTTTGATGATTTTCATAAAATAATTTTATAAAGAAAAATACAGCATTTTCAGCTTTTTATCAAGCAGACAGTAGGAGTAGATCTCATAGTTCACAGAGTTGTTTGACAAATACCCTTTTATAGACTCACTGTTTGCCAGTCAGACAAATGGAGTTGAGCTCCCATTCAGAAGGTTAAGAGAGGAAGCACTTGGGTCTGACATCTTGGCACCCCACCTAATGGCTTTAGTTTCCATCCTACTTAGTTATTCATTGAACTAAAAAAATGTGCTAACCAAATTGAAGCTGGAGTCTTCACTCCTATTGAACATGCAGATCAACCACAAGGCAGATGATCTAGGAGCTTACAAGTGTATTAATTTTTAGTCAAAATTTTTCAGATGGGAATAGAATAAGATAGGACTTCCCATCCCTTTACCAAATATTTAATGATATCTGTCTTAGTCATTTGTACTATGATAATAAATGCCACAGTCTGGGTAATTTATAATCGATAGAAATTTATATCTCACAGTTCTGGAGCTCTGGGCTGAGAAATCCAAGGTCAAGGTGTCAGCATTCAGTATCTGGTGAGGGTCTTCTTGCTGTATCATCACATGGCAAAAAGGGCAAATACTATGTCCTACATGGTAGAAGGCAGGCGAAAAGGGGCCCAGGTTTTCCCCAGCCCTTCTATAAGACACAAATTCATTCATAAGGGTAGAACCCTCATGACTTAATGACTTCCCCAAAAGGTCTCAACTCTTAATACCACCAAATTGAGGATTGAGTTTCAGCATGAAACGGGTACCGTCATTCAAACCAGGCATCCGTTGTTTAGTTGTGAACTGGTACAAAAAGTTAGCCAAATGAAGCATGGTGTGAGACTTTATTCATGGTCAAGGGCTGTGAGTGTCTCTGTCTCTCCATAATTTCTCTATCTGCTTCCTTGAGTTTATTTTAGGGCAGTATTTACCAACACTACACCAGTGATATCTATAGGAGAAAATCCTGGTATTTCAAGTTAATGTTTACAAAGAACAACCCCTGTATCTTATGCATTGCAGCATAAGTAGTGTTCTACTCAAGAAGACATCTGGCAATACTAGTATAGTTCTAAGAATACCTTGCAATATAAGATAGGAGACCTGGGTTCAGGTTTCCAGTGTATCATTCCCCAACCATATGATGTTTTAGCCTCCCCGCACATCTGCCTCCTTCTTTGGAAACATGTTCCCATCACTGCCTCAGTTTAAGCCCTGCTGGCATAGCCTTCTTCTAATCTTGACTTCAGTGCCACTGTCAGAGGGATGCTTCTAAGACATTCATCAGTGTCAAGTCTCTTATAAGTCCCTACGGTTTTTGAGATGAAGTTGAAGCCCTGAGCTTAAATTCCATGGGCTTCCACGAGCTGCACCTCACCTTGCACTCTAGTTCTGAGGTTATAAAGCACACCGTTAGAAGAGTCAGCTCACAATTGTGTTTGGTCCGGTTCACACTGTGGGTCTGTAAACATTTGATGACATTAATAATTTTAAAATTGAGAAATTTCTGGCTTCTCTGGAATTAGATTACCTTCACATCGTAACAGTTGGCTACACCGGATGCTCTCTGTGAAGAGGACACTTACTCTTTCATGTGCTGCAGTTCTGCTCATGAAGTTTCACACCTTGTGTAACTTGTGAGCATTTGGGTCTGTGTCTCCTTCTGGCCCCATCTCCAGCCACTGCTTAATGTGCATCATTAATAGCGCTGAGTGGCACCAAGTTCTGCCAGTGTTTTGTGGCTCTCCTTGCCTGAAATGCCTCCTTGCCTTTCCACTTCTTCATCTCCTGACCCATGTACTTTCTCCAAAGCACAGCACAGGCATTGTGTTCTTAGAAGACTAGCCTTCCTTTCTTGAAAGACTACTTTGCCTATTCCCCTGTAGCACCTGAACACTGAATATACATTGTATTGATGTGTCCCCCATTCACTACAAATTCCAGGGGCACAGAGGCTGTGTATAGATAGTCTTTATGTCACAACCTGGGCTCAGGCCAGCAGAGTATCTGCCACTTTGTAGGTGTACAGAGTCTGACTTAATGAAGCGGTCACTGTGGACCTCAGAATCCCTGGCTGAGCATAGATTAGATGTTCTCCAAAGTCTCTTCTTATTTGAAAACCTGCTCCACTCCACTTATTTTTTGTAATCTTGGGTCAGAGGTTGCTTTGAACAGATTTTAACCAAAGTTCAGATACAAATATATACTAAATAAGACTTAAAGAAACTTAAGACCAGTCATAGAATTATTGATCAGCATGTGGTGTCCTAAAGTGCCAAGTAACAAAGAGTCTGTCTGGTTTTCGTTTTCATCTTCATGGAGAAGCTGAGTGCTTGGTCCAGAGGCAACAATAGGCTTACTTACTAGGCATCTGATGCCATCTAACAGAAAGGAAATGTCAGTGCTTCTAAGAGGGCATCTATTCAATCTTCATAGCAACCAACCCATTTGGCATTATGAGGGAGAGGAAGAAAAGATGAGAAAATAGTTCAGAGAGAAAAAGCATCTGATTAAAATGCTACAATTGGGATTAGTTACCATGAAAATGCAGAACATGAATTGGATGCCGCCATGGTGAATGACGGGGAGAGGGGTTGGCTGCTGGAGTCTCTTGGAATGACCATGAGGGCCTCAACATCATCTGACCTATAAATTTCACCTGTACCGGGCTCGGTGGCTCAGCCTGTAATCCCGCGCTTTGGGAGGCTGAGGTGAGTGGATTGCCTGAGCCCAAGGGTTCGAGACCCGCCTGGGCAACTTGGCGAGACCTCATCTCTGCATAAATCAAAAAAATTAGCCGAGTGTGGTAGCGCGTGCCTGTAGTTCCAGCTACTTGGAAGGCTGAGGCAGAAGGATTGCTGGAGCCCAGCAGGTCGAGGCTGCAGTGGCCGGGAGCAGCCACTGCACTCCAGTCTGGGTGACAGAGTGAGACTCAAACTCAAAAAAAAAAAAAATTCACCCTCAGGAACATCCTAGGGAAAGAGGCATGATGGTACACAAAGATCTGAATGTTACTTATAGTGGAAAAAAGTTAGAAGCTAAATAAATGCCCAACACTAGGGAGTTGCTTAAGTCAGTGGTTTTAAAGTGCTTCTTAACATGTACATTCCATAGGGGTGAGTGATAGCCATCTTGAAAAAGCCTGGGCCCTCATCACCTCTTTCTTCAGAGTCATTTCAGCCTATATATGAAATATATGATGGTTATATGTGAGACTTTGTTTAGAAAAGAAAGATTCTGCTCATAAAATAAAAATTTGAAAGCCATGTGGATATGTATATGGAGCATGCATGTTAACAGCCCAGGCCATATTGGGGTGGTTGACATTTTTTGCCTGAATTTGTTGGTATTTCCACACATTGTCTGCAGAGAACATTTAATTACTTCTGTAACCAGACCAAAGAAAAACTGGTTTAGAAGAAAAGGAGTTGACAGCAATAAATAGTACATGAACTACTGAACATTTTCCAGCTTAGCATTTTAGGCATTCAAATCATAGGCTTGTAACTTGCTACACTTATAACACTTTTCCCACTGAATGTCATAGGTTATAAAGAGCATTGATGATGCGGTGCAGCCCCCTCATTTTACATCTGAAGACACTGTAGTCCAAAGGTATCCTTGTGTGTGACCTCAGACGGGACCTCAGTCTTCCAGTTCTACCACTGTCCACCCAGCTTATAAAATGGATATTTATAAGTCTCATTTCTTCCATCTATGTCTACCTAATTGGAGCATTCTTCATTGTGTTACTTCTCACTTTTTCCTATAAATGAAACTAATTTATTTTTGAAGTGCCAGTGATCACAATTTCTCTGTTTTAATATCACAAACCAGATCATTTAAACAGATCCAAAGACTGTCCTGTAACTCACTGTTCTGATTTACACAATTAAGAGTTTACCATTGACTTCATTCCACTTGGTCATTAACTGTGTGTATCTGGATCTGAAGTAAATTGGTTCCACATATCCCTCCTGTTTGCCTTCCTTTGGCATCTCAAGGAAGACATTAGATACATGTTCCATCACCCCACCCACCCTCTCAGACACTGATTCCCTGAGGATGCCTCTGTCCTGTGTGTCAGGGTCTTAGCTCATCTCTGACCTGTCCTACTGTGATTGCAAGGACCTGCCCTCTCCCCAGATTTAGTGACTTTGTGTAATATTTCTTGCATATGTATATATGTCAGAACTTTCCCATGGTTCTGTTTTATTTTAATGTTGAGAAGTGAAAATTGAGTATCCAGGCAAACATGGAGAAAGTGAGGAAACCTTGCGAGGTAATGTGTTTCAGACAAGGAGAAAAAGAAGACTTAGAAACTTCAGTCACTTCTCCCAAGAGCTTCTGCCAACCCCAAGGGCAAAAAAAGGAATAGTTCAAAATGAAAGGCAATCAGAACAAACACATAGAGGCTTTTCCCTAAAGTGAAGGTGATCACGTTTGTTATTGATTATCCTATTCATGAAAACAGAGGTACTTTATAGAGCATTCTTTTCATCTGGTGTTTAATGATTTTGAATAAAGAGAGAATCAGTATGCACAGTAACATATTAGATCTATAACCTACCTTACTATATTCCACCTTAATTCAGAGACTAGGAAATTCTTTTTTAACCATTTCCTCTAAGAATGATAATGTTTTAATTTACTTAAAATGCAAACCATTCAGGTATGGACCTTATAGAGAATATTTTGCTTAAAAGAATTGTAATTTAAACTGAAATCATATATACAGTTATTTTTACCGAAGTAATTCCTTTAAACATCACAAGTAGGAGATTTGGAGTGAATTTTTAAATATTTCTAAATGTCATAGTCTTGCAAACTCTTCTGATTTACTCATTCTAATTGTTTTAATGCATCCGGGATGTTGTTCATTTACTCTGGGAATCAAGCACAGAAGCTTATGAATGTAAAAATGGAATTCGGTTTGTAAATGATCAATTTAATAACTTGATCTTGCATGCAAATATATTTTTTCATGATTAAACCTTTGACATAATGCATTGAAATATTTCCAATGAAACAGTCACACCTAGCCACTACCTAAACATTTCAATATTGAAATATCCTTGTGACATCTCTTAGTTAAAATTTTAAATTAAATACTCTTAGCCGGTGGCTCAGCCTGTAATCCCACACCTTTGGGAGGCTGAGGTGAGTGGATTGTGAGACTCCCAACTCAAAAAAAAAAAAAAAAAAAAAAAAAAAAAAAAAAATACTCTTAGCACATACTTTTTGAATAGTAGCACTAGCTGATTATTTTCCAGCTAATATTTAATAATACTATTTTATGTACATGTAAAACGGGACAGCTTTCAATGCGCACGCACACACGTTACTCCTTTTAGTGTTTACACATAGTCTGTGAGAGAGGGAAATGGGGAAAGTTATTCAGAATAAGACCCGTGAGGTGAGTGTCATATTTGCATGTCATGACTGTCATTTGACGGGGCAGGCCCGGAAATGGTGCTTGCCCAGGATTGTTTACACTAAACTTTGAACCTCTTTAATGAATGTATGTACCCTAGGATTTCCTACAGCTTAATAATAAGCTAGTTGCAGACTTGTACACAATAGCCTACATATAATATGTACATAACTGTACAGTAATAACAATTAATAACAAAAATACCAAATATTTTCCACTGTGACATAAACAAATGTGTAGGAATCTCACATATAGAGTGGTTATCTCTGGTCCAGTTAGGACTGGAATTGTCAGGGAGGGGTGTGGTAAAGGGAATTTTAGCCTTGTCTGAGATGCAGTCTAAATACTTTAACGTATGGTGTGTGAAGTTCAAAATAATTGCTGGAAACTTTAAGGAACATACGGGTGGACTTTAGGAGGCACTGAACTGTACTCAGAAGAAGCAGGGATGAAAGAGGGAAATGGAGAGCACTGCTGTCTCATGAATGTCTTTGGGATTTCCGTGTAATATTTTTTATCGCATGTTTTGACCTACTGGTTGGCAGAAACAGAAATCAAAAGTGAACGTCTTTCCAGAATCATTTTAATGTGTTCATAGTTTTGGGAAATATTAGGCAAAGAGCAATTGGCCATGGTGCTATATTGTGCAACAGATTAATCTCAATCAAGGGGGTTTATTTGTTTCATGACAATAGCATTGGTAAATTAAAAGTAATAAATTCAGTTGAAATCTATGAGTACGTTCTGGTAATTCTGAGTCGCAGGATGTGTCCTGGCCCCACGGGTAGCTTCTCTGGGTCTTGTTCGAGGGCGGAGGCCGACTTGTGAGTCCCTGCAGTCACTCCACCCTCCCGAAAGGCAACAGTTAGCTTTCAAATGCTAGACCATCACTTTCCACAGGAGCTTGTTGTTCCTTTTTTCAGAGTTTGTTTGAATCAGAAGTAGGATTAGTCTAAGAGGTCTCCTGCCCTCGGTATGTGTTCCTTTAGAAAAGCTAGATGATCCAGCCCTCAGTTCCTGGCTGGTAAGATAATGACACAGCTGGGTGAGGTTCTAAAGATGGAATGACTTGGCATGGCACATCTGTGACTGAAATCCAAATATGACTCTTGGGACCCATGAACTGACTTGGTCTGTCTGCGTGAATTTCAGTTTCCTTTCTCCATTAATCAACTTTGTGTCTGAAATGTCTAAAAGAAGCTCTGTATTACGTTCTCCTCTGACCTCTCTGGCTCGCACGTTTGCTTTTCTGTCTGACAGCTTGTCACCTTCACTCCAGGCTCAAGACAGCCAGCTGTGGTCTTGCCCTTACTCAGGGCCCTGTGGTGTGATTTTCTCTTTGTAAGTCAGGGAACCTGGTGCATCCATGATAACCAAAATTGCAATAACAGTATAAAAGCAGCATCACTTATTTAGCCCCACATGATTGTGTGGCCGGCAGGTCTGAAATGCATATGGCACGCGGGTAGACTGGGAACCCAGATAGGAGTTAATGCTGCAGTCTTGAGGCATGATTTCTTTTTCTCTTGGGAGCCACAATTTTTCTATTTAGGTCTTTCAACTGATCTGATGAGAGTCCCCATAGTTTTGAGGGTAATATCCTTTACAGGAAGTCAACTGATTGCAGATGTTAACTACATCAGCAGAATAGCTTCACAACAACACCTAGATTCATGTTTTAGTAAATACTGAGTACTCTTACCCAGCCAGTTGATGCCTAAAACTAACCACCTTAAGCTGGGAACAGAAAGTAATGAGAAGATAGAGATGAGAAGAAATGTTGAGAGAGGCATACCATGGTGGGTCATTGCAATAGCTCAGACAACAGAAGATGTGCACTTAAACTAAAGTAGTTGAGGCCTAGACAAAAATTATGGGACAAATCTAAGCAATGAGAAAGAGGGAGAGTTGACAGTATTTGGTCACCAGTTGGGCAAATAATGTCATCAGCAGTAAAAGATTGCCACCAATAATAAATTCATTGACCATCAGTATTTTAGGCTGCCCAACGCAGTACTAAGATCTGCATTTACTGCTTATTAAGGATGCAGCAGACATACTGCCAAGGACCAATGACAAAGAATTCTAACTGAGATGGAGCAAGGATAGTACTCAGCCTCCGTCACATATTTTAACCACCAGACTTCACAGCAATACTCTAGTTGGAGCCATCCTAGGGACTATAGCCTTGGAAAACCCATTAAGATAAATAATATTTCACCATAAATATTGCTTGGGATGATAGACCCTACCTGCCCTGCATGCACACAAAGACGAGAATGTTTTAGATTGTCACCCTTGCTTCATATAATATACTAAAGTTCTCACTCCAGAAGGGGCTCATCTGCCATTTTTTGTACATGAGTTGTATGAAGTAGTATGAAGTATGTATCTGTACTATATGCATTTGGAACCCCTCCCTCATCATGCTAGCATGCCTTTCATTTGACATTGCACCCCTTTCTTTACCTAATAAAAGGCCCTGGGCAGCCCTTTGGGGAGCCAACTGGAGAGCTCTTCCTCCTGAGGTGTGTCTTTTGCATAAGCCCCCAGTAAAACCTTGTTTGGGAATCTGTTTGGTCTCCTGTTGATTTCTATGACAAGAGCCTAAGAACCTGCAGTGGGTAACAGGATGACTCTTCTCCATTCATTCTCCTGTCCTCCCTTGCCCCACTTTTTCTCATGTCTGGAACATAGTCTTAGGAAATTGTAAAAGGCAGGCATAAATACTGAAAAGGTCTCTTGATAGACTTGGCATTCTGTCTATTCATAAGGTTTTGGGGACAATAGAAAAGAAAAGAAAAATCTTCAGTGCAAAATCCTTGACTGGAGTGAAGCCATCACTTTACAAACAATATACATCTCTCGATTCTAGTATAACAGGAGCTCTCTTTGTCTTATTCCACAAATGTTGATCCAAAGGAGAAAAAAATAAAGCTAAGTTGATTCTATTAATGTTGATGTTGGACTCTTCCAACCTGACGACTTACCATAGAATTTTGCAATTCAGAATAGTTTTCTTTGCTTATGTTATAAATGATTCAGAATGGAAGTGCAGACAGGTGTCTAGAAATCTAATCATAAAATCCTCATGATACATTCCTATTTGTATGATATTCAAAAGACTGGAATCAATGTCAGTATTTTGACCATCTGTATTATATTAAGTCCCTTCCTAAAATGTTTAACTTTCTCATTTGAATATATTCATAATGAATGAATAAATGCATGTTGTATAAAGCTATTCATACTTTTTCAAAATGATAGCTTTTGGATTTGTTGATTTTCTCTCTTTTCAATTTTATTGAGTTCTGCCCAAATATTTATTACTTCTTTTCTTCTGTGGCTGTAGGCTCAAGCTGTTCTTTCTCTGGTTTCTTAAGATGAAAGCTTAGGATATTATAGATCTTAAATCTTCTTTTCAAATACATGCATTCACAGTGAAGTCCACTGTAATTCTTACCTTGTTTTTCTATAGGTAAAATATTTGTCACCCTCAGACTTTGTTCAGAATTTTCTCTTTGACTCAGGTTGTGCGCAGTTTTTAATATGGCATATCATGGGATATGTTTTTTGTTGGTTCTAGTATTCTGCTTTGTGTTCTCTGGTCTTTCTAGATTTCTGGTGTCTGTCAGTTACTTCAACTTGTAATTATTACTGCAAATTTTTAAAAATTCTGTTTCCTTTTCCTACTCCTTGTGGTATTTCAATTATATATATGGTATATAAAATACCTTTTAATAAATTGTCTCTTTGTACTTGAATATTGAGTTTTATTTTACATTCTTTCATCTCTTTGTGTTTCAGGTTAGGCAGTTTTTATTGACCTATTTTTAAACTTCCTGATTGTTTAACTATTCAGTCCACTGATGAGTCCATCAAAGGTATTCTTCATTTCTGTTACAGTGCTTTTGATTTCTAGCATTTCATTTAGATTCTTTCTTGGAGTTTCTATCGCTCTACTTACATTACCCATCTGTTCTTGCTATTGTTTACCTTTTCTGTTAGCACTCTTAACATATTAATCATAGTTATTTGAAATTCCTTGTCTGATGATTCAAACATCTGTGTCATATTCGAATCTGGTTATGATGCTGGCTTTTCCTCTTAAGACTATGGTTTTTGTTTGTTTGTTTTCGTGCTTTCTGGTGTGCCTTGTAATTTTTTGTTGGAGGCTGGACACGTTGTATGGTAAAAGGAACTGAAATGAAATCGCCTTTAGTTTAAGGATTTATGTGAATATGGTTAGGAATTTTGCTATATTTAATGTGTGTTGCAGCTGTAGGTGTCAGAGGCTTCAGATTTCCCCTGGTGTCCTTGTTTTTGTATTCCTCTTAACTTTTAGCTTTCTTAAGTACTTCTCAGAGGGAGCCTGTGTAATTTAACTCTTTCAACTGTAATCCTCTGTTACCATACTAGGGTCCTGCTGGTGTGGGAGTGTGACATGGGAGAAAAGCTTTCTTCATTTTTGGATTAAATCTTAGACTTGTGGTTGCCCTATGTCTTGGGACTGTGACCTTCACAAGTATTTATCTGGTGTAGGTGAAGGAAATGGAAGCATGAGAAATATGCCTGTCCCAGATGGGTAAGATTCACTTCTTCCCTAGAGAGTGGGCCTTTGTTGTGGAGAAGCTGCTGGGTGAATTTCACAGTGATGACTCTTTCTCCCCTGTCAGAATCAGGAAGAGATTTTTCTTAGATCTTTACCATGAAAATCTGCTGGGGTTCCTAGACTACATTCTAGGAAAGAGTGGAGAATCCACTGTGGGCCCCTGGGGTTCTCATTCTCATGTTAGTCTATATTAAGCCTCCAGAAATACACTAAAATTTATCTTTAAAATTCCTACCAATTTTTGGTTCCAGTAGCCCCCTACTCCAGGTAACCAAATCACAAATCACAGTTTGTGACTCTGTATATGCCTCTCTCCAGATTTTGGGGTGGTGGTTTGCTCTGCAACCTCCATTATCTAATTGGTGCAAAAAAAAAAGTCATTAACTTTTAGTTTGTTCAGCTTTTTGTTGTAAGGGTAGAGTGATAACTACCTTTACATATTGGAAGTGAAACCAGGAATCTCCCTATGTAATAAGTTAAATTTATTTATTTATTTATTTATTTTTATTCTTTGAGTTGGAGTCTCACTCTGTCGCCCAGACTGGAGTGCAGTGGCCGCTCCTGGTCACTGCAGCCTCGACCTGCTGGGGTCCAGCGATCCTTCCACCTCAGCCTTCCAAGTAACTGGAACTACAGGCATGCGCTACCACGCCCGACTAATTTTTTGATTTATTGTAGAGATGAGGTATCGCCAAGTTGCCCAGGTGGGTCTCGAACCCGCGGGCTCAGGCAATCCACTCACCTCAGCCTCCCAAAGCAGGAGATTACAGGCTGAGCCACCAAGCCTGGCAGTTAAATTTATTTTATCCATAAGTAAATGGAAAGCCACAATATTCTTATTTTGACTTATATTTCTATTACATAGAATTTTTCAGTGGATACCTTTATATTAATTCTAATGAAAATTTAGTGTCTATCAGTATTTTATTTATTTTGTAAATATTCATTACATGATTACTATATCCTTAAGTACTCTGATTATATTCTGGACCATGTGATTCACAAAGTTTATCTGCTAAAGATCAATCTTTATAACTTGGACACTTTGTAAAGCATATTATTCAGATTTAACCTGGCAATTTCTTCTCTGAAAATAATCAAAAAGAATGTTTCACTAGTTGCATAAAGGGAAAACTTTTATTGTGACTTATTTAATAGCTCATGTGGCAATTTAGAGAGCACACGAATTTTCTAATTATTACAAAGAAGTCCCAGTTTTCCACAATTTTCTTTTCCCTAATCTAAATAAATGGAATTTTTCGCCTTTTGTCAGTAGTCACTATTTAGAGTTTTGTAAAATGCTACAAAACTACCTCCCTTCATTAATATTGACAGGTAAAGATGTACTCGTCCTTAGGCATTATAATGTGCTTTCTTTGAAGAGGAGATGTGGTACATCCACAAAATCATTTGTTGGGTTTTATATTTTTATTTGGCTTAAATAGGTTATGCATGTGTTTTTAAAACTTCAAAGTCAACAGATGATTGTGAGTAAATTTAGATAGAAAATAAAATTGAACTTTGCTAGTAGCTTTTAGTATCTCTAAACATCAAAGCATGTAAATATCTTTTGATAGACAAAAGATATTTGTGTATCATTTTTTCTTAAATGTGTGACAATTCTCAAAGATGAAACCAACGAAAATAGTGGGAGGCACCCTGGTGAACTGGAAAGTTTAAGGACAAAGAGATTAAAGAGACTGGGTTCCAGCCGTGTTCGGTGGTTCAGCCTGTAATCCCACGCTTTGGGAGGCTGAGGTGAGTGGATTGCCTGAGCCCATGGATTCGAGACCCGCCTGGGCAACTTGGCGAGACTTCATCTCTACAATAAATCAAAAATCAGCCGGGCATGGTAGCACGTGCCTGTAGTTTCAGCTACTTGGAAGGCTGAGGCGAAAGGATAGACAGAGCCCAGCAGGTCGAGGCTGCAGTGGCTGGGAACAGCCACTGCACTCCAGTCTGGGTGACGGAGTAAGACTCCAACTCAAAAAAAAAAAAAAACTGGGTTCCAAGCCTTGGTTATGCCACAGTTTGTAGGGACTTTGCACTTCTTGGCCCCTTTTAAAATTTCATCCATAAATGAGAATACTTGATGAGATAATTAGTAAGAATACTTTCAGCTCAGAAATTATATAATTCTGTCTTACATTCCACACCTAGGTTATATGATTATGCAGTTAAGGAATGTATGGATTTTTTTAGTTTATCATTCTTCTATAAAATTTGCCTATTTCCTTTGCATATACATATATACTTTTTGTATTGTGAAGATAGAGGAAGAATAATGAAATATTTTCATGTTTTTCTCTAAGTAGACTAGCAATGCTTTTCTTAGATTATAATTTATTACTGGACTTACATGTCAGCCAGATGAATAGATATTTATATAGAATAGTATTTGGGTCAGCAGAATAGAACATCTTCCCTCAGACTTCATCACCCCTGTGCCACAATACTGTGTGTGCTTTGTTTTTTTTAGGCTAAGACAGCCAGACTTATTTTTTTAAATTCATATATACCTAATTACTTACCAACTTTATCTATCAGCTCATCTTAATTTATTAGATGCTCTCCGCTGTAGCTGCTTATTTGCGGGTACTACATATTGAGACTTTTGATTTGGGAAGAATGGCAAGGAAAAACAACTGGATTCTCTGAGGAAAGGCAAATGTTGATTCCTAGATATATTTCTATTAGACTGACAGACAGAGATCTATATCAGTTATATATGTAATTTTGCATTTATATTTTACATAAGCACGATGTATGTTGTGTGTATATTTATATCTATGTGTGTGTGTGTGTTGTATGGTATAGAGGAAGGCGTAAGATTGAGGACATCCTATGAATGAAAGGGGAAGCAAAACTAGCAAATTTTGTAGAGAAAAGTGTAAATTCCGTACTTTTTAATGAGCAGTGTCTCATAGAGCTGGTTCCTTGATGGGGTAAAAAGTGTCTGGCAGAGAACAGATTCCTAATCACATGTCTTTGGGAAACAAGCTGTAGCCCTCTCCTGAGAGTCTCTGTACACATTGGCATGCTAGCTTTATGGAACCAGTATTTTTCAAATGTGTTTGAATTTTGTACTCCTTTTACTGGAGTGTCTCATGGGAGCTTGGAAAACACTGGCCCAGAACAGCTTATGATTGTAATTATTACTACTTTTGGTAAGTATGCCTCAGAATAATTGGGATTGACTCAAATTTTTTGCTGAAGAATTCACTGTTTCATGCTATTCCTTGCCCACAAACTTAAGCTCAAAATCTAATTTGAAACAAATCTTTAAATGTACATTGGGCTTTCCACTGTTTGCCTTATGTATGAAATGGCAATATTTTATTTCATAAAAATGACATTTTGAATAGTACTGTATTCCCAAAATTAATGAGATGATTTAATTTTTCTAGATAAAATTAACATATAGTTCTCCAAGTTAAACAAAGCAGAACTCTTTTGTTCTCACTCATACAAGTTACTTAGCATACCAAAAAACTGAATGCACAAGACATCCTTTTTCTTTTTTTTTTTTTAGATTAGTTGTTTGAGCAACAGCATATTAACTATGTGATTTTTTTTTTTTAAATAAACCCACAGCTTAATAAAATGTTTGTTTTTGTTATTTATTTTTTCTGGACTAGTTGACAGAAATATATTTTAGATTTCTTTTAGTTCCTGAGAAAAGAGAAGAAGTTAAGTCTGTCTGGTGTTAGATGTGATGTCAGGATAAGGTGTTCTTTATCATCTCAATATGTGGTCATCTGGGTAGGATTTGTCAGGTGATTGTCATATACAATAGAAAGAACCGCGCGCCTGTAGTTCCAGCTACTTGGAAGACTGAGGTGGAAGGATCGCCGAAGCCCAGCAGGTCGAGGCTGCGGTGGCCGGGAGTGGCCATTGCACTCCAGTCTGGGTAGCAGAGTGAGACTCCAACTCAAAAAAAAAAACAGAAAAAAAAAACAATAGAAAGAACCACTGTGAGGTTTATTGCAGGCCTGTTTCTTGCTCAATGTAATTGCATTTAACAATTATCATTTAAATGTAAGGGGGTTGGAGCTCTTAGTGTTTGTCAACTGATGAGCCCTTCTCTCCCTGGTTGTCCCCAACCACCACGCAGGGGCTCTGTCTCTCTCAACATGGATGTGGTAGAAGACATCCTTCTTCCTTCTTCACTCCAGTCATTGTCCTCTTGTGTGTCACTACAGTGTCTTTCCTCCTTGCCTAAAGGAAATTGCATTGTTTTCTGAACCCAAAAGTCAACAGCTGCAGTGCCTCATCATTCTTTACCCACCAATGCTTCTTTCAATTAGACTTAGGAAATGACTCAGCACTGTCACTGTAGTTCATCCCTTCACACTTCTTTTCTTCCCTTTCTTCCTCCCTCCCTCCCTTTTCTTTCTTTCTTTCTTTCTTCCTTCCTTCCTTCCTTCCTTCCTTCCTTCCTTCCTTCCTTCCTTCCTTCCTTCCTCCCTCCCTCCTTCCCTTTTCTTTCTTTCGTTCTTTTGTTCGTTCGTTCTTTCTTTTTCTTTCTTTTGTTTAAACTGTTCTCTGCTTGGAAATTCTTATTCTTTCATACCTCTTATAATTCATCCAGCCAGAGTTACCTCTTATAATCAGACTTTCCTGGGAAGCATGAAACACAACCTTTCTCTTGGAGTGTGTGGACCCTGATGCACCCCCACTTGCATGGAGCCCACCGACCTCATTCTCGTGTGGGCCTTCCCTGCATTGCCTCATTCCCAGCCGTGAATGTGCAGAGGAGAGGCTCCTGTGTTTTCCATGTCTCACAGCCCCTCTCATGGCTCTGGTGCATCAGTTGATCAGTATACAAGAGATACTTGTCGAACTAATGAACGAGTGAATGAATGTACTTTTATGTCAGATGACCTAAGAAACAGGAATATATAGGTACAGAAGCAATTCTGACTTTAAACAAAATAGACTGCAAAAGATTTTTTGGAATTAACACTATGAAAGTAACTAATATATTGGTGTTCTCTAAAGTTGGTTTTATTTAAAATTGCAGATATTAATGGCATTGATATCTAATGCTGGTTCTGCTGGCTTTGTTTCAAATCTTTTCCAGAATGTTCAAGGATGTTTGACTTTCGGTTTTCTTCTCTTTTATAAATAAGTGTAAACAGTACTTTATACACTCTGGATTAAAGGACAAAATTATGACAAAAAGAAAACAACCATGACTAACTTTTAACAGCATCTGTTGGTAGCAGCCAGACATGTGTGTGCTCTGACCAGTGGCTTGTGTAAGTACAAAGTTCCTAAGTGCACAAAACTTGGCGACCTCATTTTGTGCAAATGGCATTTTGTATGAGGCATATAATTAAAAGATAAAGAGGGGGACAGAAAGATTCTGTATTGTTGGATTTCTGGAGATTTAGACTGTTGGTATTTTGAACATAATGAAAACATGATGAAGTGGTTCAGAGATGGAATAATAAAAATAGCTTTATTGATGAAAATTTATCTTCATTAAAGCTTGCTATGAAAAGTCATCTTCTGCAAGTATTCTTGACTAACTATCGGTGAGACTTCTGGTGAACTGGCTAAACAAAAGGGTTGCAGGAGTAGCAGACAGCCAAGTAATATATTACCTCAAAATAATGTATTACCCATGGCTTACACAGATCATGGGCACAGATGGCCACTAGCTACAAATTCTACCTGGATAGATTTTTAGGAGTTAATTGGGAAACTTCTTGTTGCCTTATTAGTTAACAAATAATAATAAATCTAACATAATTATGGTTAAAAGATGATGCATCAAAAATACAACATAGAATACAGTATATAGGTCTCTACTTGAATACATAATTAGTGATTTATTACTGGTTCACATAAATTTACTTAGCATTGGTGATAATGTTTTTTTTCTAGCACTGTATTTTTTAGTACATGATTTTATATTAATAGAACAAGAGGCTTTTTCAAGCACTGTGTGGCACTATGATAAAAATCCGTGAGTCCATTTAGGTAGGTAAATAGAAAAGTCACTAGTCCACTTCTGAAATTCTAAAGCATCATTTCTCAAAGTTTTTTGGGTTGAACACTAGGGCCTCAGAAGGTTAATAAATGAATGCTAAATGAAGAAAAGAGTGAGGAGTTTGTAGAATCTACAAATATATGAACCAATGAACTGAGTAAAAGTAAAAGGATTTCTTTACTTATTACAGTTGTTGATATACCAATGTGCATCGTGGATTCTCAAGGGGAATATATAGTATGTAGTGCTTGTAAGAATTATTTGACCACAGAACCACTTTTTCACTGAACATCATACACCAATATGGAACATGTTTTCTGAAACACTATCCGAGTGTTTCCAAGTGGGGGAAAAATTATGTGGATGTAGAATAATCTATGTTACATTTGTCATAAAAAGTAATATGTAAAAAAGATACATCAGAAAAGACACACCACCTCGTTGTCATCTGAGGACTTATAGGTCAGGAGAGAAACTTTATAAATAAGCTGATCAATTTAACAAAAATTGCATACTGTGAGTTGAGATTGAGAATGGTAGAAGGAATCTACCTTAGAAAAGATTATCAGGAAGGAAGTAATATATTCCATGAAGAAAGCACATATGCAAAGACTCCAAAGTGGGTGGAAATGTGCATGTTTAGATGGAAGCAAACAGAGGAGTACCACACACACACATTTATGCGCACGTGTGGATGCCTATCTAGCATGCAGACTCAGCAGGATGGGAGCATACAGAGCCTAGATACCTGAGTAAGGGAGTTTCAGCTTTCTTCTGTGGACTTTGGGAGATGTGGCAGAATTTTAAATAATGACTTGTGTTATTTGATTTACATTGTGAGAAGATCACTTTTCTGCTGTGTGGTAGGGTCATTGGAGGTAGGCAAGAGTGGAACTCTCCAAGACAGGTTAGGAGGCTGTTGCGATCAGGCAGAGATGAAAGGGATAATGTGTTGTCAGATTCAGGACCCAATGTGATGACTTCCAGTGGGAGGGAGATAGCACACAGGCATGACCTTCTCCCTTTCTTCCTTCTTTTCAAATAGCGAGCCAGCGATCTTTAGCACTGCTCTGTGCCCAAGTGCAAAGTATATAAATTACAGCTCTCTCTTGAGTTTGACTTTATTTGATATAATGTTTGCAAGATTTCCAATATGATTTAGAGACACAATGTGTAAAATCCCTACAAGTCACATTTTTCCTTTTGTTCGTCTTATTCTGACACTTTAATTTATTTCAACACACCTTTTTACTTTGAATGAACCTTATTTGCTTTTACCTGAAATTATGATAGTCTTATATAAGACATGTGAATGTACATTAAATTGGCAATATGAGGACTAAGAACATTTTTGGCAAGGATATGTCACCATGCCCATCCCTGAAATAGCTGTTCTTATTAGTATAATTTATACTAGCCACATGTTATTTCCCCTAAATTTAAATCATGCTTCATACCACTTAGGGACTTTATGTTAGTCATAAAAAAGAGTAAAAACAAACAAGATTGGCCAGGCACAGTGGCTCACTCCTGTAATCCCAGCACTTTGGGAGGCTAACGTGGTAGGATTACTTGAGCCCAGGAGTTCAAGATCAGCCTAGACAACATTGTGAGACCTTGTCCCTATAAAAACTCAAAAAAATTAGCCAGGCATGGTGGCATGCACCTGTAGTCCTAGCTACTCAGGAGACTGAGATGGAAGAATCACCTGAGCCTAGGAGGTTGAAGCTGCAGTGAGCTGTGATTGGGTCACTACTCTCTAGCCTGGGTGACAGAGTAAGACTAAACTCAAAAAAAAAAAGTTATGAAGGAAAAACTTCCATATAGAATGCTTGTTTTACATAAAAGTATTATGCAGATTAATTTTAACTTTACCCATTCAAGTTTAAATTACATGTACTTTTATATGTTAGCCAAATTTCATGTAAATGAACATTATAAAGAAAATAGAGAGTTTTGGTTAGTATTTGCCTCATGTGCACTCATATTTACAATCTGAATTTCTTTAAGACTCAATGCTGAGAAACATTTTCTCTTGAGTTTTCTAAGTTTATTGAATACAGTATGCAAGTATTTTAAGTAACTGTTAACACCGGTTAACAGAAATAGTATTTTTGTTTTGGGGCTTGGTTGTGAAGAAGAATTACCTAACAGTGATAATTATTAAATTTGAGGCAGAATTAAAGTGTAATATTATAAAAAGCTTTTAAAATAGACTTAATTCTATATGTTGATATATCTATCTATGCTACCAAAAGAGACTGTGGTTCACGTTCTTTTTCTTTTGGATCATAGAGATGATTGCCTTAAAGATTGTCACTTAAATTGTCTATTTATAAGCAATGAAAAAATTATGAACCTTAGCATCCTTAGTTTATTCACCAAAAACCTTAAAGTAATAGCCATCTGTTTGGTATTGATTTAGTAGGCCTAGTTGCTGTCCATTCTGTTTTGGATTGAAATTGTTAAGGAGCATGGATATCTGTGAAGATATGTCTGTTGACACCCTCTCCAATTCCTCAACACTTCTAGTCTTATTTACTATCATTTCTTCCTAATGCAACTCTCTGCGTCCAGGTTTTCCCTTCTGTAAGCCTACTTCTACCTTGCTGCCCAAATTATCTTCCTAAAACATGCCTTTTATTAGTATCACTGCCATTTTTCAGTTAGGAGACTGAAGCTCAGAGAAGAATGACGTCAACAAAGTCATAAAGCTAAAAAGCGACAGTTTAAGTTGCATTCTGTGTGAATTCAGTCCTTTGAAGTTTATCAAAAATTGTCTTATGACACCATAAATGTTCTGTGAGTGTTGGAAAAAAACATCTGCAGTTGTTGGGTGAAGTGTTCTATATATGTTTTAGAGGTCAAATTGGTTCATCTTCTTATTACAATTTTCCATAATCTACCCATTTTCCTCTGTTTATTTTATAAAAAGAGATGTGACAAAATCTTTTACTATGAGAATAAATGTATCCGTATTTTCCTGTACTTGTCAATTGAGGTTATATTGTTAGATTAAATAGTTTTATATTTCTAATCAATAGAATCTTTTGCTATAAAATGGCTCTCATTATTGTTAATACTGCTTTTACTTCAGTCTGCTCCATCTGATGTTAATATAGCCACATGAGCATTCTTTTGATTAGTGTTTACTTGATATAAGTATTTTTCCATCCTTGTTATTTTCGACCTTTATGTATTCTTACATTTTAGAACTCTCTCTGGTATACTGCATTTAGCTGGATTTATTTCCTCTTTTCATCTTATAGTTTTATCCTTCATTCTTCTGGAAGAAATACACTGTTTTTCATCTTTTAGTGTCTACTCAAAGTACATCATGCTTTCTTAACTTATAAAAGCATAGGATCAACCAAGTATCCTTTTGCTCCTGTCAGACTATATAGGAGTCTTCTGATTTAAAATGCTTTAATTCCTTTAAACTTTAACTCTCTTAAATTCCTTTAATTTCAGGTCTCCAATTTGTATATTACTTTTATGTACTTGGGAAAAGTTTAAATCTGCTCTTTTCTAAACAGTAAGACATTCTTATTATTGTTTTATATAGCAAATGTTCATTTTAATTTATCTACAAAGTTATAAATTTATAATAAGACTATAACACAAGAAGTAATAATTTTCTTCTTGCATTATAGCCTTATTACCTGGGATTATTTTCCATTTGCAGGAAGTGCATTCTCTGAATTTTTTTGTTTCTACTAGAAACAAACTTCCCAGTTGCAGTGGATTGAAAATATCTATTGAACTTTTGTTTTTAGAAAAATTCTATTAGAGCTAGAATTTGGACAATTATTTTATTTCAGCATACTAAAGATTTAATGTTATAGGAAGTTGAGAATTTGGCCAACAATTTCACAATCCCTCCTTTGGAAATAATCTGTCTTTTCTCTCTGGCTTTTTTTAAGATTGCCCCTTTGTCTTTGGTATTCTAAAGTTTCGTTATAACACAACAAAATGTGAATTTCTTTTTAGTAATTTTGCATATGAGTGTAGTGGCTCACGCCTGTAATCCTAGCACTTGGGAGGACAAGGAAGAAGGATCATTTGAGACCAGAAGTTCAAATTATTTTGCTTGTGATTTGAATTTTGAGGATGAAGTTGATGACTTTCATTAGTTCTGAAAATTTCTCAGCCATTTTTTGTCAAATATATCCTCTGCCTCATTCTCTCTGTCCCTTCCTTTTGTGGCTTCAATTAGCCTTATGTTAGATCTTCTCACTCTATTTTTGTGTCTTTTAAAATCACTTTTAAATTTCAGTTTTTTGACTTTCTATGTTGAATTTTCCATAATTCTAGTCTTTTTTTCCACTTACTCATTCTCTCTTCAGAAATGAGCAACTAATCTAAATTAGCCTTGGCCATTAAATTTTTAATTTCAGGTATATATTCATTTTCAGATATGATATATAGTTTCGTTAAATCTGTTTTATCATTTTTTTATAGTTTGTTGTTATACACTTAAGCTTATTTTTTATTTCTTTAAGCATAACAAACACTCTGCCTTTTAGTTGTAATGTTTGAAATCTTCACAACCAATTTTTGTAGTAAATGTTTTTACTATTGTCAAGTACTTTGCATCTCTATAAGTAATATAATTATTTACTGTGCGATACCCTTTTTTATGGAAAATTACTTGTAAGAATTTTTTGAGGCCTAGTATGAAGGTGTTTTTCCTGAAAAATATTTGTCTTGGCTTTTGCTACTAATAAGGTCACTATTGGTCTTGGACCACTTTAAACTAATGATTGAAGTTGTTTTGTTTGGTTTGGTTTTTAGACTGCACAAATTATATTAATTTGGACTACAAACATGCCCAAACATACCCAAGGACAGGTTTGTGGTTACAAAGTGAGTCTGTTGTCCATCTCTGTGGGGGAGAGTCTGCTACACACTCCCCACTTTGGGCAGGCGCTGAGCGCTTTGTCTCTCTTTCCCATCCCTGCAAGTCTGTGAAAATTGAAGTTTAAGTTCATTAAGCTCTAATAAATGTCCTTAGGTTAAGTTTTGAAGGCTTTAGTGACTTTATTCCATGAGTTACTTTAGATTTTAGCCTAATAATTTCCTTAGTACCTCACTAGTTTCCTATGCTATTAAGAAGAAAAAAGTATGTGCTCCTCTCTCACTCTCTCTGTTCTCTATCTCTCTCCATCTGTCTCTCTCTCTCTCTTTCTCTCTCTCTCTCTCTCTCTCTCTCTCTGTCTCTCTCTTTCTCTTTCTCTGTGTCCTTCTCCCCTCCCCAGGAATTTTTAGTTATTTTAAGCAGGAGATATTATCTGAACACCTAGTTTTTCTTATTAGTGAAAACAACCATTCAAATTCATAGGCTTCTGAAATTTAGCTAGATTGTAATCAAGGCATAAAGTAGAATACTGTAACATTTATCAGATGCATAAAAGACATTATGACATACAAATTTTGTCTTTAATAAAAATAGAAATGCCTAATTCAAGAAGAACTAACTCATAAGTGTTCTTGGGATGAGAAGAAATAACATGAACTACAAAAATAATAATAGCTAATGCTATTAGGGAATTACAATGTAATAACCTTTCAAACGTGCTGTATATTTATTACTTCATTTAATTCTTATAATAATTCTGTGGGATAGTTTTTATTTTTATCCCCATTTTACATATTAGGAGACTGAGGTGCAGAGAGTCACATGTAAGAATGATAGAAAAGGATAGGATGTCAAATGTGGGTAGTAAGACCTTAAAGTACATGCATTGTGCTGTATTGCTACCCTAGCAGTCAAAGAAAATGAAGGATGTTTTCATTTATGCACAGAGAAAGGTTTCAAATATTTCCCATTGGGGATAGAATTACAGCAAAGCATGCATTTGCAACAACAGTTATTATATAGCTTAGGAACCATCATACAAGTTAATTTGAAGATGCATGTTCTATTTGCATCATTAAATTAACTTTATTTTTAGAACAGTTTTAGATTTACAGAAAAATTGAGAAATTGGTACAGAGTTCCTATGTACAGTCCATTTATCCTATGATTAAAATCTTACTTTAGTGTGTATATTTATTATAATTAATGAGCTAATATTGATCCATTATTATTAACTAAAGCCCAGAGTTTATTCATTTTTTTACTTTTACTAATTCAAATAAATTTTACAGGTTGTTTATTAGTGTTGTGGGAGAATGGGATAGAAAACTGTGTTCAGCAGTAAAATAAGTTTAGGAAATTGTAAATAAATTAGACATTGATTATCTGAAAAACTCAGCATCTTCAAGATATATAATTTAAATCACAAAGTGGAGTTCAGAATATGTTATATTTTCCAAAATGTTTAGATAGCTGAACTTTTATTATGTAGGACACTTCAAAAGACTTATGTTCTGAGGAATACCCTTTGAAAAATTCTGCCGTACACCATGGCCTACCATACTAACTTTTACTGGGTTAATATAGACATCTAAAATTGTTAAAACTCAGTTTCATTAAAATGAAATGGCTGAGAAATGGATTAAAGTGTGTAGTTTCTGAGGTAACTTTTAGCTGAAGGTATAAGAATGAAGGAAAAATCTGGGGTTTTGGTGTGCTATTTTATACCAAGAACATGTATTACCTATTCAAAAATTAACCAAATGCTGTAAATTGGATTACTTACTAATTTGGTCTATTCTGAAAAATAAAGTTTGCTATACAAATGTGGATTTTTTCTACCATAACTGTTAATGGTATATGTCCACAGCAATAAAACATACCAAAATCATACACATATAACACATTCTCAAATGAGTTGACAAAGTGTTTAGCATAAAACTCTAAGTACAACATAAGAATATTTTATAAAATAACCAATACAAGATGTTCTCACATAAGGTCATAGTAAGAAATCAGAAAATTATGTTCAAAAGACATGCATTTCTGGCATATAATTAAATGAATAGTGTGCCTTATTGACTATGACTTTTAGCTTAACATAAATAATATGTTTTTAAAAGTTGACTATCCTGAAAAAGTTAACCCAAATTTGCCAGAAGAACATGAAAGTAAAAGTTTATTAAACAATGTGTTCTGCAATGAGGAATTCATCATAATTTGACTTTAGTCCAAAAAGGCAACTTTCTCAGCCATTTAATTGGAAAAAGTATACCCAAATAACATTAATATAAAACGCTTGATGAGTAGGGTCTGTACTATAGCATATTATTCTGATTTATAAAAATAAAATCACTTTTTTCTCTTGCTTATATTTATGCTGTTGTCACGATTCCACTCTTGCAGTTGCCCTGTGTGGACTTATTATTGATGCTACTTTACAAACAGGAAACAGACTCACGGTCAAGGACTTCTTGGTTTCCCAAGGACGACAGGGCGCTGTTGGCCCTACCCTCCCGACCGAGCTCTGTGGCAACTCTTCCAGATGTTATGTTCTGTGACTAGAGCTTAATTACATAAAGCCTCAATAACTAGACATTCAAACAGAATTAAGAGAGAAAAATGGTATTAAGTATTTATAAAATAACAGTGTCCAAGGAACTTTAGAACAAGCTTGTCAGAACCACAGCACAGTGAACACTGATGTTCAGGATGATCACCTGGAAGGGGGTTACATTTTGCTCTTCAGCCTCTATTAAGTCGGGAAAGTATAAGAATATACTTTGTAAATGTCTCCAGGCAACATTTTTTGCTCAGTTATCCAGTAAGAAAAATATGATTGACCATATCAAACGTATCGTTGAACACTTTAGTGAATTCTCTACTGAAGGTTGCAAATTCCTTCTGAGTAGAAACCACATGGTCCTCCCAGAGTGCTGGGTTGATACCAGATATGCTGGTGCATAATCAATGTGTGTATGTATCTTATATCTGCCTGTACATATTCATGAAGACCACGAAGTAGAAAAGTGCTTATGAAAAACATAGAATTGGCTACCACATTAAAATACATTCAAGATTAATTAGCCATTTGTAGGTTCATCTCACTTCAAACAGGAAAAAAAAAACCCAACATTTAAGTGGATGAACTCACAGATCATTACTGAATTTCCATGTTAGGCTTTCTAGTCACATTTTAAAACAGGGTCAAACTTAAAAACATCCAAGTACTCAAGTCAATCTCTAAGCATTGTATTCTCTTAAGATTGACTTTTTAAGTACCAGGTTATTAAGATGTTGTGTTAGCATGAATAATTTCATCATCAAAAGGAAATGTTGATTCCACAGAAATGGAGTCACAATGGCGGCCTCAGCCATGATAGTGTGGTATTCTGCATGTTGGAGATTTCAGATTCAGTGAAGACACCTGGCATTGGTGATTCATGGATGACCCCCACACCACCCTGGCAGTGCCCTGACCCTGGGGAGAGGACTAAGGGTAGCAGGATCTGCACCCAGAAAGTGCTGCAGCTCAGGCGGTGGCCACACTAGTGGTAATGGAAGCCCTGACTCATCTCTGTGTGCCTTCCTTTTCTCCTGCAACCAGGGACAAAATAGAACAGAACAGAGAACAGAAAGCAAAGAGAAAGAGAGGCAACAGAGGATGGGAAATTCTGTAACTTTAAAATATTTCAGCCTCCACCCTCTGCTCTACCTCACTTCTAGGGATGAGGCATTGGGTTGTCTGTATTGGGCTCAGGCCTCTGCTCTGCCAGTGGGGCACACTCACCTCCCCTTCCTGTCCCAGTTATCAGCCAGTCCAAACAGGCCCAACATGGGAAAAAAGACAGGACTTTTTTCTAAACTGCTTCAGTCCAACATACTTTCTTTATAATGAATGAATTCTAAAAGTGCTCAGAGAATCCTGATGGAATTTGAGATTTTATTAATTCAAACCAGTAGTGTTGGCTCACTTGTCCTGGATGGTGACTGTACTTTCTCCTTGCCCATTATTTAGAATTTGGAGCACAGCAGAGTTGTGGGAATGGGCAGGATTTCCACCCATGACCCTTCCATGGCAGCATGACAGATTCTAGCTATATTCACCACAGAAGGCAGCCCATTTTCCTTAGTGCAGCTCCCTTTTTATATGTATAATTTCACCAAGGGTTGGACAAATGCACAAAGTCTATATTTTTCAAGGTGAAATAGGCTACATGTCTCAAGAAAGCTATAAAGGGGAAAGCTTTACTTAAAAGATTAAAAGCATTTGTTAGCTTGTTTGTTTATTTTGAAGATATGGTGTACAATGCAGGATTAGGTATACAAATGGTCATTGTACAGGTAGTTGATTTTTGTGTATGATGATATGTAGGAGTCTTGTTTTAATCTTTGGTCTCCACTTTGCCTGTTTAAACTTTGGTCTCCACTTTGCCTGGTTTGAGATCAGTACTTTTATTGATGAACTGTGCACCCCCCACCCGCCTTAGTAGTATCCTGCTAATGCCAGTCCCTTTCTTATAGTATTATAATAATTGTTCAGGGTCCACTTAAGAGTGAGAACTTGTGGTACTCAGTTCTTTGTTTCTGTGATGGATCACTGGGTATTATAGAATCTAAATCTATCCAGGTTGCTGTGAAGCTCATAATTTTGCCCTTCTTTATGACTGTGTAATATTCCATTGTGTATATGTACCACGTTTTTTTTTTATCCAGTCTACTTTTGATGGGCAGTGTGGTTGGTTCCATGTTTTTGCTATTGTGAATAGTGCTGCAGTAAACATACTTGCTCAAGTATCTTTTTTGTAGAATGATTTGAGTTCCTATGGGTATATTCCCAGAACGGGATTGCTGGGTCATATGGAAGGTCAATTATTTTTTATCTTTTAGGATTCGCCACACTGTTTTCCAGAGGTTGTACTAGTTTACACTCCTGCCAACAGTGTAGAAGTGTTCCTTTTCCCCCACATCCTCTCCAGTGTCTGTTGTTTCTTGAGTCGATGATGGCCATTCTGAATCGAGTTAGGTGGTGTCTCAGTATGGTTTTAATTTGCATTTCTTTTCTTTTCTTTCTTTTTTTTTTTACTTTTCTACCAGTTTTTTTTTTTATTTATTCTTTTTTTAACTTTTAAATTTTTTATTTTAAAAATGTGGGGTATAATTAAGGGTCAGATATACAACTGTTCATTTTGTAGGTACACTTGTTGATGAGGTGTGCTCCCCCCATCCCAGCAGTTTCCCTCAGCTGCTAACCCCACCCCCCTCCCCTAGCAGTTTCCCACTACTACCAATCCCTTTCCTATAGTTTTATGATAACTGTTAAAGGTCTGCTTATGAGTGAGAACATATGGTATTCTGTTCTTTGTTTCTGTGATAGATCACCAATATGATAGTCTCTACATCCAAGTTGCTGCGAAGCCCATATATCTGTCCTTCTTTAAGGCTGCATAATATTCCATTGTGTATATATATGTACCACTTTTTTTTAATCTAGTCCAACTTTGATGGGTAGCATGGTTGGTTCCATGTTTTTTCTATTGTGAATAGAGCTGCAACAAACAAGCGTGTGCAGGTATCTTTTTTGTAGAATGATTTGAGTTCCTTTGGGTATAGTCCCAATAGGGGAATTGCTGGGTCATATGGAAGGTCAATTTCTAATTCTTTCAGAAATTGCCACACTGTCTTCAAAAGAGATTGCACTAGTTTGCATCCCTACCAATAGTGTACAAGCATTCCTTTTTCTCCACATCCTTGCCAGCATCTGTTTTTTATTAATGATGGCCATTCTTACTGGAGTTAGATGGTATCTCAGTGTGGTTTTGATTTGTGTTTATCTGATGATGAGTGAGACTGAGCACTTTTTCATGCGTCTGTTGGCTGCCCGTATATCTTCTTTTGAAAAGTGTCTATTCGTGTCTTTTGCCCACTTTTTAATGGGACAGTTTGTTTTTTTTTTCTTTCAGAATGTTTGAGTTCCTTGTAGATTCTAGATGCTAGGCCTTTGTCAGATATACAGTTGCCAAATATTTTTTCCCAGTCTGTGGGCTGTCTTCCAGCTCTCTTGATGGTTTCTTTTGCTTTGCAGAAGCTTTTCAGTTTGATGATGTCCCACTTGTCTATCTAATCTCTTATGGCATGAGCTTTTGGGGTTTTGTTCAGGAATTGGTTGCCAGTTACAATTTCTATAAGGGTGTCTCCCGAATTTTCAAGGTTCTTACAGTTTGTGGTTTTACATTTAGGTCTTTGATCCATCTGGAGTTGATTTTTGTGTATGGTGATATGTAAGGGTCTTGTTTTAATCTTCAAAAGCACTTAATTTTAAGAGACTCCTAGCAGAGTGCCATTGGCTAAGGTGGGAACACTCAGCCATGACTATTCAAAAGCTTTGTGGCAAAAAAGATAGGTTTGTGGATGGTGGAGGTGAGGCAGCAAACCTGGTGGAGAATGACAGGCTCAGAAGCACAGACACAGAAACAGATATGTGTTCAGGGAGTGGAAACATTTCTTCTTGTGGAGGGAAGACAGGAGGAGGCCAGGAAGCATTGTGCACATGCCTTTAACCACATGGACACATTGGCTTTCTAGAGCCACATGGAATTCTAGGTGGAAAATTCTCAATGAGATCATCTAATAGCTTAGAGTGAACACGAAATACTTGAGCCTTGCATTTTCACTTTTGTGAAGAAGGTCTTTATGAAGCATGCAATATACTTTGTACATTGACTTTTTCTGACTGTGTTTCCATGGAGGAAAAGAAGAGGTGAAAAGGGCCTTCTCCTACCTCCTCCCCCTCATTCCCAGAACTGTCTGACTTTTTGCTAGCTTTCCTGTTAGAAGAAATCTACAAATTTCATTTGAAGAGAGAGTTCCACCAATAAAACAAAGTTTGAGTCCAGTGAGAAATTCTTGTGTAGTCATATTTTAAGAATGTATTGGCTCTTCCTGAGTGCTTCATTTCTTTTAGAAGAATAGACATAAATATCATGGATGGATGGGTGGATGGAAACATGAGTACATGGATGGATGGATGGATGGATGGATGGATGGATGGATGGATGGATGGATGGATAGAAACTGTGGTACAAAGTTAGGATGCTTGAGGAAAAGTATATGTACGAACAAGTATATATATTATAAAAATGGGCCACTTTAACCATTTATATTTTGGAGGAAATAGAAGTATTATTTAATATATAGATTCAGGAATTTACAAAATAATTTCCTGGTTTCCGTAGAAAGATCAATGTCAAAGGTCTCTACACTTTTGAACGGGTGTTTTGTCCTTAGTTCAAAGGCTCCTTTTTAAAGCATTACTCTTTACATTCTGAGAAAGTGGAAGCACTTGCAATACGTGGTATGTTCTTTCCCTAATAGAGAAAGACTTATTAAATATATATCTTCCAAACTTAAAATAACAGTAAGTATATTCTATTTATGTTTTTGAAGCAAAATATTCCAAACAAACATTTACTCCTTATGTAATCCACAAGTCAACTGTTAAACTTTAGATTGCATAATCATTCCATCTTTGTCTTGTTTAGTCTTAATTCGTAATGATTTCTGTTATCTAATATTTTTATCCAAATTTGAGTCGAGTTTTCCAGTTCTATGTGAGGAAACTTATGACATGAGAACCATCATTTTTATATATTGTGCAACAAGGAGAAAATTGTTCAAGAATATCATCCATGGGAATATAATTTGCAATTTGAGACAGCTGTTCATGGTAACATATTAACTTAACAAACATTGAAATATCAAAACCGAAATTTCACTGGGCTTCATTAAGCCACCTTTATTAATATTTAAAGGAATAGGGTTTTCATGTGCATTTGAACAGAAAGAATTATATTTGCATCTTCTAGCAAATGGATTAAAGTTTTAGGAAAAAGAGACTTTTTGCATATTGTCTGCCAGCATCTCTGCAGTCATTGCATGGTCTAAGTGCAATGTGAAAGCACAGCGAGTTAATAAGATTTTCAAAACAAATTTTTATATTCTAAGACACTTAAGAGAAAAAAATAGGCATGCACAAGATGCTCTTGTAAGCTTAGTAGTATTAATTTTCTTTTAATATATTTAGGAATGACAAATACTTAATTACCTCTGAATACAAAATAGAGAGTCTGACTCGGGGAGCTTCCATTCCTGTGGGGATAAAAGGTGTCACATGTGAGGGTCCAAAGTCTTATGGTGGGAGGGACAGCATGCTGCATGACCTCAGAAACTCCTGTCAGTCAAAGTGGAGGAAGCTCTTAAGAGCAGAAAGGAGGTTTGTGGGCCAAGGCAGGCATGGGGGAGGATGGAGTGTGAGGAGGTGAAGAAGGAGGTCACTGAGCCCAGGCAGGGAGATAGGACTTACCTATGTGCCCCATGGGAGGTTTATCCAGGAGCAGGAGTCGGAGCCAAGTAGAAAGGAGGGACCAGTTGTGGGGAGGGAGATAAAGAAAAAAATCCTCCTGGCAGTACTACAAGCTTCATTATTTTTATATTTTCACTTTTATTCTGTATACCTTCCTATGATAGACAGAATAATGCATCCCCATCTTCCAAAAAGATGTCAGTTTGTCAGTGCCTGGAATCTGTGACCCTGTTACTACATCTGGTGACATGGGGAAGAGGAAGACACAGTGTGACAGGCTGAATAACAGTCGCCAAAGACACCTTGGAGCAAATCCCTGGAACCCATGAACATTACCTTAATATGGAAAATGAGTTTTGCAGCTGAGATTAAATTAAGGCTCTTGAGATGCAGGGGTAATTCTGGATCATCCAGATGTGTCTTAAATGCAATTATAAACCTCCATATTAGAGGAAGGAAGAGGGAGATTTGTGATGATAGAGATAGACACTATGTGCTGGAAGCAGAGTCAGAGAGAGAAGATGCCAAACTGCTGCCTTAGAGCATGCAGGAAGAGGAATGAGCCAGGAAGTCTGAAATCTGGAGCTCTAGACAGCCAAAGAGCCAAGGAAACTGATCTTCCCCTGAGACCTCCAGAGAGAATGCAGCCCAGCCCCCTTCTATGAGACTCATGTAGACTTGTGGCCTCCTAAACTGCAAGAGAATATGTTTCTTTTGTGTTAAGCCATCAAGTTTGGTGTAATTTGGCCTTAAGAAACAAATATACATAAGGAATTGGGTGCACATAGTCATTGAAAAGTCAGGCCTGGTTCTAGGAGGCCTCTGGGAGTGACCCTCCTGGACACCAGTGTGTGAAACACAGGACACCAGTGGATGAGGAAGGCAGACTCACGAGAACAGTGCTCAGGCAGTAGAAGGCATAAGCCCTGGTATCTGACAAGTCAGCAGAGTGACAGTACTTAACAATAGTTAACAATATTAATAACAATAATAATATATTTCAAAATCGCTAGAAGAGAATAATTTGTGATCTTAACATAAGGAAAAGATAAAACAAGTTCAACGTGATGGATAACTCAGTTGCTCTGATTTGATCTTTACACATTATCTGAATGTATCAAATCATAACATGTAACCCCAAAATATTTACATCTATGATGTATCAAAAAAAAAATAGAAAAAAGAGCCCTTAGAATCTTTGGTCATAAGAAATTGAATATTTTAATTTCAGTTTATGAATATATTTTGTGGTAGAGAAGTATGATAAGGTGAGCAATAAAAGACTTAGCCATAAAGTAATTACCAACAGAAATTTATCATCTAGTCATTTTGGTAGAGTTTCTCACAGAGCAAAAATCAAAACAAAAAGTTTAACTCATGTATGTTTCATATATATTTTTAAAGTCTTAGAATAATGCACACCGCTGTTTTCTGTACAGTAATTCATAGAGACCTTTTATTCCAGATATAGTTTCTATACGTATTTCTCCTTTTTATAAAAACTATTTATTACATATCCAACATGATGTCACTACTTCTTATGGCATTTTAATATAGTTTATAGAACATTCACAAATGTGGAAATAAAGTCTTTTGAGAAACTAAAGAAAACAGAACACAAGAAGCCACACTGCAATCCAGTGGCTGGAAGTCCCTCAGCCTGGTGGCCTCGGAGCTGGTGGATGGGCAGGATGTAGGCTTGGGCCCAGCTCCACACTGCTGCCTCTAGACACATGGAAAGCTGAAGAGTCCTCTTTCTCCAGCAAAATGTCACTTGTTGGAAAGCAAAAGCAAAGGCACTCAATTGAGTCAAGCAGGTGTCCTTTGCCTCATTTTCACGTTCCAGTTACCTCAGTTATTTCACAGAGGACACTGGGAAATGCAGTTTTTAGTGTCGCAGCTTTTGTAGTCAATCGTACAGAGTTATCCAGAAAGAGAGTAGAGAGGAAGGCATGCAGGTCAACCCACAGTGCCACTACAGAGGTTCGAGGTTACACTTAGGACCGTCCCAGATTCCATCTCCCCCTCTGTTTCTATAGAATTACTTTCTACTGTAATATAAATTAGTAACGTTAACTCAATCCGTGCAGCAAATGGAGAGATCTCCTGCTGCATGAGAAGCATCAGATTAAGTCAAGATGGAAGATACTTAGGAAGGCTTGACTCCTCCTTTAAGAGGGCACATGCCTAATACAGAAACAGAGTGGACACTAGCACAAGGTTCACAGGTTTATACATGGAGAATTATGTCTTGGAGTGCTCTGGGATAAAAATAATGCTGGAAATAAATTAGGAAGTATGCATTGGTAGGAGGCCTGTGAAAAAAGAGACTCTGCTTCTCAAGAAGAGGGGGAAGTGTGCGTCTGGGGGGTGGGGGGATGGCCACCTGCAGAGTGGGGCATGAGCGGATGTCCTCACATGGGTGACTGTCATAGGTCAGTGCAGGAGTCAGCGTGGAAAAGTCGTGGAAATGAGCACTGAGATTGACGTTGTTGCTAAGTAGACAAGAAGCTCACAACGAGGAACTGATTTTTCTCTGTGAAACCGTCATGACATAGTGAGTCACTGGACTCAGTGCTGAGAGGAAATTAGGCAACAGGTCACTTGCAAAACTCACCTCAGGATGCTGAGGCAACAAGGACAAAAAGCAGAACTCTTAAGTCAACCGCTGATGAAGTTTGACTGAAAGAGACCATGCCAAATGGCTCTTTTTTCTTGTCTTTTTAAAGTGAAATTAACTATACAGCAAAAACCGCAGTATAAAAAAAGTATAAAATGAAAAGTAAACGCTTCTTCTACCTCTGAATCTACTCTCTAAAGATAGTTGCTGTTAACTTTATGTCTCCTTTTGGAGAGCATCTTTCTGACATAAAGGTCATGTCATAACGTATGCATCTGGGACCAGGTATATGCACAATGCTCCCCTGTCCATTGCGATCTTTCAACACACAACATGTTTGGATCTGATCCATTCTTGGTAACGACTCCAAAGTATCTCACTGCATAGCCTCCTCATGGTATATGTAGTCAGGCTGCTGCTGCAGGATGGCTGTTGGTTCTCCCCAGTTTTTGCCTGTTTGCCCATTTATATCTCTAGATTCATCCTGCCTTTCTTTTCTACACTCAAACTGCTCCCACCAGACACGCCAGCAGTGGTCCTGCCTCGAGCACAAGTGCTCGTCCTCCTTCACTCTTAGCTTCTATTTCAATTTCACAGTGAAACCATTTTTGACCACACTATTTAATATTGCAAACTTTCTTTATGGCTGCATAATATTCCACCATGTATATGTACCGCATTTTTTAAAATTCATTTCACTTTCATGGGCAGCATGGTTGGTTCCATGTTTTTGCTATTGTGGGTAGTACTGCAATAAACATGCGTGCACAGGTATCTCTTTGGTAGAATGATTTTAGTTCCTCCTGGTATATTCTTAGAAGGGAGATTGCTGGGTCATATGGAAGGTTGATTTTTAGATCTTTTAGAAATGACCACATTGTTTTCCACCAGCAACTTGGAAGGATTTAAAGTCTGTTATACTCAGTGATCTGTCACAGAAAGAAGGAATTGAGTGCCACATGTTCTCACTCATAAGTGGATCCTGAACATTTATTATAATACTACAAGAAAGGGATTAAGCCGGGCTCGGTGGCTCAACCTGTAATTCCGTGCTTTGGGAGGCTGAGGTGAGTGGATTGCCTGAGCTCGTGGGTTCGAGACCCGCCTGGGCAACTTGGTGAGACCTCGTCTCTATGATAAATAACTCTAGGTCTGACAAAGGCTTAACATCCTGGATCTACAAGGAACTGAAACGTACTGAAAAGAAGAAAACAAACAACCCCATTATAAAATGGGCAAAAGATATGAACAGACACTTCACAAAAGAAGACACCCGAGCAGCCAACAAACACATGAAGAAATGCTCAACCTCACTAATCATCAGGGAGATGCAAATCAAAACCACACTGAGATACCACCTAACTCCAGTCAGAATGGCAATTATCAACAACTCAAAAAATAACAGCTGCTGGAGAGGGTGTGGTGAAAAGAGAACACTTCTACACTGTTGGTGGGAGTGTAAACTAGTGCAACCTCTGTGGAAAGCAGTGTGGCGATTCCTAAAAGCTCTAAAAATCGACCTTCCATATGATCCTGCAATCCCCCTACTGGGAATATACCCTGAAGAACTCAAATGACTCTATAAAAAAGATACCTGCACACGTATGTTTATCGCAGCATTGTTCACAATAGCAAGAACCTGGAAACAACCGTGCTGCCCATCAAAAGAGGACTGGATTAAAAAAATGTGGTACATACATACGATGAAATACTACGCAGTCATAAAAAAGAACAAAATCATGAATTTCGCAGCAACCTGGATGGAAGTAGAGTCTATAATATTGAGTGACCTCTCACAGAAACAAAGATTCAAGTATCACATGTTCTCACTCATATAATGGACCTTGAACATCCAATGTAATACTATAAGAAAATGACTGACGTTACTGGGAAACTATGGGGGGCGGGATGGGATTAACAGTAGCAAATATCTGTCTGGGGATGGGAAAACACGTCTTATCAACAGGGTGCCTGAATGAAACGTAATTGTACACCTAACCCTTAACTGTATCCCACAAAACCATAATAAAAAACATTGATTAATAAAAAATAAAATAAATTTAATTTAATTTAATTTAAAAAAAATTAGCCGGGCGTGGTAGCACACATCTTAGTTCCAGCTACTTGGAAGGCTGAGCAGAAGGATTAGAAGGCTGAGCAGAAGGATCGCTGGAGCCCAGCAGATAGAGGCTATGGTGGCTGGGAGTGGCCACTGCATTCCAGTCTGGGCAACAGAGTGGGATTCCAACTCAAAAAAAAAAAAAGGGGGGATTGACAGTAGCAGGACACTGCGAGGGGTGAGAGGTGAGACATAACTTTAATAAGGGTTCCTGATTCCAAACCAGGCAAAGTAAGAACCAATGGGAGGCCCAAACTTCACCTGTACAATGACCACTTATGTACCTAATCCTGAATTGTACCCCACACCTTTAAAATATAAATAAATACATAAAGAACCCTTTAAAAATATTGCGATCCCACTCCCAATCTACCTCCCTTTAACTTTCTCTCTATAGGGCATATAACTCTGTAAAATGTTGTATTTCATCTATTTCATGCATATCTCTTTTCAGTAACATATAAGCTTCATACGGATGTAAGTTTTGTGTGTTATTTAATTATTATTGCTTTCTGAGTAAAAAATTGACATCTTGTGCCCAATCAAGGAATAATTATTAATAAAATTTTCTTCACTAATTTTATTATTTAATTATTATTGAATTACATTCTTGCTTCAAATACCTCTCTTTTAGTTCTCAGACATCTCCTAACACTGCAGACTTTTCCTTTAATAAATGTTACTTTAACATATATTCTTTTAAAAAGCACAGTAATAGCATATGGTAGATACCATTTTTAAAAATTGTACCCGTCAAATAAATGATACCCCTTGCTCTAATAAAGTAATATAGTTAGTTTGATAATTATCCTTTAACACAGTATTTAGATAATACATGACCTAGTGAAATAAAATTTGACAAGAATGAGCACAAGGAAATGTACTAGTTGTAAGTAAACTTAATGTAGGATGTATAATAGTTTACATTCTCTACACCCAAATGGAAAGAAATAGTGATGGGCACATTCAGCTGTCAATGAGGGAGATGACAGCAGCTTCTATAGGCCCATTGCTCCAACACAAGCAGGTAGATCGAGCTTCACTTTATTACTCTTTACAGATGCAGATTGAAGGTTTGTGGCAACCCTGCATCAAGCAAATCTATCAGCGTCATTTTTCCAACAGCAGGTGCTCTCACTTCGTGTCTCTATGTCACATTTTAGTAATTCTCACAACATTTCAGACTTTTTCATTATTTTGATATTTGTGATGGTAATCGGTGATTAGTGATCTTGGATGTTACTGTTGTGATTGTTTTGAGGCACCATGAACCACACCCATGTAAGACAGAGACAGATATCATGAATGTTCTGACTGTTCCACTGACTGGCTGTTCCCCATTGCTCTTCTTCTCTTCCGGCCTCCCTATTCCCTGAGACATAACATTATTGAAAGGCCAATCCATAACCCCACAATGGCCTCTAAGTGTTCAAGTGAAAGGAAGACACACACATATCTCCCTTTAAATCAAAAGCTAGAAATGATAAGGATTAGGAGGAAGGCAAGTCAAAAGCTGAGATGGACTGAAATAGTTGTTTATGTAGTCATCTTCATCAGTGTGCCAAATAGTTAGCCAAGCTGTGATTGCAAAGGAGAGGTTCTTGAAGGAAATTAAAAGTGTTGCTCCAGTGAACACAAGAATGATAAGAAAGCAAACCAGCCTTACTACTGATATGGAGGCAATTTCAGTGATTGGGATAGAAGATCAAGCCAGCCACAATATTCCCTTAAGCCAAAGCCTAGTCCAGAGCAAGGCACTAGCTCACTTCAATTCTATGAAGGCTGAGAGAGGTGAGGAAGCTGAAGAAGGAAAGTTGGAAGCTAGCAGAGGTTGTGTCATGAGGTTGAAGGAAAGAAGACGTCTCTATAACACAGAAGTGTAAGGTGAAGCAGCAAGTGCTGATGGAGAAGCTGCAGCACGTTCTCCAGAAGATCTAGCTGAGATCACTGATGAAGATGACTGCACTAAACAACAGATTTTCAATGTAGAAACAAAGGGTACCTTCATAATGAACATTAGTATACTTAACCCTGATTTGTACCCCACATCTTCAAAATTAAAAATTAAAAAAAAAGAAGCCAGGCTTGGTGGCTCAGCCTGTAATCCTGCGCCTTGGGAGGCTGAGATGAGTGGATTGCCTGAGCCTGCGGATTCGAGACTTGCCAGGGCAACTTGGTGAGACCTCATCTCTACAATAAAAATAAAAAATTAGCCGGGCATGGTAGCATGCGCCTATAATTCCGGCTACTCGGAAGGCTGAGGCGGAAGGATCGCCGGAGCCCAGCAGGTTGAGGCTGCAGTGGCCGGGAGCGGCCACTGCATTCCAGTCTGGGCGACAGAGTGAGACTCCAACTCAAAAAAAAAAAAAGAAAGAAATAGCTTTATACTGGAAGAAGATGCCATCTAGAATTTTCATAACTAGAGAGAAGAGGTGAATGCCTTACTTCAAGACTTCAAGGGACAGGCTGTCTCTCTTGGTAGGGGCTAATGCAGCTGTGACTTCAAGCTGAAGTCGGTGCTCATGTATTAGTCCAAAAATCCTAGGACCCTTAAAAATTATGCTAAGCCTACCCTGTACTCTATAAATGGAACAACAAAGCCTGGATGACAGCACATCTGTTTGCAGCATGGTTTACTGAATATCTTAAGCCTACTGTTGATACCTACTGCTCAGGAAAAAAAAAAACATTCCTTTTAAAATGCTACTGTTCACTGACAATGCACCTGATCACCCAAGAACTCTAGTGGAGATATACAGGGAGATGAATGTTGTTTTCATGCCTGCTAACACAACATTCATCCTCCGGCCCATGGATCAAAAAGTCATTTTGACTTTCAAGTCTTAGTATTTAAGAAACACATTTTGTAATAATATAGCTGCCATAGCCAGTGATTCTTCTGATGGATCTGGGCAAAGTAAATTTGGGCAAAGTAAATTGATAATCTCTGGAAAAGATTCACCATTCTAGATGGCATTGAGAACATTTGTGATTCATGGGAGGTTAAAATATCAACATTAACAGGAATTTGGAAGAAGTTGATTCCAGCCTTCGTAAGTTACTTTGAGAGGTTCAAAATGTTAGTGGAAGAAGTCACTGCAGATGTGGTGGAAATAGCAAAATAACTAGAATTAGAAGTAGAGCCTGAAGATGTGACTGAATTGCTGCAATTTCATGATCAAACTTGAATGGGTGAGGAGTTGCTTCTTCTGGATGAGCAAAGAAAGTGATTTCTACTTGTGAAATCTACTCCTGGTGAAAATGCAGGGAACACTTTTGAAATGACAACAAAAGATTTAGAATATTCTATAAACTTGGTTGGTAAAGCAATATCAGAGAGTATTGATTCCTATTTTGAAAGAACTGATATTTGATAGTAAAATGCTATCAACAACATCAAATAATGCAGAAAAGTCTCATGAAAGGAAGGGATCAATGCAGCAAGCAACATTGATGCCGTAAGACATCGCCACGGACACCCCAGCCTTTAGCAGCCACCACCCTGATCAGTCAGCAGTCATTTACGTGGAAGCAAAACCCTCCACCAGCAGGAAGATGACAACTCGCTGAAGGCTCAGAAGATTATTAATGTTTTTTTAACTGTAAAGTAGTTTTAAAATTAAGGTAGGTACTTTTTTTAAAACACAACACTATTGTGCACTTTATAGACTACAGTATAATGTAAACATAACATTTTTATGCACTGGGAAATCAAAAAATGTGTGTTACTCTCTTTATTGCAATTTTTACTTTATTGCAGTGCTTTGGAACTGAACCTGCAATATCTCCAAGGTATAGTTTTGAGCTTTATGGTTGCAATAAGTTTATATCAGTTTCACTTCAGCTTTTGAAAGTTGCAAAATTTGCCACAAGTTTCATCAGATATCTTGGAATGACATAGCAGAACATATCAAGAAAATCTCCAATTTTTTTTGACAAATGTTAGAACTTTTTTATTTTTGCTCCTCCTATTCCTGCCCATGGAGACATTTATGTATTAATACAGAAAAATTTAGATTGTATTATTTTCTTGGTAGCCTCACGTGTTACTATTAAGCCACAGAAAACATTTACTCATAAGGCTACTTACTATGTTTACTCTTTTTATTTTTCTAATTGTAGTTACTCTGCACAAGAACAAGAATGTGCCATTCACACAAACAACTTGATATCTCGTAAAATAAAATCCACAGGTGTCTCAGATCTGTCCACCTCTCAGGCATAGGAGTGGGGCCTTTAAAACATTGACCGGAATTGTGGAATACAGATAAGAATATTATATAATTGAGGAGATGTTGTATTTCCTAAAAAATAACTTGTGTCAGGACATTTTTCATCCATGACCTCATGCAAAGAAGTTGTGAAGTGTTAGGATAAAGTCCTTTCTTACCTGTGATTAGGTTACACCAAATGGAACAGAGACCAGGAAAGCACCATTAACTGGGGGTGTTCACATCCAGCCTCTGAGATCCAGCTGATGTCTACAAATTTGTAAATATTTCATTATCTAGTGTCTATTATTTAAAATAAAACAACCCTTTAAAAGATAATACTTGTAAATATCTGCATTATATTTTTAATTAGAAGAATAATAAGCTGTTAATGGTAAGTTATTTCTTCTTTTATTATATGTTCTGTGCATTCACATTTAACATTCACCTAAATATTTGTCAACTTTGCTCTCTGGAGAATTGTTTTCCTATCTGATGTCTGCATAACTCTTGAATATTGTTAGACATTTAATGGGAACCCAATTATGTAACATTTGCTTATTTACTATAGATGCCATTACAAACATTGCAATTTACCTGTTAAAGCTTCTTGTCAGTATTGTTCAATACCAAACTCTACTGAACAGTATCAACTCACAATTTTGCATGACGTTATATGCAATTAAAAACCTCAGTGAAATTATGTGTGGTTTTATTCCACAATTAGGCAGCACCTACTGTATGCCAAGCAATATGTTATGAACTGGCGGTGCCAACATGAATGAAATATTTCTCCCTCCCTGTGCGTAGTTGGCTGAACAACCCCCTGCCCCAGATGTGCATGTCCTGACTTCTGGAACACAGGAATGTTAACCACAGGTGGCAAAGACTCTGTAGGTGTGAGCAAGTTAAGGACTTGGCGATTACCCTGGGATTTCCTGGGTCATCACGGTGGGCCCAAATGTGGTTACACAGATCCATATGAGAGGGAGGCATGGGGTGGTTTGGCACAGACAGAAGAGGAGACGCCAGGGTGAGACCTAGGCTGACACCAGAGTGATATGGCTCCCAGGAGGAGTGCTGCAACCACCAGAGGCTGGAGGAGGGAGGAGCATATCCTTCCTGGCAGCTCTGGAGAGAGTGCAGTCCAGAGACACCTTGATTGTGTCCCAGGGTTACTGATTTCAGACTTCTGGACTTCAGGACTGTGAGAGAACAATGTAAGTTGTCTTAAACAACCGAATTTGGGTGATTTGTCACAACAGTCACAGGAAACAGATACACTGAGGAACTCGAAGTTTAGTGAAAGAGTAGTGAGAGCCCTATTGGAGGCATGTGGGATAGGAAGGAGACAAGTGGTGCAGGGAGAATTGACTCTGGTGGATCCAGGTCTACAAAGCTGAGAGTCTCTAAGGAAAAATAAGAGTTTTCCAAACAAAGGAAGACAGTACAAAAATGCAGAAACCAACAAACGTATAGTGAGTTTTATAATACAAAATTGTATTTTGCCAGGTGCAGTGACTCTTGCCTGTAATCCCAGCACTTTGGGAGGCCGAGGTGGGAGGACTGCTTGAGCCCAGGAGTTTGAGACCAGCCTGGGCAACATAGCGAGGCCACACCTCTACAAAAAAATCCAAAAATTAGCCAGGTGGGGTGTGCACCTGTCCCAGCTACTTAGTAGGCTGAGGCAGAAGGATCGCCTGATTCCAGGGGGTCGAGGCAGCAGTGAGCCATGATTGTGCCACAGCATTCCAGCCTGGGTGACAGAGTGAGACCCTGGCAACCTCCCTTAAAAAAACAAACAACAACAAAAAAAGTATTTGAAATGCAAATTTTAAAATAGTTTGCATTGATTTTTAAAATTTTGATTAATCATAATTTATTTTTAAAATGAAGCTATGAGGTAGTCTTGGAAAAATAAATATTGCATATACTACAAATAAGATAAAGAGGTATTCCAGTATTCCAAAAGTAAAGAATAATTTTATTTTCTGTCATTGCAAGTTGCTAAGGATTTTACAGAAGTTATTACATAGAAGTGTTTTAAGCCATATCCACAGCACCATAGGTTAATCAATTGGAGACAGAGAGACTATCTATACTAGTTATACAAGTTATTACCAGTCCGTCAAATCCTAGTAAAAATAAGACAACAGTTTTAGTAAAAATATTTCTCCTCTCTTCTTTCCTTTTTTTATTATTAAGAATTTTTGCCTAGAAGTTTTTGCCCAAGTGAAAAATCAAAAGAGATTATTTCTATTGTGTGTTCTCCTGTCAAAATTGAGCAGAAGTAGGATGAATGAACAAAATATCTGATACTGTGTTTGGGATTCCTAGAAATTTTGCAGAGTAGACAGAATTTGGGTGAGTTTTGAAATCTGTTTTCAAGGTTGATTTAAGTACTTGAAAGAGAATGGTAAGAAAAGATATTATAAACCAAATGGATATTTACTACCATGTAGACTGAGTATTAGTGATTTCTCTATGAAAATAAAGAGGGAAAGACAAATTATAAAGACAATTCGATTATCCAGGGGCAACAAGAAAAGTAAAAAACAGCTGTCAATGTTAATTATATCCCCAGGGACAAAAACTGGAGTCATTGATCACTAGCTTCTTAGATGCTAGGAAGTTCACTCTACTGGGAATTTCCACATCCCAGCTCACTGGAAAGCCTGGAGCTCCTCAGACCTCCCCAACCCTTCCTGGCTTCCGGCCCACACACACTTGGTAAACTGAGCCATGTAGGTTTGCAAACTCAGCCCATCAGGGAGACCTCACTTCACATATTATTTTGTCACAGAGTTTTCTGGAATAATTGCCTCTAATATGATCTAAAAAAATATTCGCTATTAGTGCAAATGAACAAAGAACTGATAGAGAGGTTAGCATTTGTTTAGACAGATGTCAGTATTCTGTTTGTTTCTATCAGGGGTTTAAGAGAAGTCTTTCATCGATAAAACCTTTAAAATATTTTCTTCGTAGCACAGTATTTTACTCATAGTATATAGTGCTTAAATGATGGGTGGTACATAGAATAGGAAATCCTCTTTCATTATTCCTATTGGCCTAGCTTTCTATTCCCTGTACATATTACTTGTGATACCTATGAAAATAATCAGGATAATAGTATAATAATAGTATGGTAACCTGTAAGATTATGATAACCTATAATATGTTGATATTCACTTGAAGACAGATTTATTTTAAAATCTTACAGTTTCTACTTCTCATTTTTACTGCAAAATAAGATTTCTGTGACCATCCTAAAAATATACTTGACTCTTAGTTTCATAGCCAGATGTCCAAGTGTTTTATATACATTGGTAAGAGATATACCTTTCCATTGATTTTTCAAGGATCTTTTATAAGCTGTGCCCCCTGGCTATTCTTATAACAAAAACATAAAGGCTTGCACTGTCTCTCTCTGATTTCTAACCATGCCAACCTAAACCTACTAGTCTCAAGACAACACACTTCTTCTGTAATTGGAAAACTAGAGTGGAAAAAATAGCTACTAGTTTAATCAGCCAACATACCAATGTGAATGTTATGGAAGTCACAGTTGTACTTGGGAAACTGTTAATTTATTTAGAATTTCAACAGAACTGAGCCTTGCTAACAGATGTAAGAGAAAAAGTGTGTCAATTTTTTTAAAATACATAAGATATCATTGGCTTTTGCCATTTTTACAGCTTTTTGTGTAGCTAGAAGAAGGAAAAAACAATTTCTTTAATTTCTAGGAAGACACACACACACTTGAACTCCATGTATGTCAATGCCAAGGGATTATTCCTATGGCAGCCTTTGTCCCCCCAAAGTGACAGTGCTCTGGTGGGCAGCCATAAGGTCTTGACCTGTCTAGCATTATGTAGTACCTTAGAACAGTGAAAGTATTAACTGACTCAAGATGATATACTTATAATCACCACCTAAATTCAGAAAGCAAACTTACACTGTAAAGCAGACTAGAAATAACCTGCAGATAGACTTCTTTGGAAGTCAGAAGCTTGATTTCAGTCTAGGTGTTCATGTAGTATGGGCTTTCCCACCTTTGGCCACTTTCACAGGTGAAATGGGAACCCTAGAGCCACAGAGTGAGTGCAGCTTTCATCAGCATGGTGGGTCTGCTCCGCTACTTCCTGGTATAAGTCATACCCTTCCAAGTCAGCGTTTCCCTTTGACCATAAGGCTTGGAAGGTCCCCCTCATAATCAGAGCCATCAAATAGCTGAGCATATGCTTTTCTAGAACCCATGACCTGTTCTGCTTACAGCCAGGTTCTCTTACTACTAATGAGCAATTTTCCTCCAAATTTCATTTTATTTAGTTATTCTTCATAATGAATCTGTCTCTAAGTTTTTAATAATAATTGAATGAAATTAAGTAATCTTTGTAACCAAGCTCAAGCCATTTTATGTTTAATATTCTTTATGGGAAAATTTGTTTGGGATCTACATATCTACTAATATCCCATTTTCTACTCTTTCATTTTGAGCTACAATATGGTTTATTTCTTTAAGTTTGCTTTGACAAGTGTGATTTTGACATGGCATAACATAAGTTTTCAGTACTATACAGTTCCATTTATTTTGGTTTTATTGCAAGCAATTCTTGTCAGAAAGCAGCTTGCAATCTGTGTCTTATAGAGAATAAAAAGGAATAGAAAATTCAAAGATGCATGTGAAGCACCCTTGGTAGTTTGATATGAGCGAGCCCCTTCTTAATTGCTTTCCTCCATTCCCAGAGGATTAGTAAGGAAGTCTGTTACTGTTCCATGGAGATAAAGTCCACAATTGAAAATACAATAAAAATACAATTTAAAACAATAATGAAAGACTACACCTACATGTTAATCAGAGATAAAAGCTTGTCATGAATATTAGATTGCTTAAAAATGCTCTTTCAGGGAAGGACTGCTACCAACTTTTAAAAAATTTGTTTGTTGTACTTGTTGAAGTATAATTAATGTAAAGTAAAATTCACACTTCTTAGGTATATAGTTTTATGAATTTTGGAAAATTTAAACATTCAAGCTGGGAATGTTTCTATCATCCCAATTTTCTCATGATTATTTGTAGTCAATTCTCTCTCCCCATACCCTGCCCTAGCTGACCTGATTTCTTTCCCAATAGTTCTGTCTTTTTCAGAACATTTATAAAATCACACAGTATGTAGACATCTTGAGTCTAGCTTCTTCCATGTAACATGATGCCTCTGAGATTCTTCCATGTGAACAGCATCAAAATGGCATTGCTTTTTGAGAGTGGTAGTCCTGGTGGGAATGTGTTTCTCCATTTGCCTTATGAATTCTTTCACTCATAATACTTTTTTAATTATTATTATTATTGTTATTATTATTATCATTATCATTATTATTATCATTAAAATTTAGCTGTTACTTTGAAGCACTTACTACATGCCAGGTACCTCTGTAGACCTTTCACATTACTTACATGATTTAATGCTGCTAATTATAGCATGGTATTCTTTAACAATTGAGTCAGATTCCAGCATGAAATGAAGTCCTGAGCCATGATGGTGCCACTGCACGCCTGCCTGAGTGACAGAGTGGAGCCTAGGAGGTCAAGGCTGTGGTGAGCCATGATGGTGCCTCTACACTCCTGCCTGGGTGACAGAGTGAAACTCTTATCCAAAAAACAACTTAATTCTATTTAATTTAAAAAATAAAGGCATACTTTCTACATGTAAAAAAAAAAAAAAAATGAAGTCCCATCTTCTCCTCTACTTCCTGGTTATGACCTTTGGCAAGCAACTCAACATCTAATTTTTCACAGCTGTGAAAAGGGGATGATAATAATACTACCTCCTGTGAAGGTAAATAGGTTCATAATTGACAATACACTGTTTTTAGAAAGCCAATAAATTGCTTACATTAACAAATGACTCCACCTGTATGTTAACCAAAGTTTAAAGCTTGTCATGAATGGTAAATTGCTTGACCATGCAATAATACACCTCCTATGAAATCTATGAAGATTAAATTGCTTGATACCTGTAAGTACTGATACCAGCATCCGGTTGGAGGTTCTGAGTAGATGTCAGTTATGTTTAGTTACATGCTTTCAAAGAACCTTGTGAAGTTGGATGTTGGGAAACCCAGTTCAAAGAGGGATTAGCTCATAAAAGCTCTGACTTCCTCAAGATCCCACAGCCAGCGCAAGGACAGCCGAGATTCTAATCCAGCCTCATCCAATCCAGGCTTGTTGCTTTTTCCTTGGCAAGACACTGTGTATCATTAAGTTAAAATGCAGAATTTCTCTCTGAAATATAGCCAACTAGACATTCCAATGCATCTGTCCACTAAATGCCACTAAGTTCAGCTTAAATTACAAATAAATATGTGTGTGTACACACACACACACACACACATATCCTAGTGTACACAAAATATATTTAAAATTTTGGGAAATCTTCAAAACCAAAACAACAACAAGCCGACACCCAGGCAGGCACCGTGGTGAGCAGTGAAGAGGCTGGGCATGGTGGCTCACATCTGTAATCCCAGCACTGTCGGAGACTGAGGCTGGAGGATTACTTGAGTCCAGGAGTTTGAGACCAGCCTGGACTACATAGTGAGACCCTATCTCTTTAAAAAAAAAAAAATCTTTGAAAAGAAACTGAGTGGAGGTTGAGGACTGGAAGGTAATAATGTATCAATGTTAATTTTCTGTTTTGATGGTTGTATTCTGGCAATCAGGAGATGTTTATAACAACATTTATGTTCACCAAGCATTAAAGTATTTGGCAGTAACAAGGGCATCATATTAGTAACTTATTTTCAAATGATAATTCTTCCTGTAACTTTTCTTTCAACATAAAAGAGAATTTTTTAAAATCCTACAAAAAATATATAATTTAAAATCTGTTTAGCAAAAATTTAAAGTTCTGATCATATCAAATGTTGGAGTGAAATTAATCACCTGGAATTCTTATACACTGCTCATCCAAATGACAAATTAGTTCAGACACAGTGGAAAAGGCATCATTTTGTAAAAAATGTTAAACATTTACCTAGTATGACCCAGTAACTTATACTATACAAAGAGAAAATCTAGTACACTTGCCCCAAATAACTTATGCAAAAATGTTCATAGCAGTATTGTTTGTTTTAGCAAAACTAATAATAAGATATGTTTATATAGTCGCATATTATGATATTATACAACATTGAAAATTAATGATATGAATGAATCATAGTTACTTAATATGGAGTGAAAGAAGCAAGTCACAGAAGGCTGGCTACAGTGATGCCATTTTTATAAAGCTCAAAAATACAGCAGCATTTATACAAGATATTCTTCGGGGGCCAGGCCTGGTGGTTCAAGTCTGTAATCCCAGCACTTTGGGAGGCCAAGATGAGAGGATTGCCTGAGCTCAGGTGTTCAAGACCAGCCTGGGCAACTTGGTGAGACCTCGTCTCTACAGTAAATCAAAAAGTAAGCTGGGTGTGGTAGCACACACCTGTAGTACCCACTACTTGGAAGGTTGAGGCAAAAGGATCACCTGAGCCCAGCAGATTGAGGCTGCGGTGGCAGTGAGCATGCCACTGCACTCTAGCCTGGGCAACAGACTGAGACTCCAACTCAAAAAAAAAAAAAAAAAAAGATATTCTTTGTGAATATGTATGCATGTAATAAAACACTTCTATTTAAGGCAAAGGAATGATTAACACACAATACAGAGTAAAACTATTCCTTTGTGGGAAGGCAGGGGGGCAGATTGGGCTTAGTCACATTGGTCTTTTTGGGTTCTTAAATTAGGTGATGGTATTGCAGGAGGTTGATTTACTCTTCTGCTTTATAACTTCTATGTTACATATTATATGTATGTTGCATGTTGTCATAAAATATTCTTAAATAATTGAAGTCATTGAGGATCAATTTAAGATGACAGACTAATTTTGATTTTTCTCTTGTAATGCTTGTAAGAGAACATTTTCAGGCTGGAGAGAGAGAAGAAGACTAGCAGGATCGCCTGTGAGGGCATTTTTTTTTACTAATTTAGGCAAAGAGTAAACAAAAGAAACCACCAGGGCTGTAACATTAAAATATTACTTAGTGTTATATTCCAGGGCCTCAGTTTTTTGAAGTCATTGAAACGCTCTCTACCTTGGCATGAGCAGGCAGCAGGGAAAGTAATCCAAGACATCTTTAGTGCCACATAGCCAAAGTGCCCACCCCAAAGTCGACTTTGGGGTGCTGACTTTTTTGTTTTAAAGAGTGTCTTTGAAGCAGAAAATTAAGCTTCTCTTAAAAGGCTTTGCTGTTAACTAAAGAGTTCCATTTCTATTTGTTGGTGTGCCTCCAACACATGAAGAAAACAAGAAAATTGATGACATAAATAGATAGGCAGCTTCTGAAACACAGACTAGTGACCCTTGGAAATCTGAGACTCCTCATTATAAAACATAAGTGCGTCTGACAGCTTTTACATGGCATTGTTCATGGTGAATGCATATATATTGAATCAACATTTACACTATATGCATAAGAAAACTTGCATAACAGTTCAATACTAAGCTCGCATTCTGAGATTCTGCAAGGGAACGTTTACCTGCAGTCACCAATTAGCTAGGTAGGACTTGTGTGGTCGCTAACATTTTATTTTCTGTTAAAATAACATCCTTTGAAAAGGAAGTGACATAATGTGAACTTTATTGGCACAACCTTTACTAATAAGAGGCAACAATAGACATGGGTCCCAGAGACATTTGACTGGAAATGTATAATCGTCATTTACTTCATCACAACGATAATAGAGCAGACGACAGAAGATTGTGTATTCAAACATCTCAGAGTACCTGTTTCTGTGTTTTCCCTGACTTCAGGATGGAAAGTACCATATGACGGCCACAGAAGTGGACCTGTTACTAATCAACCAGGGCTGATGTGTAATTACGTTTTCAGTGATTCATCTGTGAAACACACTGGCTTATTTTACATAGAAGCATCTGGTTCACATGTGTACAGTGATTCTTCTGTGGTGATTGACATCTGTGTTCTTCTAATAAAGTCCCAGTTGCACAGATGTGAGCGGTTGCCTTCTTCGTGTAAAGACAAAACCTGCAACTGAAAAATCCTTACCTCAGCCCTTCCTGAATGTGAACACTTCAATCTTGTACACACACACACACAAACACACACACACACACACACACACACACACACACACACAGACGCACACCACTTGCACTGTGTCTGGAATATAAATATTTCAGCCAATGCATTTCAATCATTGAACATATGCATGTAGGCACCCCTATCTCTTTTCATGTTGGTTTATAATAGCATCTGTTTTAGATTGTAAGCTCAGAGAAGGCAATGACCATGTCAATTTAATGTTATGCAGACAGTGTCCAGCAAAGCGTAATTCACTGTTGAGTGCTTGCTAAGTGTTTGTCAATCAAGATGGTGATGTTAATGACTTTAAGGACAAATAGAGCTTATCATCTGACTGTAAACACCATTTTCACTTTATGAGGTATTTGCTATGAAGAGGCCTGCTTTCAATTTCACAAATCATAATTAGCCAGGTAACTGAAACTAGGTTGTTTTGAGCAGAATTGGTTAATGTTAGAATAATTTTCTGGTGATGTGTGTGATATGAGATTTTAAAGAAGCAGAGTTCAAGGCAGGGTTCATGAGGGGTGTAGCATCTTTGCTGAGCCTTCTGAGATGGATAGAATGTGGACACACCATGGTAAAGGGAAAGGTATTTGAAGCCGAGGGAAGAAGGGAATGCGACATAGGTGAAGAGTGTGGACGAGACAGGCAGGCCAGGGTTCAAGCCCTTCCTTGGCCCAGAAGTTGTGGACCTCAGTGAGCCACTGCCATAGCTAAGGTTTTATTTTCTCAGATGGAAAGTAGAGATTGTGTTATTGTGACAATTACACAGATAAAGAGCTTAACACAGAGCTTGGCACAGGAGACCATTTAGTTCTTTTAGATAACAGTGACTCTCAGTGGTAGATTAGCAATTTTGAATTGATTTTCAACATAAATTTGGATATTGAAAGGAAAAATAAAAAACATGGAGGGAAGCCCCAGGCTGTGTGAAGATCTAAAACTTCTGGTTGGAATCTTATTTGCACAGAGAAAAGTCAGGGTCCACATCTTAAAAAGTCATCTTTTTCCCTCTTGAGTTATTCTTTTCAATTACATATGTGACAGAGTGAGAGCAAAGAATGGTCATGGATACTTAAATACAGTTATCAATACCATGATGAATAAAACACTTTCAGTGTGAATATTTCCTTTGTCTTTTAGTTCTTTTTTATCTTCTGCATACTCAGCTCGTATGCATTGTGGGCACTGACCCTGAATCCTGTGAAAACACCTATTTGCGTTATTTTCAAATTATTAACAACCATTTATTTTATGTGTAAGAAAAAGTTTGGCCCACACACTTGTGTAAGTGACACAAAACACTTATTATCTGTCATAGGTCATTAAACTTAACCTAAATTTCTCAAGAAAAATGAACCAAAATAGCATTCCATGTATGTATCTATGAGGTCTCTACAGAGAAACCTGAAGAATATCTAGTCACTTTCTACTTTGGTAATGAACAAGTATTTTACTAAATACTCTCTTCTTTCCCCCAAGGCTTAATCCTTTTTTTCCAGGTTTATGTGGACAACTACTGTGATAGTTGTGCCCATCAGTGTTTTTATGTCTATGCAGTACTTTAATATTTCTATAGTAAAAAATCACACCTTATCAAAACAGAACTTTCATTAGACCCATAATTTAATTTCCAGGTAGTGAAAAAACACAGATGTTCCTCACAGTATTGTAAGCACAGAAATGCTGCTTCTCCCTCCAGCATTTCTGGAGTAAAAACCAATAGGAACTATAGGGTTACAGTCAGCCATTTTCAGTTAGAATAAAATAGATCTGTTTTCTTAAGAACATTACCCAAGGAGAATATATTTATCGAATATTTCATTGAAGTGGGAATTACAATAGGTGTTTAAATTGCTTATAATTTTTGACTGTGAATCAAGAATTAGTTATGTGTTTAAGGTATCTCAATGTAACAGAATAATTTGAGGTTATGTAGATCTATAATTATTGACAAAAAAGGTATTTCCCAACAAATTATTAAGGTAAAAACGGTACAAGGTCCTTTCATAGTATAATTACTGTAAGAAGACTGTGTATGTATGTATACCACATATACATATAAGCAATATTGAAAAGGTATATACTAAACTATCAATAGGTAAAGGTATTGAAGATAAGCTTTATTTTTTTCTCTCTGTTTTTCTAGATTTTGTAAAGTCTGCAATGTATGTACTTCTCTATATACCAAAAAAGTAAATATTTTTTGTGGCTACTAGCATCCACTGGGATCAATATAGGATTTAGAGTTTCTGTAGTGTTTGAAATGCTACTCTTCTTAAGAAGGGATAAGAGGAATTTGTTATTTGTTTTTTATCAAATATTTATTTTAAGTAGTAACTATTTCACTCTAAAGATGTTTATTTGATTATGATTCAACACCCAAAATACATTAAGGAGAGGAGAGAAGACCAGAAATTTAGATTCATGATTTTGTATGAAAACTAAAATCTACACTGTTCTCTTCTGTCCTGAAAATACAATAGAATTTTAGAACCTAGAAGGAATCTTCTGATGCAGAAATAGCCTATTTAGCCCACCCTATCTAAATTTTAGATGTTTACTTTGTGTTTGTCTGGATTACAAGAGTCTATCATTACTTTAATAAAATAAAAGATATTTAAAATATAAATAAATTTTTCCCTTAACCATGCAGTGGCCAGATACAGCAATCAGCTTTATTTTCTTTGAGAAAAGTGGCTTAGAAAAACAGCTACTGCTGTTATGAATAGGAATCACTTTAAATCTTTAACGACCAAGTATTTCTTCAAGGTTTATGGGACATGACCATATAGTACACACTGAATAGCACATTATGTGTAACACAAGGATTTTCAAATTGTTCCTCTAGTCACTTCTAAATTTCTTATGTATAGAAAAGTATTCAATAATAAAATAGGAAATATCAAACATTCTTTTTCTTTTATGGTATGACAAATGGGCCTATTTTAATAGAAATCAATAAAAGAATGCACTTTAGCCAGCCACTCAAAAGAATTAAGATTTAAGATTTTTTTTAACCATCTGTAGAGTCCCAGTAATATTTTGAGGGAAATTTGGAGGCTATGTATATTTTAAGGGAAATTATTGCAAGCGTTAGAATCCAGCTAAACATGTTCTGTACATGTTTATAGCCTGTTCAGTTGTCATGTTTGTCTCTTGGGGCTGCTGGTTAATTTACATATAATAACTCCCCTAATTCCAAACAAGTGTTTCTTGGTTTAACATTTTAATCTCTGTTTACGCTTTCTGCCTTGTGAAATCTAATTCTCTTTCTTGATCGGTTATTGATTGTGTGATTGAAGTGATAATTGCCTGTCAATAACAGGGGCCACACTTCTTTTCAGAACAAAAAGTTTGTAGAGCTGACGACTTTATTTCAGTTTCGACTTATGTAAATTATTTTTAAAAGGTATGATTTCTTATTTGTTCTGTTGTTTCTTAATAACCAGATTGAAGAGGTTTAGATGGACTAACATTCCTAAAACTTTAATAATAACTTAATGAAATTTAAGTTCATAGAAAAGCTAACTAGCTAGAGTCTTCCAGTACTTGGATTCCAGAGGTTTGTGTGTGCCTAGAAGTTGACAGCATTTGTTAGTGAGACTTTTAGCCATGAGGATTCAAACACCTTTCATTTAACCACATCTCTCCCTACCCAAACATTCCAGTAAAGTGGGTATAACAAAACTAGTGGTGTTGGTGTGATTTGTAAGCACATAAAATTATAAACATCCAAAACTACTTGGAAAAATACATAATTTATGTTGCCTCATGATGAAAAGTGAACCACCTTCTGACCAGCAATAGTTGTCCAAAATTAAAATTTCCTTGCTGAGCCACAGATGAAGTGTAAACCTTCTTTTAGGTGGTGACATTTCCAAAAAGTCTCTAAGGATGCCCTTCTGGTTTGGAATGGGTTTTATTCTGTGTAAATTGTATGTGAAACTAGCCATAGCTTTTGTCAAATACCTTGAAGAGGAAAAAACAGCAAATGCCCTTGACAAGAGGCTTTTTGGTAAATTTATTCAACAGAAACTCAATTCTTTACTCTAAGGAATTGTTTTAAATTCTGATTGAAACTATGATTCTAGATCATTGTCCTTGCTCTCAAGTTACTCAAAATATAACTAACAAAGATGTCCAGAATTCAAGTCTGGTTGTCACTCCTCCCAAGAGAGATGGTTTCTGTGTCTCATCCCTTGAATATGAAATGGGGTTTTAACGCACACTGGAAGGGATGCTGGTGATCCAGAGGCTACATCAGGAAAGGCCACCTTGTGCTTGGAGCCCTAAGCGTTCATGTGAGAAGTCTGAGGCTGCGTGTTGCAAGGACGCCAAGGCCCCATAGATGCTCCGGTAGCTGGTCCTGGTCTTCAAGGTTTTCCAGCCCAAACACCAGATATGATAAAGGAGCTTTCAATGGCCCCAAAGCCTTATTTCAAACTCAACTTTCCAGAATTCCCAGCAGAGGCCCTGACACAGCCCATACCTCTGTGCCCTGTTTAAATCACAGACTCACAGAAAATATGAGCATAACAAAATGTTCTTTATTTTATGCTACTGACTTTGAGGTGGTTTATTATACAGCACTGGCTACTAGAACAAAGACCTACTTGATTTAGGGTACACTGCAGGGGACTAGGAGATAATGACCTTCTTTCCTGGAAGAGTCATAGGAAGCACTGCAGAAACAGTGACATTTGAGCTTGGCTTTGAATGAGTAAGGAGTCTACTACATAGAAAGGTAGAAGAAGAATCCTAGTGCTGAGAGAACTAGTGGTAAAGCATGTCGACCAGGAGAGTGGCATGTCTGGGGATAACAGGGGCCCGGATGCATAGGAGCATTGGATAGTTAGAGCCAGAATGCTATACATGTAGCTAGAAATTATGTGACAATTATTTTGCTATGCCTGGGGAATTTCAGCTGTAGACTTGTAGAAGTGGAAAGTAACGATCAGATTTGTCTTGCAGAAAGATAACTAATTATGGACAGTGTGGAAGCTGGGCTAGAGGGGAAAGAAATGAACGACAAGAACAGTTCATGGTCATGTACATGGTCAAACGGCAGGCAATTGGGGTTGTGTGGCTTTCTTATAATAGCAAAACAAGGTCAGTTGTATAGCAACAGATGCTTAAATTGTTAAATCAATTGCTTATGGAATTTATATGTTCAAGGCATAATAATTAAAGGCTACAGCTCGTCTTGTACTTTGACAACTTAAAACAATGCCTTTATAAAACATTTATTTTATTAAATTTGTTAATATTGCTGAATGACATGTAAATGCTTTCTCCACTATGTATTGTGGAGAATTATGATTCTAAAAATCTCAACTTTACGTTTTTCTTAAGTCATTGATTGTAGTAGGACATTTAAAAAAATGACATCACATTGTATCAGCGAATGCACTGAGGAGACCATATATCATACTTTGCTTTCTCAAAATAAACATTAGTTCAGTATAAAGTCCCTGAAAAATTAGCAATTTATGGATATTTTGTAGTGAGAAAATGTATGAGAAAAATGGTGTGTTTAGTTGATATAGTTACATGAACATAACATACAACTATGGTCAACAGCTTTCTGTATGGATTTGATGGATTTTTTTTTTTTAAAGATGTGGGGTACAATTCAGGGTTAGGTATACAAATGTTGATTTTGCAGGTACCCTCGTTGATGAGGTGTGCCCCTCCTTCCCATAGCAGTTTCCCTCAACTGGCAATCCCTTTCTTATAGTATTATGATAATTGTTCAAGGTCTGCTTCTGAGTGAGAACATATAATACTCTGTTCTTTGTTTCTGTGATAGATCACTGAGTATGATAGACTCTAAATCTATCCAAGTTGCTGCACAGTCCATATGTTTGTCCTTCTTTATGACTGTGTAATATTCCATTGTGTATATGTACCACATTTTTTTTAATCCAGTCCAGCTTCTATGTACAGCATAGTTGGTTCCATGTTTTTGCTATTGTGAATAGAGCTGCAACAAAAAAAACTTGTGCAGGTATCTTTTTTGTAGAATGATTTGAGTTCCTCAGGGTATATTTCCAATAGGGGAATTGCTGGGTCATATGGAAGGTCAATTTCTAGTTCTTTCAGAAATCACCATACTGTCTTCAAAATTGGTTGCGCTAGTTTGCATTCTCACCAGCAGCGTAGAAGTGTTTCTTATTCACATCCTCGCCAGCGTCTGTTGTTGTTTGTTTTATTAATGATGTCCATTCTTACTGGGGTTAGGTGGTATCTCAGTGTGGTTTTGATTTGCATTTCTCTGATGATGAGTGAGGCTGACCACTTTTTCATGTGTCTGTTGGCTACCCATTTATCTTCTTTTGTCTGTTCATGTCTTTTGCCCACTTTTTAATGGGGCTATTTGTTTTTTTCCTTTCAGCACATTTCAGTTCCTTGTAGATCCTAGATGTTAGAGCTTTGTCAGACATACATTTGGCAAATATTTTTACCCATTCTGTGGACTGTCTCCTGATTTGATGGACTTTTAGATAACATTTGAAATTATGTACATGTTTTCATGTGATAATAAAAATTAAATAGTGACATATACATTTTTATTAGAATCAGAGCATCATACATGTAAAAGACTTTTCTAGGAAAAAAAAAAAAAGTTGGTGGGGTCTTTCTCCAGTAATTCTGAGCATGTAGACCACATCCTCATGGCTGGGGCTTCCTCATCTTCACAGCTGGCTGCTACCAATTATGGGATACAGTGATTTGTTTTGAAGGTCTGCCTCTCTGTACATTTTGGTTTTACTTTACAGACTAATAATATTTTAAACATCAACATAAAGGCTTGAATATTTCTAATTCAAACTCAAAAACCACAGAGTCTTATGGATTACTCCCTCTGTCTTCTCTGGCACCTAGACCCCCTTTGGGCATGTTTCTTTAAGAAAGATAGTACACCTCCAGAATTTGAGCAGTGACTCTCTTTATGTTGATCCATAACACCAAATGAAGCTAGTATACCTTATGAAGAAATGGTTTTCTAGTTTGTTTGTTTTGTATATGAGTTCTCTGATACTCATTTTATATGAAAGTTATTGTATGATATCGGTGATGTCACAAATTAGTTTGTCTTCTTTCACAAGTCAGGCTTCAGAGTCACCGGTAGTCACCCATTTCATGGAAAGCCTGGAGGATGGATGTTCAGTCAAGCATTAAACCCACGTGGAGCTTGTGGCCCAAGCCTTAAACCTGCATGGGCCATGGCCCCATGTGTTAGGCAACATGGATCTTGCATCCACAACGGCTCCTTGACAGCCTCACTATTAGTGCCTGCAATCTGTTTTGTTATCCCTAGATAAGGGTGACTGCAAGCATGTATTTATTTAATTTTTGTAGAGATGAGTTCTTGCTGTGTTGCCCAGGCTTGTCTCAAACTCCTGGGACGAAACTTCCCAAAGTGCTAGGATTCCAGGCAGGAGCCACTGCACCCAGCCAACGAGCATGTACTTAGGGGTGCTTGGAAACTCAATATTACCTCTGTCTTGGATTGGTTGTTTGCTCACTTTTATCCCAAATCTCTAGCTCAGTCTCCACCCCAGATGGGCCTCAACAAATAGCAGTCAGTGAGTGATGACGGGTGATCACCTGTCTCGTGACTTTGCTTCAGTTCACCTCTAGGTAAGACCCAGCTGGGTGTGTCATTTTGAGCTGCGGGTCCTGTTACACTGACCCTGCAGACCCCTCGCCCTGCTAACTGGAACCTCAAGTCCTGCACTCCCCTCAGCCTGTTCCTCTATTCTGTTGTCCTGTTTAGCCAGTGACTTGGAATAACAGCTGAGCCCTAGCAAAGTTAACGCTGGAGTGGTGGGTGAAATTATGCCCCATGCAAAGATGGCTGTGACTTAATTCCTGGAACCTGAGACTGTGTTAGACCACGTAGCAGAGGGAACTTAAGGTGCAGATAGAATTAAGGTTGTACATCAACTGGCCTTAAAAATGGAGACAAGCCGGCCTCGGTGGCTCAGCCTGTAATCCCGTGCCTTTGGGAGGCTGAGGTGCATGGATTGCCTGAGCCTGCGGGTTTGAGACCCACCTGGGCAGCGAGACCTCATCTCTACAATAAATCAAAAAATCAGCCGTGCATGCCTGTAATTCCAGCTACTTGGAAGGCTGAGGCAGAAGGATCACCGGAGCCCAGCAGGTCAAGGCTGCAGTGGCCGGGAGCAGCCACTGCACTCCAGTCTGGGCGACAGAGTGAGACTCCAACTCAAAAAAAAAAATAGAGACAAAAATTCTGGACGTGGTGGCTCAAGCCTATAATCCCAACACTTTGGGAGGTGAATGTGAGAGGATTGCCTGAGCTCAAGAGTTCAAGACCAGCCAGAGCAACATGGTGAGACCTCATCTCTACAATAAATCAAAAAATTAGCAGGTGTGGTGGCACATGCCTGTGGTTCCAGCTTCTTGGAGGGCTGAGGCAGAAGGAGCACCTGAAATCATCAAGTCAAGGCCGTGGTGGCTCCGGTGAGTGTGCCACTGTACTGCAGCCTGGGTGACAGAGTGAGACTCTGACTCAAAAAAAAAAAAAAAAAGAAGAAGAAATGAACCTGGGTCATCTGGGTGGGTCCAGGGTACTCTCAAAGGCCCCTCGGTGGGAACAAAAGGCAGAAGAGGACAGTCAGAGACAGGACATGGCGGAACTGTGAGAACTGTGTGACATGAGAAGTATCCCCTGCCATGGCTGCTTGCAGAGAGAGGGAGGGAGTGGCCATTAGAGGCTGGGAAAGGCGAGGAGACCTCCATGAGGGCCTCCATGAAGAAGCGCTCCACCAGCATCTCTGTCTCAGCCTGGTGGGACCTGTCAGACTCCTGACCTCCAGCACTTTGAGGTGGTGCATTGTGCTGTTCTGGGTTGTGGTCCGTGTCATGGCAACTACAGGAAACTGGAATGCTGGGTCCATACCTAGCCCTGGGGCATTGGGAATCAGGACCCTGTGGCTGGTGTTGCTATATGCCTGTGTGTCTCTACATGGCCAAAAGTGGAATTCTGTATTTTTGCATATTTTTATTTTCCTTCCTGGGGCCACTCAGTTTTGGGGTTCAGGCCAATAGATGTTGTTTTCTCAGGGAAGCAAGTAATATGACCTGTTCCAGAGAAACTGGCTTCCTGGGATGCTGATTTGAAGAGACCAGAACAGAGGCTGTTGCTGCCAGATTCCTCTGGAAAGCCTAGGTCAAGCAGGCTTTTTTCTTTCTTAAAGCACTTACATAAGTAGACTCTATGTTTCAGGTTTAAAACAAAATCCCAACAGCTTAAGAGACTTGAGACAGCAAAAGATATCCCCATATCTCAGTCCAGATTCCTTTTGGCCATTACCTTGCCCTCATGGATTCTTCCAGAGTTATTCTAGATATAATCATATATAAAATACACACACACACACAGGCGCATAGGATGTGTAAACACACACTCTAGTTCCCTATGCAATCTTCTGTACCTTGCTTTCATTGTACCTAATTTAATTATCAGGTTTCTTTATGAAAGAAATTTTCATAGCTTTTAATATATAATATGTGCATGAATCACTTAGAAGACTTAGTAGGGGAAAATAAATATTTTCTGATCATTTTGGACCACAGAGTTCATTTGTTAGAGAGTGTTATAGAACCATCTTGTGAGACATACCTCACACAACCCACCTGCCTTTCTAAGAGGAAAAGTACCCTTTGGGGTAGAACTAGGAGTCAGTGACCCCCTCACGTGGTGTCATATGAAGGGCGTGGGTTTTGGAGTGGGGGAAATCCAGGCTGAGGCCCTGGCCCTGTTGCGGGTGGCCTGCTCACTTCCACATGCCTACTGTGTGGCTCAAGCAGTCTACGTTCTTTTTCTGGTCTTCTTTTCAGCTACTTGCTCATCAGCTAAGACATACAGTTCGTGGGACCCCCCTACCGCCATGGAGTGGGTGAGTGGTGAAGGAGGCTGCACTGCAGCACCCCCAGCCCTAGAGGCTCATAGGTCCTGGGTCTATCTAAAATTGGAGCTGTAGGGAGTAACTTCCCACCAGGATGTCAATGCTTGGCTTGATAGACATGCAGCTGCAGTGGCATGTGCCCACCTGGCGATCTCAGTACTGCACTAATGCAGGATGTTCCAGGTATTGATTTTTTAAAGTATGTATGAACTTTGGTATTGATCAGCTAAAGAGTTACTAGGATGGTATTATTTATATAAATAAAGTACTGCAAGAGTCTTTCTAGTTGTTGTTATGAAAGTTTTGTATACGTGATTGGCATCCTTGTAGATTCTGGATATAGTTATCTTAAGGGTTGTCTTTAAAAATGTGATCATATAGAACTAGGTAATCTTATTTTCAAATCCATAATATATATATTTTTTAGGAAAATGTAAGAACGATCATTCTTTCCCAATATCCATGAAGCACAATAGGTGCATTTTAGCATTAAGTGTGTTCAGTCTTTATTATCTCTGTTTCATTCAAAAATCATATATTTCAAAGGCATATTTCCATTTTCTTCTTGCTCTTAAATTTAAACAGCAAAGTCATATGCATTAGAAAAAGATACCTTTAGGAATTTACTTGAAAATAACAAATGCAATTTCTTTTATTTGCTACTTTGGTTGCCAGAAAGTTTCTGCTTCTCTTTTCATTTTCTCTGGCCAATGAAATGGCATGCAGGCCTGGTGAATTCCAGGCAGTGTTCAATGCTGGTTTTACTGAATCTGGATGACTTCAGTCTGTTGATTTATTTAGGAGATGTTTTTGGTTTTTATAAGGTCAACTAGAAATTTGTAGGCTACTTTTCCCATTTACTCTAAGATCAACTTTTTTTTGAATGCTAACATTTAATTTGAAAATGCAGTGGTAACTTTGGTGATGTCAAATCTTTAAGCACATTATTTAAAACTTTTCCAGAGCTGTTTCTGTAATTGAGTATATTTCACAATGAGAACTCTGTTTGGGTCAATATGATAGCTGTCCAGTTACTTAATAGCAGCAAGTACCTAATATTTTGATTTGGCTGAGTTTTTAGAGGTCATTATGATGATGGTTTGATTTGGTATGTCCTAAAAAAGAAAAAAAACCCATTAGCTGTTTGGCTTTTATGACTTCCAAATAATGCATGTCCCAGCCAGCACACTTGTCCAGTTCCCACTGATTGCATTGCCCTACCTCACCTACCTATTCCCACGTTGAAGCTTCATCCAATCCCAGGGGAAGCCAGCAATTAGGTGGGTGGCTGCCAGGGAGTCCTGCGCAAAAACAAGTTGTATATGCTTTTTTATTTTAACTTGAGAAAAACAGCCATCTCCGAATGCACTGCCCCTGGTGGGTAGATAGGATTGAACCATTTGCTAAATTTTTGCTGTGACCGCTGCAGTCTGAGACTTCATTCTTCTCAAAAGAAAATGTTGCCTGCTTTCTTGTGTGTAGTAAATCTTGAGCATGGCAGCATCCTTCCATGTTGTTTTCTACCCTAGATCATACGTAGCGGGTGAAAACAATTTGCCTACGTGTGTTTGCAGGTTTGGTTCATCAGTTTGTACAGAGAGCCTGCTTGAGTGGAGGCAGCTGTGGATGCACAAAATGAACTTGGCTTTGGCTTCTGCTGACAGCACTCCTCCCTGACCTCCTTTCTGTAGAGTCACTCCTTTTCAGTCTCCATAAACTTGCTTCTTTCTCAGCTGTCTGCCCTATAGTTTTCATGTCTTCACTATCCAAACTAGAATGTTTTCACTACCTTCTTGAGGTGATCTTTTCTGCTCACTCACGTGCCTTTGGTGGCCAGCGGTAGGGTAGTGAGAGCTGTCCCTGTGCATATGGTCCCTGACCCCTCTCCTGAGCTCTGGGTCTACACAGGCATTTTTATCTCCTCAACTCTGTCTACATTGAGACATCTTGCAGTTAAGTCAGACTTACCTGTGATGTCTGAAATGGACTCTGAGCCTCATCCTAGCCCTCCTCTTCCATGTCCCCATCTTCACAATAGCCAAGGCTACAAAACCTGGAAATCTGAGAATGTTGTCATAAAAGAGCAAATAACATGATCCATAACTACCCTCTCCTGGAGCTGATCAATCCAGAAGCAATATGTGTGTACACACACAGATGTATTCTCACACACACACACACACACACACACACACACAGATGTACTGTCACACACACACAGATGCACTGACACACAGGTCCACTGACACAGACACACTCACATACACACACAGATGTGCTAACACACAGAGATGCACTGACACAGACACATACACACATAGATACACTGACACACAGATGCACTGTCATACACATGCAAAGATGCACTGACACACACAGATGCACTGACACACACAGACACTGACACATACAGATGCACTATCACATAGATGCACACACACAGATGCACTGACACACAGATGCATTGTTATGCACATGCACAGATGCACTGTCACATAGACGCACTCACACACAGGTGCACTGACACACACACACAGACACATTCACACATACAAACGCACTGACACACACTCACACAGATGCATAGTTACACTGGCACACACACAAATGCACTCTTGCACACACAGATGGACTGACACAGATGCATTCACACGCATACACACATTGTCTTTCAGAGAGTCATCTTGTAGAGCTTTGCGTGTTTTTGAACTTTGAATGAATAGAATCATCCTGTGTATTAGTTTTTGCCTTGCTCTTTTGCTCAATGTTATACTTGAGACTCATACATGCATGTGGCTGTGCAGTGGTCCATTGTGCAGAAATGCAGTCATTTATTGGTCTGTTTTCCTGTGGAGAGACATCAGGGTAGTTGTTTGTCTTTCACTATTATAACAAGGCATCCATGGCTATGTACATGTCTCCCGACACACGCCTGCACATGTTTTTGTAGGGCACATACCCAGGACTGGAATTCTTTGGCTATAGGTGCACACAGCCTTATTCTCCTCAGCGGTCATGGCCAGATTGTTTAATAAGTAGTTTCAAATGTTTGCACTCCCACCAGCAATAATTTATCAAGTTATCCCACATCCTCCAAAATCTTTGATACTGCCATACATTTTAATTTTTACTAAGCTGGTGTAAAATAGTTCACAGTGACTTTAATTTGCATTTCCTTGTTCACTAATAAGTTGGACCTATCATCATAGTCTTACTTACCCTCAATGTTGCCTTTTCCTGGAAGTTCCTGTAGTCTTCAGCATATGTTCTTCAATTATGCAGGGAGTTTTTAATTGTTGTAGAAGTTCTTGGGTACTAATCCTTTGTTAGTAGCACAGGTTGCAGTATCTCCTCACAGTTGACTTATCTTTTCATTGTCTTTATGGTATCTGTAGAATAGAAATACTCACTTAAAATGCAATTGAAGCCGGACTCGGTGGCTCAACCTGTAATCCCGCGTTTGGGAAGGTGAGGTGAGTGGATTGCCTGAGCCCGTGGGTTCAAGACCCTCCTGGGCAACTTGGCGAGACCTCATCTCTACAATAAATCAAAAATGAGCTGGGCATGGTA